>NC_092857.1:73247049-73566583 GCF_039878825.1 Excalfactoria chinensis | reverse complement strand
CCAATAATAGAAAAACATGGATGATGCAAGTACTGGGAGAAACCACGGAATCATTTCTCATAAGACTGGCCAGACTTGGGAGTATCTTTATACTGTACCCTCCAACATTACACACTGGAGGAGGACTTACTCATTCACACACAGTGCCCGACCTAACTGGCTCTCTGAATGCACCACATTGCAACAGACAGAGCTAGAAAGCTTTCTAGGAACCCAGCATGCTCTGCAGCACAGCAGGAGCCAGATCACACTCAATACGGCACAAGCACAAGCATATTAAATATGTTGGCCTCCTGCTGGCAAAGAAGAGCCCCCTGGACTCACCTTCAGAGGGTTCTTTAGTGGTGGTGGTGTGGACACAAGCCTGGCTCTCCATTGGGATAATCCTAGTTCAAACCTAGGATATAATCTGTGCAAAAACTGCCATGCCACTTCTGAATTCTTCCCCAAGACAGTAACTCAAGAAGCCAGCGCAGGTTCTTGCAGAGCCAACTGCTCAGTTTCTTCTCTGTCCCTTTGGTTAACCAATTGTACAGGTCCAAAAATCACAATCATATGAGGAATATATGGAGATGATGGGGTACTTAAAGTCCAACTGATGCCCGTCCAAGAGGAACACAAGACCTATTCCCATCTCTACAAAAACAGTAATGTTGAAAATGTGAGTCATAATCTTTTTATAGTTGATGGCTACCTGTTACAAGGTGTTTGTTAACATTTTTGTTCTTTGTAATGCAAGCAACTTCAAAATGAAGTAATAGTAATGAGTTTCAGTAGCTCCGTGTTAGGCTGAAAGTGTCATTAGTAACATAATAAAATAAAGAAATGAAGTGTTTGCCATAAAAATTAAGAAATCAGGGGTGCAGAATAAACCTTACCTAATTATTTCACAATGCAGCATTCTTTAAAGACAATCTCACGTGTCCTCTTTTATCTGTAATGATGGCATCGTGCAGTAAAATCACAGGGCATTGTGAACAGCAAAGATAATATAGCCGAGTAAACAATTCATATTCATAGTTCTCAGCAGGAAACAGGACCGAGCATCATCTTGCATTTTTCCTAAATATATATCATATAAGTAGGTTTAGTTTACAGGCAGTATCTCCTCTTTCCTTTCCAATGTAGGTACCAAAATTTCTGCTCTTCTAATGGCTGATGGAAGTTTCTATTTAATTCCGGTAATATCTAAAAAATACTATTCATATACGAACAGGAGCATGGCACAGACATCTGCTGTAGAATTAAGGATGAGAAAGACCACAGCAGATAAATGACAAGGGGGGTGTCCATATAGTCCAGGTAGTACTACAGATTTGTGAAGCCAAGTCCAGGAAAAACAGCAAAGCAAACAAACAAAATACCCAAACCCCCTGTAAAATGAAGTGAAAAACTGTTCTAAACCCTTAGTTTTTTGGGATGGGGATTTTTTGTTGTTATTAATATTACTATTTTGTATCTCCCTCCTGCTGGTCTTGGCAAACCCCAAACTTAAAAGATTTGGAAAAAAAACAGTTGTTTCTTCCCACCTCATCCATGCCTTCTCTTAACCCCCAAAATCATTTAGCATTGTGGTGCTGGATGAAATCCTGTTTACTAATACTGCTTTATTACGTGGGTATTTCCATGTTTTTAAAGGAACTTTTTGTTCCTATGGAGCAAAGTCTCCCAGTGTCATGCCAAGGTGCTGATAGCCTCCTGCAGTGAGGGAGCATGAAGAGAGAGAAAAACGGAGAGAAACAGAGCAGTCTTCTCAACTGTCAATATTTATTTAAACGTAATCATGAAATTTGGCTGTTCCTTGAGTCATGTGGTGTCTGCCCATTCTGCAGGGTGGGGCTGGAATTACTGCTGGCATGAATTTGTTTGGCTTCTTATTTTCGTAACCCTTCAGAGCCACACAAGGGGAAAACAAGAGGCCACATGAGTACATTCGAGGGCTGAATGTCTGTCTGGCATGCTTGCATCATGCAGGACTTGGAAGGGCTGAGGAAATCCTCTGAGCTTAGGGAATGTGAACTGCCTAGTCTAACATGCAGACAAAGGACTGAGACAAATGTAGGAAGGGAAAATGCATATACTGAATCATCTTCCATTTTTATGAATTTAAATGCAGTTCTAGCAAGAAAACTCTTAGATCTTTCTCTCCTATAGGGAAAGAACTCTGATTTTCAGAAGCCTTTTGTGGCCACTTTTATTCCCTTGCAGACCTTGTTTCTTTTGTAATATCTTCTTGACGCCCGCCTTCTCACTGACATTCTGCTATTGCCTTCAACTCCCCTCTTTGCAGCTTCCCTCCCTCTGTTCAGCCAGGTCTGTCACATTCCCTAATTCTCCTCTTTGGGCTGTAGAAAGGAAAGAGATACAGCAGAAAAGGGTGGAAAATAGTTGAGAAGTTGTGTGCCTTGGTGATAGAGAGGCCAGCAGAAACTTAGAAGATGACTATGGGGTCCCCGAGGAGACAACAGTAGATATCCTGAAATCAAAGAGGCTGAGAAACTCAGAAACTGGTGAGCCTGATCCTGCAGAGGGAAAGTTGTTACTGAGTTACTGCCCTGCCAAAAGAAACAAATAAGAATGGGGTACGAAAACATGTGAAATAGAGCTTGGGAGGAAGTTGCAGAAATGCTCAAGACCTGGATAAGTTTTTTTTTTGTGTGGGTGAATCAGGAATTCAACAGGCTATTTCCAGTTACAAATTACTCACATAGGTTGAATAATAAATGGGTATGTGCCTGGGGAAATGTGCATCTAGAAGCACAGAGTGTCCTTGACAAAGATGGATGGTTACTATAGATGTAGGGGGACGGGGAATGTACAATTGAAATAGTCGTGTTTCTTGAGAAAGGAGAGTGAAGTTACAGCATGACAGAATACAGTCAGCCAATACAACTGGCCAGTGAAGACAAAAGGGAGAGCATGCTGAAAACTGGTGAGTGGAAAAGCAGAAGATGATAGTTTGCACTGGAGAATTCACGAGCTTGGAGGATATAAAGACTATAAATGAAGAAAAAAATATGATATAGGAAAAGTGTGAGATGTGAAAGGATTCCAGCATGGAAAATAAAGAGGGAGCAGACAGAAGAAAAAGAGTGATGGATGTGACAGTGATGGAGGCACCAGTCTCAATTCATGCAAAGAGGCTGCTGGCCTTGCAAAGAGGCTGCGCTCTACTTCCCAGACCAAGACTTCTTTTTGTCTCTTTAAGAATGTATCTCACTGTACTCACAAATGGCCTTAGCAGATGTTTTACTTGTTTCCTCTGACCCCTTGCATATTGAAGGCCTTCAAGTGTTTTCAGACCTATTTGAAGACCTGAGGATCTCCACAGCTTGGTTGAATACAGAGAGATTTATAGATCCCATGTCTAAGTGCAACTCTTGACATTTCATCTAAAATGAAGTTGGGAATAATGCTTAAATGTGACTTTTAAGAAAGAATTGTAAATCAGTCATTCTAGCTGATGGTATCTGTGGCTTATTTAGTTTCCAGTACAATTAACTGATGGGAAAAGGTGAAATATACGGAATCACTCGTAGCTCTTTTACTAATTTGGGGAAGGCAATGTGAAGAAACTGGAAACAAGAGGCAGCTATTTGAAAAGATCTTTAATTTGTAACTGTAAATAGTAGAGGATTTAAGTCACTGAGGCCTAGGTCCCTGAGAGGGCCACTTAGGAAGAACTGCGTGACTCATAGAATTCAGAGCCAAAAGCATCAACAGTCTGTTAGTCTGACCTACTGTGTAGTGTGGGCCACAGTATTTCATCCAGCTAATTTTGCAGCAAGCCTACAGCTTGCCTTTTCCAGTATCAGGTAGATTTGATCTGAAGATTTGAGGCAATGAAGAATTAAATGTATCATTTAGCACTTTGTCCTCTGGTAGTATATTCCTTGCTGCCTTACATCTCCTGTCTTTACATTTATCTCAAGTTTGTACAGCTTCCACCTCTTTGTTTTGTTTTGCAGAGCATTTTCTGCTTTATTGCAGTCTTTCATTACCTATTAACTCCTTGATGTGAGAGATGCTTGTGGGGTGAAGGACATGTGCTAGGTATCACAGATGTGCAAAAGGAAGGACAACATCTGTCAGAGCTGCAGTAATGTGAGCAACTGAAAGGGTGACATCTGTTCTCAAGCAGTCTCATTCACAGATATGCTGCACGTAGCTGGGCCCTCCTGTTCCAGTTTGCCTGTGTCATCATGCTAGCAGGCAAGGGGCACAGGCTCATCGACAGCTCTATTCTTGTTTTCTCACCATAGCAGTAGCTGGACACAAGGTTATTCCAACTCTTGGGACAGCTTTTGGCAGCAGTGGTTGCCTATGTGGGACATAACGAGAAGAGACAGACTGCATGAGGCTGCAGTAAGGCATGAGTCAGCCACTCCAGGGGAGCTGGAAGAAATATATAGGCTATAGAGGAGCACTGAGCTGCCCTGAGCTGGAGGCTAAGAAGTTCTGGTTTCTGCAAATCCAATTCATCTGATGTTCTTGGCAGCCTGTGGGGGAAACTCACAGCAGAGAGCTCTGGTGTGTGAGGAGTGATGACTCGGGATGCCTTCTGAGAAGGCAGGCCAAGAGACGTGGTTACCATGTACTGCAACAGCAGCCCTGGAGAGGGAGCATAAACCAAGAGGAGTATCCAGGGCAGACTGCAGAAAATTGCCTCCTTTGTGGTGGAGTGAGCAGCATATAACTTGAGGCTGAAGGTTAAAGTAGTGGACACTCATTGCCAGGAAACAGCTATGTGTAGATGTCCCTCATAACTAATGGTTTTGGCTCCTCCTGCCAGGAGAGGGTAATTTAATGTCTTAACTGAAATTCTCCTTCACACAGGTTTTTTTGTGTTGTTTTGTTTTGTTTTCCTAGGAAGTTCATCATCTCATGGGCTTCACACAGCGTTTTATTCTTCTGTTGCTTCTTCTAAATGCTGGGTCTGTTCTTTTTCCAGCCAAACACTAGAACCGTTTTCACACCCTTATTTCTTTTCATCGTTTCAAAATTCAATCTCAGAACTTCTCATTCTTTTGCTAATTACTCTAATTCAAATGACCTGACATTTCACCTACCGAATTCTATTACTGAGAAATGATTTGATGACAGCTCACAGAGATATCAGAGGTGATGTAAGAAAATAACAGTGAGGTAATGAAGTTTTTAGGGAAAAATGCTGTAGGTGTTTTCAGGTGGTTGCCCAGTGAAGTGTCATTAACGCTGTGTAATTTGCTTAGAGTTGTCCAGCATTGGAATGTGTGGCAGTATTTCACTACATGAAAAATTACTGTTGCTTCAGCTGTGGTCATATCCATCTTGCTGGGAAGACTTCCAGCTTTGAAGGGAAATCTGCTTGAAGATGTTTGGATGGTGTTTTTAACTGCAGCGTAACCTTTTCTGTCTTCTGGCTGTCCATTAGGAATGGTAATGAAAACATGGCACACGGTTCCCTCAGCCTCAGCGTAACCTTTCCCTTTCTCAGGAAAGAAAAGCTCCTTGACCCAGAGGGTAAATCTGTTCTGACATCCTTTTAAGTGTTTCCATGTTATGCTTTGTTGGAGTGTCTGTGAGCTAATTTACAGAGCAAAGAAAAAGGATGGTACTTACGAAGGCAATGACAAATAGATATATATATATGTACCAGACTTCTAATTAATGCCTTCTCTACAAGTGGGTTATACTAAACACAGACTGATTTCTTAGGCCGAATAGTCAGGTTGTTAAATCTTCAGCTATCAGGGCACATTGTGACAAGAAAGTATTGAGTGAATCAATGATTATTTTGCAGCACAACAGAGAAGGAACATTGGTAATGGGTGAGCAGTATAGCAGGCATTCCTAAACTTTCAGAAAGTGGATTAAAAAAGTGAAAAATGATTAATGAAATGGAATTCGCTCGTTTATCATTTCTGTACGACAATAATAAATGAGGAATAATAAACAATAAAAGAAAGGAAGTCCTAGAAATTGACATATCTTCTCTTCACCCCATTCAGGATGCTTTTTAAGGCACATTTCATATTTTAATTTGTTTGTTGTTTTTCTGTTTTTTTCCAAGTTGACATTCAGATAGGATTCCACTCAGACTTTTGAGAGGAGCAAAACAGGGCAGCAGAAGTAGGACAGTTATTAACTGGAGCGATGATTGCAAAAGTATGCACAAAGTAATTATATTAGGGCTGTCTCTACGTTGCTTAGTTATGAATATTTCACTGATGTTTGTCCCAGACCCTTTGGGAAATTCTCAGATACATGGATATCCTATGATAAACTTCTGTATTATTTCTTATATTTTCTCATGTCTTCTCTGTGACCCTTTGTGTTGTTTCAGGATACAAACTTTGGAAGATACTAAGGCCACTGTCATTATTATGGATTAGTAAACATGGAAAAAAAGAATGACTACGTTATTCTCCATATAAATTCTCACTAATTGTAGTGTGTGTACATGAAATCTAAACTGCTTCTTATAACAAAACATGTTTTAGGGAGTGTTGTGTCCCTCATGCAATTGGTTCTGGCTCAAGGTTGAAGCAAGAAATCAGTTTTCTACAGCTATTTTTATTCCTCAAGTGAAAGGTTATGTCAGGCTCTGGCTAGACTCAGTGATCTTTAAGATCTTTTCCAGTCTGAGCAATTCTATGATTCTCTTCTATGAAAGTAATTTTGGTGTGAAATTTTTGGTGTTTTTGTTGTTGCTGTTGTTGTTGTTTTACTTTTATCTAATCAGCAAAGATTAATTCAGTAACAGGCTATATCATGCCCAGGCCTACCAGGCTAGTATACAGAGGGACTGTAGCCACACTTGTGCAGCTCTGATTTGTGCAGCTTAAATGATTCAGTATCGTACGTACGGTCAATGATAAGACTGAAAACATTTTCCAAGCTTGTCCATTTCTGTTTTTAGAATACCTAAACATTTCCAAGCATATGTGCATACATACATACATACCATGCCAGATGGAGTTTGTCTGAAACACTGTCACCAATTTTTAATAAGCTGTTAGAGCAAATGCATTTATATAAAAATCTACCACGCTATATACCCACAGTTAACTAATTCATGGATCAGTCCTAGTTTGTTGATTATTTTTGCAATCTAAAATGTGGTCACTCTGATGAGAATTTGTATATACATAAGTCACTCTGAAGGGAATGCCTCCTATTTCTTTTTGTTGGGCCACTGTGTCAGAGGTGGATGTTGGTGGTATGGCAGGAGAGGCTGAGCCTTCCCACCAATATTCCATTCCATGGTGTTGCTGTGACAGATGGCAGCAGAGGGGCAATCTGACAGAGTGGCATTTCTTTTGGAGCAACCTACATATACATTTAATTTTAAATTCAAGTATCATTTACTTTTTACCTCATTCCTAATTATTTGAAAGTAGTTTTGCTTTTTGTTTTGTTTTGTTTTGTTTTGTTTTGTTTTGTTTTGTTTTGTTTTAAGGAGAATAGATCTATGATTGATAATAGATTCTATGATTGATATGAACTGATACCTGGGCAGCTGACATATAGAAACAACAGATTTATCTGTTTAGTACTACTAACATGAGTTCCTTCTAAAATCTCAGAATGAGTACAAATATTTGTATGCATTCTGAAGGCATTAAGCGAATATAAATGTTTATAAGGTGTAACTACACCTTTATTCCTTCTTGTAATTTTTCTGTTAGGTCTATGAAGCAAAGAGAAATCTTAATCTCGCCATTTCTTGTATTTCAGCTCTTTAGTGTTATTCAGGTATAGTTATCGTTCCTGGAGTAGATGTAGCCACATAATTGAAATTGTTTCTTATTTAAGAGCGCCAATAATCTCATAATTTTACAATAGAAATATACAAACTAATTGGCAGAATGCAGAACACCGACATTTACATGGTTCCTGTTAGTAAGTAACTTGAATGTCGATCCTTCAGCAAACTCATGTCACAAAGCTTGAGTTCTATCAGCTAGGGAGAGAGGTAACCTCTAAGTGATGCTGGTGTCTGTCACTCTCACGCTAGTTAAAATACTTGGAGACTAATGAATGTTTATCAGTTTAGATGAAGAATTTCAAACCAATTACCAAACCATACTACAATAACAAGACTGTTTTGATTATTATCATCACATGGCGCAGCAGGAATGTCATGACCAGCTCAATAAATAAATTGCTATGTATTTCTTGATCTGTTTTAATTTCAGTGAAACTTCTAACAGGAAAACATTTTAACTATTTAAGCGTATTCTGTTGGAAATGAGCTTTTGAGGTTTATAAAGCATAATGTAGACTTGGCCAAGACTAAGTGAACTGTTTCAATCTTACTGACATTAAGCTGTTTTCATACTATTCTGATTGAATATTTTGATTGTTAAAATGCCTGGAACATCTTCTGTACTAAAATTTCAGATTTTAAATCTGAATATATATATATATATATTTCCAGAAAGGATTAATAGCAATTATTGTGAATTTGTTCTGCAAGATAAACTCTTTGATAGCTTTAAGAGTGAGCATCAGGTCCCCACTTTCTTTCTCATTCACACAAATTCAAGCTAATGCTTTCAGTTCTCAGTTTTGTCAGTCAGAGGAATGGAAGAGCATCACTTTCCATGTTCTAAGCAAACTATGTTGTAGTAGATTCTATCTATATTGTTTTTTAACTAAAAAGAGAAAAGCAAACAGCCTTAGCTGTGAGACAAAGCCAGCCTCGGCAGAGCATTCATACAACTGAACATCACAGATCTAGAATTCATATGTATGGGGAACTGTGTTTAAATCAGCCTCCAAGCAATTGCAGTGACAAATAACACTGCTATTTTCAAATGCAGATCTTCCCATTACCCAACAGGTATCTGCTATTTAAATAAAAATGACAAAAACATCAATACTTCTTATCCCTTAATGATGAAAAACACATATTTCTTTATTTATGTGCTGAGATTATGTGACGGGGTTTGGTAACAGGGGTGCTTCAGGGGGTTCTGTGAGCAGAGGCAGTGCTGCCCCATGTCAGACCAGAACCAGCTCCAGCTGCTTCAAAACAGACCTGACACTGCCAGAGCTGTGCCATGAGCAGCACTGGATGCACCATTCCTTAATTCTCACTGCTTTGGTCTGTTACAAATTGGCAAAAATTATATAAATCTCCACATGCTGAGTCTGTTTTACCCATGAAAGTAATGGTGAGCAATATCCCTGTCCTTATCTCAGTCCACAACTGTTGTTTGTTTGTTTTTTTTTCTTGTCATCATATTTTCTCCCCTTTTTTGAGTGAGGAGGGGGAGTGAGAGAATAGTGTGATGGAGCTGAACTGCCTGCTAGTGTGAAATAATAACAACACATCACAGTCAGTCTTCACACTGTAAACCTCATGCAAGGCTCAGAGACTTGGGTTACAGAATCAGTGTTAGAGGTGAAACAATCTTTTTTTCACTTATTTTTCCTGGCATTAAGACATCTTGGGGAAAAAAAAAGTGGGGGGAGGGGGTTAAAAAAACATTTTCTGACATTGCTGCATTATATCAACCCATAAAATCCTTTTACCATATATGGTATAGGGCTTAATTAATTGCTCAGGATGCTAATATTACAGTGTTTTGAAGGCATGGCATAATATCACCTTTATCCTACTGTTTTGCAGTGTGACTTGTTAAATCATAGATCATAGAATCACAGAATCATAGAAAAGTTTAGATTGGAAGGGAACTTAAAGCCCATTACAGCTGGCTGCCTCATGCCTATCTTGTCACCCACTAGCAGCCCAAATCCTTCTCCACAGGGCTGCTCTCAAGGAACCTTGTACTTTTCCTCCTTGAACTTCATTGGCTTCTCAATGGCCCACTTTTCAAGCCTGTCCATTGAGAAATGGATGAGTGGCATTCCTTCTTTCATTATATTGACTGCACCACCCAGCTCAGTATTATAAGCAAACTTGCTGAGAGTGCTCTCCATCTCACTGTCTACGTCATTAATAAAGATGCTGAAGAACACTTGTCCCACAGCAGGTTCCTGGAGGTCACCACTCACCACCAGCCTCAAACAGACAGAGGTCATAACACCCTGGTTGCAAACTTCCAACCAATTCTAAATAGTCCAGGTTTCAAATCCATCTCTCCAATTCAGAGATAAGACTGCAGTGTGGGACCATGTCAAAGGCCTTGCACAAGACCAGATAGCTACCAGTTGCCCCTACTTTATGCAGCCGTGCCGTGACTTCATTATAGAAGGCAACCGGATAGTTAAGGCACAATCTGCCCTTGGCAAAGTTGCGGTGGCTGTTTTGGATCACCTCCTTATCTAGCACGTGTCTTGCAGGTAAACTGGTTTTAGTTCTCTGAAAGTCAATTGTCATTTTCCTTTTGCATGGCTATCTTGGGATTTAATATAATTGAGTGAACTTGATAAAACTGCCAAGGAAGCTGGTCAAATAAAATGGCATTTTAAAAACCCATGTGGCTGGTTTGCTTGTTTAACAGCAAACCTTCCACACCAGCAGTTTCAGTGTGAAACTCATGCAAGAATTTGTTTGCAACAGATCTCTGTTTCTTAGCAATACATGAGACACTGCATTTGCCAGCACTCTAACAAGCCATGCCTCTTGTTCATTGTCAGGTTTTCAACAACTGACAGCTGTAGTTTTTGTGTGCAGAAAGGGGCAGAATGCGGGAAGCACTTGCTCTGCCAGCAGAATGTGTGTGAGCACAGGGTGTGACTTAGTCGCAATTGTTTATTGTTTATGTTGAATGAATTTTCACTGACAATACGAAGCTTGCAAAAGTTAGATTTGGAAAAATGTGGAAACAGTTTGTCCAAAAACTTTATTTTTGAAAGAAAACAGTGCTTACATAGGAGTTAGAGCTCATAATACTTTTTTTTCTTCTTCATTCCCTGGGCTATAAAATGAGGCCCTTTGTCTCCTTTCCTGCAGTGACAGGCTTTGAGAGATACGTCCCTGGTGAGGGATGCAGAGCCAAGGAAGAACTTAAAAAGCTGAGCAAAATAACTTTTCTTCACCATATCCACTGTTTGCCTGGCAGAAAAAGACGCATTTTCTCTCAAAATCTAATCAGTCAAGGTTTCCCCTGCAGGGAATGGGGAATTGAAGGGCAAGAATGGGGAATTTGCTGGGGCAAGAGCCTCACTCCTCTGTTCAAGCCCATCCTTGCTGATCCAGCCTACACATGGGTTTCTCTCTCTTTCCCTGTCATTTATGAACAACAGTAAATGTGCAGGTAGGGTATCATTATTAATATAAAAAGTGAGCTGAGTGCATTAAATAATTGTACTCGAGTACAACTAAGTTAATCTTCACCCTGAACAGTTACAATACAACACTAAGTAAAATATGGCTTTGCTTTTGAAAAGCAAGAAGCTTTGTTGTAGTGGATGGAAGACAGCTGGGAGGCAATGGCATTGCTGGCACTGGTGCAGAAACTGGAGTTTTGAATTAATGATGGGCTACATTTTTTCAACAACAACAGCAACAATTGCTTTCCATATAATGTATGTGTATGAATGTGTTTCAACTAGCAGGAGTCATAATGACTTCACATCGGTTTACATTTTCTGGAAAACCAAGGTAATTCTCCCCTAGTTATTACAGCATCTTTTGATGTAGAGTCGCCTAAAATGCCAAGTAAGCAATGACTGCTACTGGTATCAGTGAATACTTGTTGGACCCATGAGCTTTTGAGTAGGAAATGAATCAGATGCAAAGAAAGATGCAAGCACTTTAAAAGATCAGAGGAAAATAACACAAATTCTTAACTAGAGTCACGACTTAGTTGACCTGTTGGCCAAGACCTTAAGTAGCTATTAATGTGAGTCAAATTGAAGCTTCAAGGTTATACCTTTCTTTCACATTCTAATGAACCTCTGCAACATACACATGCAAGTGACCCTAATTTCTGTTTTATTTTCCTCAAACTTATACAGGTATATATTTGAAGGAAGTTTTTATTTTCTCTGAGTGCTTTTAACCATGGAAGAAAAGGTTGTTCCCAATTAGTTCTAACCTGTTTGTTTGCATCTGGAAACAGTGGTGCTTTTGTTTCTTTTTTTTTTTTTTCAAAATCTGATAACTTTTGGTATTGGGCATTCCTGCTTTGTCTCTAAGATGAGAACAACCATCTTTAATGAATGTGTCACCACCAGAAAATCTTCTTCACAAAATTTGGGAAGAACAAGGACGGGGTTCCCAGCAAAACAAGATAAAGAAAGAGCTGAGAAAAAGAGTTTCGGTCACAAGGATCTGGTTAAACAAACTTATCTTGCAGGTATATGGCAGGAGATTCTGGCTTAGAACCTGCGTGTAACTCTTGCTTGCTGGGCAGAACAAAGAGTGATAGGCTTTGCAGGATACAAAGATGACTCTAGTTGGGCAAAATAACAGATTCTGAAACTATATTACAAAATATGTATAAACAAAGGAAATGAAGGGGGTACCTACTGGGGATGGCAAACTGAGGAGAATGTGAACCCCAAGTATCTCAGCCAGTGCGGAAAGCAGGAAGGGCTCACTAGCATCAGAGTACAGCAATAAAAGAGGGGCTGTGTACCCCGGTACATTGAAAGACCCCACAGGGTTATAACTTTATTTGAAGAAAAAAGGCTGTAGAATCCTCTTTTCAGGATAAAGATGACTGAGAAGTTTTATTGGAGGAGAAGTTTTCCTAACAAGTATTTTAGTGAATTTCTAAAATTGTTTATAATTAAACCGTACAAAGCAACATTTAGCACAAGGGAAAATACAGCTTAAGATGTCCATTTAATTCAATTATTTGTTTTCCCTTGAAGAATAATGGGAAGCCTCACATGAAGCATTTTACAGGGAAACAGAGCCTGAAGCAAGGATTTTTCTGCTTAACAAAAGATGTCAGCTTGGTCCTTTCTGATGCCTCTTTTATGTGTAAATATAATAAAAACCTAATAAATAGGAGAAAAAGAAGAAAAGTCTTACCATAAATAGTTAAGATGGGGAAATCTATTTTAGAAAAACCTGTGGCCAAATTGATTTATTGCTGAGGTATTTGAAAATCTCTGTTCATCTACTCCCTGACTTGCTGTGTTATATTCAGCAGACTACTTCATCTCTGTCCATCTCCACCTTTTGTCCTCTTAGCCTTGTCCTCCACTGTTGTTTTTTTTTAATATAGTTGTAAAGTAAAATCATTTTCCATAAATCACCTTTAATGAGATGATTTATTTTTAACAACGAATGAGAAAATGCAAACAGAATGTTTATGATGTCAAACACTGAGGTAGGAACAGACAGACTGACTAGACAAGATCAAGCTTATTTTTGAAGGCTGATGAAGAAAAAATTCCCCTAAAGTGAAGTGGATTTTTACTATCTATCATACTGACAGGCTGATCCAGAGCTGGACTTCCACTAGGCTATAATACTTGGATGCCACCATTTTGGAACCATATGTTTCCCCCTTAATGTGACTGATCTCTGTGACCTGTCATACGCTTCCTAAGGCAGAGCAACCCACACAGATGTTCTCATAACCCTGGCCTAAATGTGTAAGTACTCTGCAGTTACAGATGACCTCTCCAAAGAGAATCCTGAATGCAAGTCACTTCCACCTCAAGCAAATACATCCTCTATATCCTTTTCAGAGCTTCATGAATCACTGTTTTTAAAATGGTAAAGGAATCCATTTTTCCCAGTATTTATATTGCCTGCTTATGATCCTCCATCCTGAAAACATGAACATATGAAAGTCTGGCTCTGCCTTTACAGGGAGTCAAGCATATCCAGGGGATTATTTCTTTGAAATGCACGAATGTTAAAGTTTCATGCCCTTTGTTTTCAGTTCTGTGTCTTATCTTGTACAAGGCTTTATCTTGTCTGTGTCTGTACTGGTAGAGGGGAACAGTGACAGTAAGCCAGCTATATGGTTTAAGTGCAGCTTAGAGTCTGATACAGCCACAGATGGAGAAGACATGTTGGCCAGATTTGCAAGCTATACATGTGCAAATTCCCCATTATCACACCTGTTTCTATATTTTGTCCACCAAATAAGCAGGGTTGTGTTCTGGCAGCAGGAGGCTTCACACAATATGTTCTTGCACAAGGTAAACTCTACTTTTCATCTGGGAGGTCTTGGTGTGGAATTCTAGTTAAGTCAAAAGCAGTAGTGTTGAGGAATCATTGGAAACAGCCAGTTTAATCCCCTAGCTAGCACAAGTATGTTTTGTTCAATTCAGTCAAGGAATCCAGGCTTATAAAATGACCTTATAATGGGTTTTGAGGAATTGTTTACATGAAAGAATCAAGAGAGATGAAAAACAGAGTGGGTTACTCTTCAGGAACAGGCTGCATACAGGAAATAGGAAACGTATGTGTCAACTTTGCTTCCAAGTTCCAACACTGATGTGAAAGAAGACATAAAGAAGGCCATTTCAGGGAAAAAGTTTCCATTTGCCTGTGTAAGTTGAATCACACATGACAGCTAAGAAAAGGCAGCGTTGCGAAAGACTGGATAATAGTGCTGTTGCTGTGATTTCTGGTTAGGAGAAGCTTAAGAACAGGAAGCACAAGAAGAAAAGAGATGTACTGAACTACTTGCACTCTAATCACTCCAAGCGAAGCTCTCAGCCTGATTTTGAACTAGCCATTGCATTTCAATTACTTTTAATTAAATTCAACTCATCCCTTACTTGAAAACACTCTGTCAGTTCATGATGTATTTTGATAGATATTGTACTCAGCGGAACTGCAGAGGAGATTAATGTTTTTCAAACAGTACGTGTAATGGTCAACTGTGCCTCCCCACTTTCTTAAATAATGCTACATTTTTAGAAAAAATAAGCAACCCAGTTATGTGTTTTGAAAAGGAAATTTAAATCCCAATCCTGTTTTACTTCCATATCTTTATTACTGAGCTTGAGAAAAGATCTTTTGAGCTGCTTCCATGCTTTTTCATTTTTCATTCATTCACACTGAGTTTATAGGAACTTTCCAAATAATAACGGTCAACTTGGCAGGAATAAATGTAGACCAAATGGTGTAATCCCCACAAGGAAGCATAATTCCGTTATGAAGTATTTACAATAGCAAGCTTGAAAATGCAACAATAGGGTATATTGTTAATAGGATCTTTATGGCATCTTTTACCGACTGGTTCATTGTTAATGGTAATAGATAAAGGTCTTCACATGGCAGTCAAACCAATGTCTTCTGTTCCTTTAAGAATCCTCACAGGTAGCAGAAAACAGAACTCTGAGATAAATCAATAAATAGAACGTGTGGTTGTGAGCATAGCCTTGCAGAGTTCAAAAGTTCCCAGGAATGTAGCTGAACTTTCTGATGCTGCTTTCCTGTGACCCTCCAATAACCCTTATCTCCCCTGCCTCTGTGACCCATTAATGTTTCCCTGGCTCTCCATTGCCTTCATCCTCCTAAACAGCTTGGCTAATTTCCAACTTGGATTCATCCACAGGCCACCCTCCTTGGAAACACTCCCAGCCTTTGAAAGAACTTTAAGAGTAGGGTAGCCTCTGCTAGTTTGTAAATCTAAGCTTCACACACCTCAGCCACTCACCTAGCCAAACAACACAAGCCGTATGGTTGAAAGTGGCAAACTCTTGCAGTGGTGATTTATGGTGTGAAATGATTATGCAAAGTTAAGAAAATGGAGACCTTCTGAGACAGGGGAGGTTGAGGTTGGATCTTAGGAGGAAGTTTTTCACCCAGAGGGTGGTGACTCACTGTAGCAGGTTGCCCAAGGAGGCTGTGGATGCTAGTAAATGTAAAGGGAGTATAAAGTCAGGATGCTGGAGGACAGCTTTCAGAGTTCCCTTCAGCCTGAGACATGCAGCTTGCAAGCCCCCCTTCCCCTGGGCCATACCCCACAAGGGAAATGTTGACAAGACAGTTCATATCACCTTTCCTGCCCTAGTTTACCTTCCCTGGAATTTGTATAACCTTTCCCAACATAATGTACCCCCACCTATTCTAATTTGCTTCCCCCCCAACCCTGATTAGCCACAGGCTAATACTGTTTGCATAGGATACACAAGGCTATGTATTGTATGTGCAGCAGCTTGCTCAGAGTGCATTTAATGAACTGTCTGGTGCACCTGACCTGTGTCAGTGAACAGTGTCATTGTCACAGTCTTCTCACAGGGCAAAAAAAAAACCCCACAGAGAATGAGGTGGGACACCTCCTGAAAGGAAAATGAGGAAAAACCTTTGGGCTTAGTTGCACTTTTGTAATATATTTCCTACAGTACTGGAAAGAAAGCTTGAAGTAAGTGAGCACTATTGGTAGGGACAAAGTGCGTTTTTATAGCATGGGACAGCACGAGTGTGGATTTAGTTAGCTGTCTTAGTACTGCTAAATGCTGCAGTACAAACTGCTTGTAACTTTTGTCTCATTGTCAGCTTTCTGCATGCTTTCACCGTTTCACGATTATGCACTGCTTAGGTATATGACCAAATATATATATATATATCTTAACACTGGACATAAAAATTTCAGTGCTATAATTTTGTGTCTTCTTCAACATACCTTATATTGGTACCAGATTGCTTCAGACATGAGAGGATGCTACAGCCTTGTACTTTATACTATATTATTCCACAGACTGCAGTTAAGTATTTAGAGGAGGGGTTAACTCTGAGTGTTAGGTAAAATATCTCTTGATATTTTTAACAGCTATCTCCAAAACTCTTCAACAGAGATTTCTTCCAGTACAATTTGCACACTGACGGCAGAAATCTTCCAGTTTCTGAAGAAAACAGTTTTGAGCTTCACAGATTGATTTAAAATGAAGAAGTGTGACACGCACTCCTGGAGTATGGAACATTGTGAATATTTAATCAAGCAGTTTGGGTGAATCAGACTCAATATCTCTACGTGCCTGGGAAATCATGTGATCCTGGTGACTATCCTCTTTTCTCACTGGTGTCTTTAAGCTCAAGATATCTCAGCGGTGTAGGTAAAGTTTAAGTTTGTCACCTCAAGGATAGTAACAAAACTTTCTTCATCCTTAAGCATGGTAATATTTGGCTCCTGGGTAAAGGCTGGGGACTGATAAAGGTGAAAAGGTTGTTCAGTTGGAGTAGCCTGCTACAGTGGAACAACAAAGCAGCTCAACACAGATATAGGTGGATAGGTTACTTCAGGTGGCTGAGTAAGATGTATGGATAGGTAAGTTTGGGACTTAAGAAACCCTGAAGACTTTAGAGTTACTGAGTTTGCATACAGAAATATTCTGTAAAAGCAAGGGGATTCTTAGGTGAAAGTGGGTGATGCCATCCCAGACCATTAAGCCTCAACCCTGTCCTTGGTCACAAAATATGCATCAATCACCTGTTTCTCCTGTTATAGAAAGAGTAGGCGGTGGTGACCTTGTTGTCCCTGGCAGTAATCTGTCCATGCAATCACTTGTGACTGAAGATAGTTTGGCAGTTATTTTGTATTCTTACAACAGGACAATAACCCCTACACTGACACGCTCACAGTCTGAATTCTGTTCTCTGATCACGGAAACATAGAGTGATACAATTATAATGGCCTAGGTTGACCCAGTTCTAACCTCCCCTCTGCGTGCTGGTTGTCCCCCTACCAGATCAGGGTGCCCAGGACCTCCTCCAACCTGGCCTTGGGCACCACCAGGGATGAAGCACCCACAACTGCTTTGAGCAATGCTTTTCTGTGTCTCACCCCGCTCTGATCAAGGAAGGATCAACCCCCGGAACAGTCTCTATGAGAAATGAACTTTAAAGTGACACAACACAGAGTTGTCTGTGTATAGTGACAGACAGCAAACTGAAGAACTGAAATACGTTTATCTGTCATATTGAGACTAAACCAACATCCACCCTCACATGACATATTCTTTACCTCCCACATCATCTCAGTGTTGTACTCTTCATGGAAACAAACATCAAGGGAAAAAATCTGAACAATTTTTTTCTGAGTAGCACTCTGCCAAGTGCTGGACATGCACTGCTAGTGTCTGCCATCTTGCCTTTGGAGCAGGCTGTACCATCTAATAGAATCATCATAGAATCATAGAATGACCCGGGTTGGAAGGGACCTCAAGGATCATGTAGTTCCAACCCCCCTGCCTAGCAGGGCCACCAAACATACACCTTTACTAGATCAGGTTGCCCAGGGCCCCGTCCAACCTGGCCTTGAACACCTCCAAGGACGGGGCATCCACAACCTCCCTGGGCAGCCTGTTCCAGGGCCTAACCACTCTCCTAGTAAAGAACTTCCTCCTAACATCCCACCTAAATCTACCCTCCTTCAACTTGGATCCATTTCCCCTAGTCGATGATCTAATGTACCAGATCTTCCCCGATTTTTGCCAGTTCCATACATCACATCTAGAAGTTGGACCCCAGGCACTGCAATAGTACCACAGCAGATTCTTCAAACATGCCTTGAATGTCACCGAATCAGCCAGTCACACCACCAAGAAGACCTTTTTTCAAGATATTCTACATCTGTGTTGGAGAATTTGGATCACAGAGTGTTCCTACACAAGAACCCCAGTGCCTGGGGAAGTGGAATATTGCAAATAATCAGCTACCAGGATGCCTCAAAAGACCAGAGCCTAGGAGACCTGGGGACCTTCCAGGTGGTTCATTTTGTTTTGCAGCTGAAAATAAGGCAACTTCATCACAGTGCAGAAGCCCAGCACTGGAAAAGTCCACTGGCTGGACTTTCCTCCCAGAGTGTCTCATTCTGCACCAGAGGAGCTGCAAGGAGATATCAGTGATGTGGGGTTGCCAGGTTCTAACCCCAATAAATCTGGTGAATGTCCAAGCTTTGGGTGTAGCTAAGAGAAGATCCATTTAAGACCAGGTGATGAAAGAGTAGGGCTGCACCAGCTGTATTAAGCAAGGTAAACTGCTAAACTCAAGCTGTCTGAAAGCATGTGGGAGCATCTTGGTGCTTCAGGAGAGATTTATAACCAGTTTCTTTCAGAGGAATCTCTTGTCTCTGTGCAAATGTCTCTCTGCTGAATAGCTGCTAACACAAAGGGGAGTGTTGTTGGAATTAAGAAAACTACTTATTCCTTTTTATTTTTTTTCTGTTTAAAGAGAATACTCTCTGCTCCTCTGGGAGTTGTGTTCCTGAAGGGGACCTTCATGTGCTGCAGCTTATTAGAAGACTCTGCTCATCAGTTTAGGCAAGCTCTGGATATTACATTCTTTACTAGATATTAGGTCATTTTATATATTTAATGTGGAATACAATGCCTCATTATCCCATAAGCATGACAGTGAATTTCATTTTTTACCATTATTCTCAACTTTGGCTCGGAACACTGGTTTACAAAGGACTGCATGTTCAAAGGCAGCAACTCAGAGGGTAACAACAAAATAAAGAAGACCGCACATTTCTTTCCACTGAATCTGATTCCAGAATCCAAACTTTTGGGAAGTGGCATGTTTTTTTTCTGCATTTGTTTCTGCACAAGCTGTCCTTTGGCCAGGAGTTTTTTAAGAAGACAGATGTCTAAATTTAGTCCCGGTGTCTAAAATAAATGGCTGGGTGTTTTTTTTTCTCTCAGTAGGACTTGGACTCCTGATAGCCTTGATCACTTTTGAGAATGGGATTTAGCTGCATAATATACATAGTACATATATCGTATGGAATGGTATACAAAGTTCTAAAATCATTTTGAAAGTTGAGCATAAACTTTCATTGTTTAAAATCATTCATTCATTTATTTAGCATCTACCTGCTAAATAAAACTGAAATATTTGAGATGATAGCAGGTACAGTCATAAGGGCGATGTGAGGGACTCTTATGTTATTTGAAGCCACTGACTGATAGATGATAGTACATTATGTCAACTCATCATTTCTCTTGTCAGCCAACTCTATATAACCCACACCGAGAGCAGTGTGCCACACAGGTTCATTGCAGCTGTAGGAAAGGAGAAGTTCTCACTGTGACACGCATAGTACCACACACTGAAGAGCCATTCACATTACCCTAAACTCCTTTAATACACTAAAAGGCATGAGTGTGAAGCAGAGTTCTGTCCATCAAACATAGTTTTGCATGTTTAAAAAAGGGAGTAGTGTACGAAGGAAAATGTCCATAGCTATAGCAGCATACAAAAACAAGTTTCAGCGTGTGGTTTGGCACTGAGAATGACTCTGTAAAACGTTGCCCTCTTGCACAATACATCTGCTCCCTGTGAGGATTCAGTCACATCTGCTGACTTGTTGAACAACAACACTATTACCACTTTTTACTTCTGTGAGTTCCGCAGAGCCAGAAGGAAATGTGTTCCAATCTGCTCTTCCTGGTGTGTGAACAGCAGCTTTCCTCATTTACTTCTAATCAGTTTGATTTTAGATTGCAACGTAACTAAACAGGCTGTACAGCCTGCAGTCTCTTGTAGACTGAAGGGATTCGCTTTTAGCAATGCCTGTCAAGAAGTCAGATGGGATTTTATCTCCTTGCGATGTCTCATTATTATATAATATATAATTATATATATAATATATATATTATGTAATATATATATTATTTTTTGATCTGCAATCATGTATGGAAGCACACTTTAGAAGCAGAGATGAGTATGGAAAGAGGAAAAGAAACATCCTACAGTGGCAGGTGGGAAGACTACATCTAAGAAGAAGATAAAGAAAACCTCTTTTCCTTTGATCTAAGCTCCATGGGTGAGGGTGTCCAGATCCAGCTGAAAATTTTTAGAAGTCGATACCTCAACATCAAAAAGCACTGAACTGATGGAAGGACTAGAGATACACCATGAACAGAGACAAAATCTGGGTCTCCTTTACAGTCTTCACCATTTTCCAGTGAATGGTTTTATATTGCTCACATTACCAGCTATTTAGTTGCTTATTAATTCTGTTAAAGTATACTACTAGAGGAATGAGATGGAAATCTACTGTGGTCCTGACAGGAACCGCATCAGTTACTCCTGGTTAATGAATGTTTATTGCTTGTAACCCCACTTTCTGGATTTTAATTATTGTGGTGTTCTGGTCACACATGAAAGAAGGACTCACAAGAAGTCTATAGAGAGACTTTGAAGGCTTTTTTAGGGAGAAAAACGAACATTTGGGGGAGTCCGTATTTCACTTAAGAGACCTAGTCAAATTGAAATACTTAAGCACCTATAAAATTCCTGATTCAATAAACATCAGAGGGAAGGAAAAATTAACAAGAAAGGAACCAACAAAATACACCCAGCATATAAAAATATGCATAAGAGCTTTAATGATACTGTCTTAGCTCCGTGACAAAATGTGACCTGATAATAAAAGCTAGATTTTCTTCCTTTTAAAAATAGACAGCAGAATGATGTGGTGGTGGCACATGTGAGCAATGTTTTTACTTTCCAACCACAGGCATTCTTGTCTATGCGACATTATCCTGGAACTCTCTTTCCCTTAGCAAGTGCAGGATCAACCAAATCAGCATGGTTACTGACAAACTCTTGTTCATTTTTGTGTTGGCCACTCAGCAGCCTCCTTAAGCTTCCTCTTACATTAATTATTCTCTCCTCAAGAACGCATGAGCACACCTGGGTTAGTTATGTCTGACTGTGTAAAACAAACAGCCGCCCATGCCTAATAGAGTTTCAAGAAACACATCAGCCCAGAAATCCCATTTCTTGCATGCGATCTGGACTCTCCTGTGACACCTTAGACAACTGAAGTGATGTCTGGAACTACTGGAACTCAGACTTGTGGTAGAACAAAATGTGTTCTCTTATTCTTTCATAGACCAAAATGTTTGCTACCGCCAGTGTGAGTATTAATGACTTGCTGTGGGTATATGTTTTCCAGTTTTTCAGACAACAGATGGTGATAATGTTGATCCTAAAATCCTAACAGATGTGTCACTCGCATCTGGTGCTGCCATCTGCTGTTTTCTTCTTATTGCATTGACTATCTAAAAATGAAGTGTCCCTTCACATACAACCTTTTAACATGTTGGTCTTGAAAAACCCATGTTATAACAAAAAGTCGATTTCTTATCTCCTCCTAACATGAAGTCATCTAGTCACCATGTCAAGTGAAAAACCACTCCAGTGCCATGTAATCCTAAGGAAGGTGGGATGTCACCGACAGACTTTGTCTCAGATGTGGTGATTTTAAACACCTTCTTAGACAAATATGTTGCCAAACAGAGAAAGTATATGAGCGAAAGGGTTTTTCTGGATGAAATACTGTATATCATCATTGCTAATGATTACATTTCCTGACTTACCATCTTTACACCAATGCCACGTTCATTCAACTGATTAATTTTCTGAAGGTAGCACATCAGGAGTGAAATGGGGTATTCTAATGATTCCCTTGGGACAAAACATGTAATAACCTGCATCCTGAGTTACAATTACCTTGCCATGCAGGCTAAATTTAAAACTTAGCTTATGACCAGTTCTGACATTTGTCTGCAGTTGTTGCACAGCAGAATGCACTCCTGAAGGCTGTGAAGAGCTCTGTGGGATGAACTGAAGATCTGCTCCTCAGGTTGCCTATGTCCCTGGTGCACAATGCCTCTTGCTTTTCAGAGAGAACCCTGTGGAAAAGGCTGCTTTCATACAGCTTGTTGCTGTTATTATGTGTTTACACCAATCTTTTTCCTTGTACAATTCAAAACCTGTGATGAGGACTTTGACTAGAATAGGAGGATGCCTGTACTCCCACTGAAGTATGAGGATAATTAAATAAGAAATAGGGGGTGGCTTATATTCCTGGATGACAAATATTTATGGAGACGAGCTTGCAAGCCAGTCTTACTGGGTGTGCTTAAGAAGAAATTAAAAGCTTTGTTCAGTAAGGGAGGGTTTGACCTCATATAACACCATAACAGCAGCCTGGGGCTAACCTCAAGTAATGTCAGGTCTATAGAAAACACACGGCTTTGTAAAGCTCTGAGTTAAATGACTTCATTTGTGGGAACGCAGACATACTTAGCAGTCATGAAACAGAAGGAAAAAAAACAAACGTGGCACCAGAGGAAAGCATAACATCACTGTTAGGTGTTTGTAGGTATTCTTATAATAACACATTTCCTCAGGAGCAGGCCTTTCTACCCTTTCTACCCTTTCTAAAAGGGAAAAACAATGCAGGGAGCAGACAGCCCAGCTACTGGCCTGAGAGTAGTTTGGGTTGGAAAACTGTGATGATTCTAAAAATAGCTTGGTTTCAAACAGCAGGCCTCCAGATGTGACATTTGGGATAAGCACACTCTGAAGAGTAAAAGAAACGAAGAGTAAATGTGATCAGCTGTAAGAGTTCCAAATAAGGCATATCATAGCTAGGATTCTGCAGTCAAGCAATGAAAGAGCTATTGTAACGAACTGTAAGGATATTCTCCTTCAGGTTTTCTTATATAGCTTACCATGTTTATATTTGCAGAGAAAGATTTCTATACGTAACAGTATACGGTGATGTTTCAAAATCACAACATTTCTGGAGAAAGTCTTTCAATTCTTATAGAGTCATTTTAATTCATTCTGATTTACGCTATTGATTTTGCACAGTTTTTAATTATGAAAGTTGCAAAACAGAACAGATTTCTCAAACATTTATTTCACCATGTAGGATCTGTTGTTGATTCAACCCCAACAGATTAGCTTGGAAAAGATAATCCTCTATTTAGGTGCAAGACTGGTTTTGCTTAGTCAAGGCATAATACCTACCTGTAAGCACCCTGTAAGGATCTGGAGGGGGTCACAATATTTCTTATCTGTGCAAGTTTGTAAGTGAAACCATCCCCTTGAGTTCTGAGCTTTGGAAATCTATAGGTATATGACTAAGTTTTGTCTTGCGGGTCTCTGGAAGCTGTTTTATAGTAGGACATTACAATGACTTTAATGCAGGAGTCATGGAATAGAGTGAAGCAGTTTGAGACATGAGGCAAATATTCTATAAACAAATGATTTTACAGTGAATTTCTGTATTTCTGTTACATTCATCATGCATACTTAGTTTTTATGTGATTTTTCTCTTGTACTTTATCAGGCAGCCTTGGTGGACAGATTAACTTGTGTCATCTACCTGGATTTGTCAAGGTTTTTGTCATCATACAACTAAATTGGAGAGATATGGATTTGAAGGTTTGTCTGTTCAGTGGATAAAGAATTGGCTGGATGATTAGAGCCAGAGGACTCTCTCTCCAGGTGGAGGATGGTCATGAGGTCATGAGTGGTGTTCTCCAGGTCTCTGTTCTGGGACCAGTGCTCTTCAGCACCTTAATGAACAATGTAGACACTGGGGTTGAGTGTACCCTCAGCACGTTTGTTGATGACACCAAGCTGAGTGCTGCAGTCAATATAATAGAAGAAGGGATGTCATCCAGGGAGACTTGGATAGGCTCAAAAAGTGGGCCCGTGGTGGCATAATGAAGTTCAACAAGGCCAAGTGCAAGGTGCTGTGCTTAGGTTGAGGCCATCTCAGGTATGAGCACAGACTGGGAAAAGAAATCCTTGAGAGCAGCCCTGCAGAGAAGGACTTGGGCTGCTGGTGGGTGGAAAGCTGGGCACGAGCCAGTAGTACATGTTTGAGGCCCAGATGGACAGACAGGTGGCAGCAGGGCAAGGAAGGGACTCTGCTCTGCCCTTATGAGGTTCCATATGGGGTACTGCATCTGGGCCTGGGGCCCTCAGCACAAGAAGGATATAGGGCTATTGGAGCAGATCCAGAGGAGGGCGACAAAGATGACTGGAGGGCTGAGCACCTCTCCTATGGAGAAATGCTGAGGAAAATGAACTTGTTTAGTCTGGAGAAGAGAAGGCTCTGGGAGACCTCATTGTGTTCTCCCAGTACTTGAGGGGATCTTGTAAGAAAGAGGGAGAACAACTTTTTAGGTGGTCTAATAGTGTCAAGACCAGGGGAAATGAATTTAAACTAAAAGAAGGGAGATTTAGGTTAGACATTTCTACTCAGATGGTGGCAAGGTGCTGGATGAAGTTGTCCAGAGAAGCTGTGGATGCTCTATCTATGGAGGTATTCAGAGACAAGGTAGATGGGACCCCAGGCAGCTTGAGCTGCTGGGTAGCAGCCCTGCTCGTAGTGGGGCTGAAATTACGTGATCTTTAAGGTCCCCTCAAACCTAAGCAGTTCTATGACTCTTTGAAATCCTTAATTCTTTTTGAAGCTATACATTTATTTTATTATTATGATGCCTCATACAGTGGAAAATACTCTGATAGAGCAGGCTAAGCAAGCTTGGTTTCCATTTTGTACTAAGACTCATTTTTACCATTCTGGAACTATGAAAATCATCCCTAGAAACTGAATGTAAATCAAACTGATCTTTCCCAGTTTGCATCCAATAAATCATCTATTTCACCAAATAGCGGGGATCTAGCTAATGGAAACTGGAAAGGCAAATGTGTTCTTATACTTAGCGTTCTTTGGAAAAATACTTTTTAAATGTTATAAGCACACTCATAACGAACTTTCACACTGAAAAGAGCTCTCCTACCGCTAGAGTTTATTCCACAGTGTCCTCATCTAAAGATCTCAGGAGCTCACAGTGAAGCATGCACTGTTTTCAGAAGACTCTATAAGGGACCCAGAGTCTTATCTCCAAACAGGACACCTGTTGGACCTAGGTGAGCACTGATAATGAAAAGTTAAACAGCATTCTTTAAACAACAGTTGAAAAGGAAGAGAAAGCAATGTTTTTATATTTAAAACTATCTTCTTATCAAATACTTCTAAGGAAATTGCTCTTGAAAGTTGATAAGATGAAAACATACACAGAATGACAGCCTTTGAACAAGTTATACTCAAACCTCGCAGACGAAATCTGACTTTTCACAGCAGAAATACACTTTGTAGAGTTGTATTTCTTCATGTAATTGAGTTTACATGTGTGTCACAGGAAAGAAAGATGCAGATTATTCTCTAATGAGATTTTCAGACTGTAGCATAAACACGAGAAGAGCTGCCCAGAATTTCTTGAATACGCTGATGTGCTGACTGGGGGAGTCATAAATACTGGAATAGGTTATGCTTTGTCTTACACAGCAGCAGAGGAAAATATGAAATCCCCACCTCCCTCGCTTGAGTGAGAAAGGCCTTCCGTGCTTGGTCTGGCATGATCTCCCTCTGCCTTTAGGAGGACAGGGAGTAGGTTGTCTCTTACTGGCATTATGCATTCAAAATAGAAGGAAACTGTGACAATTTCAGGAACCTTTGCTTTGCCTCAATGTGCTGCCTCTGCAACGTGTTCCTGCTTATTGCTGCTCCTTGAAAAGGGCTGGTGCTGACACCACGCCTAGAGTAGAATGTGCCTGCAGACACAACCGACTCCATAATCTGCAGTGCCACAGTAATTATATATTTTTCAAGCTTCCAATGTGTATTTGTGGTGTTAGGGTTGAGGGATTTTTTTCTCACTGTTTTTTTGTTTGTTTGTTTGTTTTGGTTTTTTTTCCTGACAAACAAAAGCAGGTCTGCAGTGCAGAACCAGTGACTGGCTTGGAGTCCATCTCTGGCCTTTCTGAAATCGCTGGCAAATTAGCACTTAGGTCTTTGGGATAAACAAGCAAGAGTTCCTTCTCCCAGTCCTGAAATATCCTGGATCAGTTTAAACCCTCAAGGCCAAAAATGCCACCAGCTAGCTGATCAGTGGTAGTAACTCAGCATTACAGAGTCCTGTGTGAGCAGATGCTCACACAGTTCAGACTGGGCACAGTGCATGCTGGGCTCTTTCTGAACAGGATAAGCATATCAGCAGTTCAGTTGAGCAGCCTCCTGATGCTGCTTTCTGTCTACATAGATTAAAAATAGGCTTTGGTGTCCAAAATGGTCACCATGCTGCTGCAGCAACCTGATCAAGCAGAGTGGTTGTTTCTGGAGAGAAAGGCTCAGCATTTCCATGTCTGTGATGGTATGAAGTAGAAGAGCTAGACTTCGTACAGCTGGGTATGAACTGGGGGACACACATGAATTTTCAGCTCAGTATTTGCAGAAAGAGCCTACCTATTTTAAATGGACAGTTTATGGGGCTATACCCCTTTCAAGACTGAATCCAGATGCAATGAATCATAGAATCATGGAATCATAGAATAGCCCAGGTTGAAAAAGACCACAATGATCATCTCGTTTCAACCCCCCTGCTATGTGCAGTGTCACTGACCACCAGACCAGGCTGCCTGGAGCCACATCCAGCCTGGCCTTGAATGTCCCCAGGGATGGGGCATCCACAGCATTAGATCTGTTCACTCCAAGTATGAGTCAGTTTCTTAACCTGAATGTTTATTTTCATTCAGAATTGTTCTGATTCAAAATTATTGCTGAAAACGACGTTTATTCTTCCTTACAGATGTTTGCAGGCATGAATGGTAAGACAGCCACCAACTGTGTTTTGTGACATATATGGATGTGAGCATGGAACAAAATCTGTTAGTATCCATGAGCCACAATGCTTGGGAAAAAAATGGTATCAAGAGAACAACATGCTGCCCAAGCACTTGAAAAGGCCAGAGCCTTGAAAGCCTGAAATCAGTCCCATACAAGGTAAGGTACACGCTAAACACAGGACCAGTGAAAGGAAGTGGAAGGAAACAAAAACAAATTTGAAGCACTTTCTTATCGGTTTGATTACTCCTTTTCCACATCTAGTCTGTAAAGAAGGCAGTCATCACAGCTTGTTTTAAGATTTCTTTTAAATTCTTTCTTTTGTGCTGCATCCTAGCATGGTCCTCTTTATGTGTCAGTATGTTCCAAACCAGAGTACAAAAATATTAGCCCACAATACGGTATGGATGAGGACTGGAAGAAAATAGGGCATTTTTAAGAGTTATCTAAAATATAAGCTGTGTTTTAAGGGTTTTGTTAAAATAAATGTGTAAATGAAAAAGTAGTACTGTCTACAATGAATATGCAGGGAATAGCCTTGGTCATTACTTTATGGTACACTACAGCATAAACGTAATGGGGAAAGTGATGTGCAGTATAAGATGAGCATTCATTTTGTGCTGATTATGTATGTTTATGCATTGAGTTCCGTTACTAAGATGCCTAGATCCTACTTCTTCAAATAAATGATGAAACAGACAATCCTCAGCACCTGGTAGAGCTGGCTCCCACATGTGTCCCAGAGGTGTGCATTCACTGAGGGACCCAAAGGAAACCTTAGCCATGTTTTGCCTGGAAGTTGCTCCTCAGATCTCTCTATTCCCACATATAGTTATTTCATTTCAGCTGGATGCTTTCCCTGGACCTGCCAGCTGTTCTGAGATACTTTGTGCCAAGTTTGGACCACTCGCTCACAGGCAGTTAATTCGCCCACTTTTTTATTTTTGTTCTCCGTAATTTCCCATAGTTTCCCTTAATGTCTGGAAAAATAGACAAATTCTCCAGCTCATTGGGAAGGAGTCATACACCAGATCAGTTTACAGCAGCATGAAGAAATATGTCTCCAGAAGACACATACAGAAGAGAATGGGAACAGCGAGGACCCTGATCGGCCGCACAAAACAGCAGTGACTGCAGATCATGCAGTATCATATCAAGGCTTGGTTATCAGATGCCAAACAGTAGAGTTAAATCTGCAGTAAAAGATGGGTTCAAAAGACGCTTTGATTGCATTTGCTCTTTTTGTCGTTAGGCTGTTTTTTGGTTTGTTTTTTAGTTACACATGTTTGTTGTGTAGTAAAAAAAAAAAAAAAGGATGGAGAAAATGAGAATTCCATCTGAAGAGGAGGATGCAAAAAGACAGCTCAGGTTATTTTGAATACGCTGTTCTTATTTTGATGGAGCAGAATCAGAAAGACAGCCCCTCTGCGAGAGAACAATCCAGCAAAAGGCTCCCAGATATGAATCAGAAAGTTGTCTCGTTTACGCAGTGAGTCATATCAGGCGCCGCGCATCTCCCGCGAGGTGCTGTGTGTCCACATTTCCCCAGGGGGCTCTGATCTGCTTCCAGAGTCTGTCCCTAAATGCCTGCTGATGCAAGTCTGATCCGTTCTGTAGTTTAAGCTAAAACTGTTCCCCCTGTAGTTGCCTCATGCTTCTGGCCTCGAGAAAGTAATCTGTGTTGCTCTTTTTCCGTAAGACTTGCTCTCAATCATCTGGTAAATGCTATAACTGGCCTTCAGACCACATACACGTACCGCATGTCTCACAGTTTCTCAACTTGAGGAGGAGGAGTTACCCTTGTTTTTGAATGGAACGGGCAGTGTTCAAAAAAGTAAAATAAAACAAAGTAAAAACAAATCTCAGAAATATTAACTGCTTACATAAAACTTTTTATAACTTACGTAAATTCTTCTTTCTGAAAACTCAAGTGTCACGGGAAGACAACCACTGCCCTGATTACACAGTGTGTTGTTTGTGGAATGCCTAACACATGCCTTCAAGGAGAAAGTCATCTTTCTCTCTCTCTCTCTCTCTCTCTTTTTTTATATTCAATAAACTTTCCAAAGTACAGAAAATACACATTAATTTCCTGCGAGCAAAGGGGATATTTGTCTCAGCCAAGAAAAGAAACACTACTTGGTTGCTCTTCTAACAAAAAGAACATTAGGAACAGGCATATTAAGAGATCTAAGGCTTATTGTGGTTATGCGAACCGTTGGATATGAATCATATTAAAACTGTATGGGCCTTTAATGAAGAGCTCTATCATGTGCCAATGACAGAAACCATGAAATATTTTCAAATGCACAAACCCTTTTCTTTTTAGAACGATCTGCTGCTTGCATATCAAAGACAAAAGCAGTTTTTTCAGCCTTTTTCTGTATTGTCATACCTTTTGGGAAGGATGAAGAAAAGACATCTTCAAATCAAGCCATGCAGATGTTTGCTTCCCAAGCTTCAAATGATGACTCTTTAGAACTAAATTCAGGTACTAAGCAACATACCTGTTCTTTTTGGAAAAGCGTTTGAAACAGCACAAATATGCAAAGCTATTTCTATGTGAAGGCAAACAAAGACATTTTTTATACTCAAACACAATCTTGAAAATACATCTGGTGTGAGGGTTTAAAGAATACTCCTGAGCTTTCAGAACAGTCGCTCTTCCAGCAGTGGAAAGTAACTGAAGGGAAAACTGGATTAGCATCTAGATGACAATAGATACATTACTGCAAAGAGCTCTTTGGAAGCTGTGGCTTTAAGGAGCTGCAGGTTTTGTCTGCAGACTTTTAGACTCACCCAAGCTTTATTCCTGTTATTGGCAAAACTTGCATGGACTTCACAGGAAGAAAATTGGACTCCTTGTTCAGAGCAGTACAAAGAGCATAGTCTCAAGTACAGTGTGCTCCCTCCCATTCCCATAGTCAGACAACATATGCTTATTAAGCAGGACTTGAATAAGAGCCAAAAAGTGAAATTTGCTGATAATAGTACACATGCAAAGATGTTAATAATTAGTTGAGAATGCATATCATAACACACAGCATGATGTTTTCTCTGTAGTATCATACAGTACAGAATGATTTAGTTTGAAGTTAATTTAATTCAACCCCTGGGACAAAGAAAGAGTTTTTTTATGTATTTTTTACTCTCTTCTTTCTTTTCTTTCATTTCTTTCCTTTTCATTTGCAAAAGCAATATGGTTTGGTTAAACTGAAAGACTCAGTCAACAGGTATTTCCTGAAAATATTTTCCATAAAGGGTTGAATGTGGGTCTCCAGAATGAAAACCGATACTTTCTTTTTTTAATTTTCCAGCCAAAGGTTTCTATGATCTTGATTCTTTATAATAGGCTGCCTGGATCAGCGCCCAGAACCAGCCAGTTCCATGTGATGTTTGTGGGCGTACTTTCCTTCCAGGCTGACTGATCATACACCCAAAGTCCTGTAAACTGAAACCTGCAGCGTGAAGCGAATGTAGCATGCTTGCATACACACACACTCACACACACTTGTATATGTGTGTGTGTGCGTGTGTGTGTGCACCGAAGCACACGCCATGTACCTTTCATATGAGCAACAAGAGAAATAAAATCCAGCTGGAAAGCCATGGGCATGAAAACTGCAGTGCATTGTCAAATCACATGCTCCAAAAGTCTCCAGAGTAAACACAACAGCCATTACTGCAGGGTAAGTTCAAATATGGTGATATTTAGCCCAGTGGTAGCAAATATCTTTCCTCACTTCAGACTTTCAGCTTAGCACCACCTCAAAAATGCAGTTCGAGAGGGATGACAGAAGAAAGCTTGAAAGTAATGCTAAATATCATACTCTCTCTTCTGGTCCTCTGCTTTGATGGTTTTGGGAGATCCCAAAATGAAGGATTCTCCCAGTTTGTTTCTGATTCATTTTGCTGCTCTCATAAACCTTGACCTAATGTAATGTGCCCTGCAGTCCCACTCCTTTCACGGCCTTTCAGATTTAGATATCTGTGTCTTTGAAAGAGCTTGTGCCTTGTGTATGCATTTGCTAACTTAGGTGTCATGTTTTGGTATTCAGCAAGGGATGGAAAGAAATGAGATTCCCAAGAGTATCTCAGTGGAGCCCACCTTGTGGTCTTACTGTTCAGCAGGTTGGTGAAACAGGGAGAGATGGTTTAGTGTCTGAGCTTCCTTTTCAGCAGGTACATTTGGCTACATGACTTGCCCTGAATGCAGTCCCCTACTGCTTCAGAAACTAGAACTTCAGAAGACTTTTAGGAAATAAGAGTTTTGATGTGAAGTGTAATCTCAATGGAAGCAAAGCCAAAGTGTTGTTGGTCAGGAAACCTTGTGTGATTTGCCTTTCCTTCCATCAGTCTTTTCTGGTCAGAGTAAGAACCTTCAGCTGAGTCAGGCTAATGAGAGAACCCATGCAGCATCTTTGGTGTTGTCTTTTGTGCTTTGTTTTAGGGGTCTAGGTTGTTCCCCACCTAACCCCCTGATCCATCACTGGATGCAAGATGGATCACTGACTCCGAACTTAAATCCACTCAGCACCCAATGTGCATAGCCCTATGGTACAGTACAGTGTATGAAGCTGCTCACTGTCACATACAGACATTCCCTTATAAAGGGATCTATCTATGGGGGAGGAAGCAGAGCCTGGCTGTTTTCAGAAAACACCTCAAAATAGCCTCTTCTTGGAGCACTTCTTGCCTAAGAATGATACCCAGTATGATTTATGCTCAGCTTTATTAAGCAACCAGCCAAAAATTATATGTTAGAGGAACATATCTTCGTCACGAGCCTGATAAAACATATTCTTCTGTCAAGTCTACACAAGTACAGTGTGTCTTATTATCTGCCCTCGGTGACAAATGTGATCATAACTCAGTGTCAGCACAGGTGTGTGTTACAGAGGTGTTTGATTATGTCATTTTTAAGTGACACAATTCACATCCATGAATAGGTTAAACACACGAAGGAAGCAATACTAACTCTTAGCAAGGTACAGCAGAGAGCACTTTTTATTGTTACTTGAGTTTGAAGAAGTGTTTTATTAAGGAGCCAGTGAGGCTACTCAGTAGATATGACAAAATCCAGCATGAGCTGTTCAGCAGCAGTAGGAGCTTTCTTTGTCATATGTGTGTTTTCACGTACAGACATAAAACCCTGGAGGTGTCTTTTCTGCATCATGTTAATTTTCCCAGATTGTTTGCACATAAACTGCAAGAACCCGTAATCTGTTGTAACTCACCACAGGTGCTGGTCCATTGATAGTTGGATAGCTGGATATAGCTTGATAGTTGGAGGACTGTAAGTGTAATGCAGTCTCACTTTTTTGTCCCCTCTTCCATATCTCGGATCCCTCATTTTTCAGACATGATAAGTTCTTATTGGCCACATCTGCCTCACTGAGTCATCAGGCTTCATTACAGCCATTTCAAGAGCAGAAATGGTTTTAAATGAAATAAACACCCTTTGCGTAGCCAGTAAAATCTTTGGCACTAGATATTTATCTGAGCTTTTCAGAAGGGCTGAGCTAACAGAGTTCTTCTACCATTCTGAAAGTTGGACTCAGGGTCCCTCTGACCTTAGCTCTGTCAGAAATTTCACCTAGAACATTTCTTCTGTATTTTGTTTTAAGTTTTTCCTCCTATCTATTTTTCCTTCTCAGAATTATCATCCCCAAAAGCAATAAAATCTTTCTGACAAACTAAGCAGAGTGATTCTAAACACTCACAAATAATCATAGAATTATAGAATTATAGAATCACAGAATGGCTTTGGTTGGAAAGGACTATTAAAGACTTATCATGTTCTAACCCCCATGCCATGGCCACGTTTGCCACTCACCAGACCCCATCCAACCTGGCTTTGAATATGTCAAGGAATGGTACACCCACAGCTCTCAGGTCAGCTGGTGCCAGGGCCTCACCGCCCTCTGAGTGAAGAATTCCTTTCTAACATCTCACCTAAATCTCTCCTCTTTTAGTTTAACGGCATTTTTCATTGTTCTATTGCTATCAGACTGTGAAAAGTTGGTCTCCATACTTTTGGTGTTGTGTATCTTGCCCAGAAATAGCCCTGCACAGGAGCTTTTATCTTAAGCCTGAAGTACAATTTCCATGTCATTCTTCAACTTGGCAAAGTGAGAACTGCTTCTGTCTGTATGTTATTGCAGCAGAATTTAGCATGGTATCTGAAACAGGAAGCCTTACCACTCACAGATGCAAAATGCTATTGGGCTGTGAAGGCTGCTGGTGAGACAAGGGCATGTACAAACTCAGCAGGAGGCAGCAGCACTCACAGGGAACTCAGAGGTTGTGACATCCCCTTCCCTGATGAAGTGATTTTCAAAATACACAAGGATACAGAAGGCACTGACAGTAGAGAGCATATCATCCTCTTCAAACACCACAGAAGTATCATTGTCGCTCTCACCTCCAGGTTACTCTTTCATAAGCTTTTCTGCTTTGCTTACTGGTCCTGACCTTAGTTTGTGCTGACAGTGATGGTGAATTCTATGGCAAGATTTGTTCACTGGGAAAAGCAATTGGCAATGTTTTTATGGTTTGTGCTTAGCGTAGTTGAAGTGAGATCTTATAAGCCTGTTTGTTATTGCTTGGCATTTATCATTCAGACTATTTTTATTATTATTATTATTATTTTTTGCAGAAGAGGAAAAGGAAATGAGAAACTCAGCTACTTTGCCTCCCTTGTTTCTATACTTCAGTAATTTGTCACTTAATCTTATCTCATCCAGTTGGCTCACACTGATTCCCAGCTCCAACCCATGTTTCCTACTGGAACACTACATTTTAAGAGCTGAAAAATGTTTTCCTGTACTTCAAAAACAATGACATTCCATCTAGTTTGCTACAAATGTGCTGACAGCAGCTGAAACTGTTCCTGGGCAAAATGTACAGAAAGTCAGAATCTGAGTTGACAAGAAAAGTTCAGTGGCTTTAAACAAATGAATGTCCACTATTAGACTGCGAACATAATCTCTAATTGTTGTTTTCATTCAATCTGTTGAATCTACTGCTCACTTTAAAGAAACAGACATTTTAGAAGAGCTCTCCTAGAGATCTTAGAAATTTAAATAAATTTAGCTACAGACTTCGAAAATGGGATATTAGTGAATGAAGCCATAGCTGCAGATAAGGACTATATGTAAAGAGGTATAGCCTAGTAAGTTGAGAACATTTCAGTCCTTTAAATGTCTCAAAAGATCTCACATATTGAAGAACAGTAGGAAAAACTGCCTAGCAGGCTTCCACAAAAAGGCTTCATATGACAGGCTGAAGGAGTTAGGCTTGTTCAGCCTGGAGAAGAGAAGGCTGCGGGGGGACCTCATTGCAGCCTTTCAATACCTGAAGGGAACCTACGCCCAGGAAGGGAGTAAACTCTTTGAAAGAGCAGACAATAGCAGGACTAGGGGAAATGGATCCAAGTTGAAGGAGGGAAGATATAGGTTAGATGTTAGGGGGAAGTTCTTTACTAGTAGAGTGGTTAGGCCCTGGAACAGGCTGCCCAGGGAGGTTGTGGATGCCCCGTCCTTGGAGGTGTTCAAGGCCAGGTTGGATGGGGCCCTGGGCAACCTGATCTAGTAAAGGTGTATGTTTGGTGGCCCTGCTAGGCAGGGGGGTTGGAACTACATGATCCTTGAGGTCCCTTCCAACCCGGGTCATTCTATGATTCCATGATTCTACGATATGCCCAACAATTTAGTGAAGGCTTTGTTAACATAAAATTTGATACTGCACTCATTGAAGACAGTAGGTCACAGTGGTATAGGATGAGCTCTGGAAAGGAAGGGGTTGATCTGATATCCATTTATATGTCCCTAAACCAAATTATTCCCTGAAGGTTTCTAGGATGGTATGAAACCCTTGGTCGGTTTTGTTTTCTTAACAACAGTATTGCACGACTGAGAATTATGTATATTTTCATTATCCACTTGGGCTGTATGTAGATGGTTGGTGCACAATGAAGTCAAAGGAGACTCTCATCTGAATCAGTGTTTTCTTCAGGGATCCTGCCTGCCTAGGTGGATAGTTTTGCTCCTTCCTCAGTGGGATAGAGTTCCCTGAATTCTGCATTTTTAAATTATATCAACCGAATTAAACTCAAGTGAGTCTGCTATATTTGGAGATGTGCCACACTAAACAAAACAGTAGGGTTGTGAAAGGGAGGCATCCAGTTGGTATGTGAGCTCCACTAGGAAGCAGGAGTTACCTGCCTGGAAAACCCTCACAGAATTTGCCTGAAGAAGTTCTGCAGTCAGCAGTGACATAAGGTGGGGATATTTTTCAGTCTGGATTTTCACTCATCAGTGCAAACAGTGCATTTGTTCCAATCCTATTAACTACTGTCTGAGTCTCTAACCTGAGCGTCACTTTATCCTCTCCAAAAACTTCCTCATGCTTCTTCTGCTTCTCTACCAGCTCTTTCTTCTCTATCCCTTTGCCTCTACCTTTTCTCTGAACATAAACATACTGCTTGTCTTTAGCTACCTACTTCCAAGACAAACTAATGTTTTTAAAATTGTAATTATGTTTGTGATCTGACACTTGGAGACCACTGCTGTCATATCAGTTGACTCACGCCGTGTTTGTCTTGCCTATTTAGATTCATAAACGTTTGGAACAGGGACATTCTGAAGAGATAAAGCTGTACCTTGATATCCCACTGATTTGGTCCTCAGTCCACTGACAGTATTATTGGCACTAAGGCGCTGCAAGAGTTAGGGATTCATCCTAAATCTATCTCAGAAAAAGAAAACTTCTGGTATCCGCAGTTTAAGAAAGAAAAAAATGCTATAATCTGCAAAAGGTTGAGAAGAGAATCATGGATTTCTTGTCTTATGACTAGAAAATCTACTTGATAAGTGAGAGGAGTTTATGCTACTTAGCTTTTCAAAGAGAAGATTAAGAAGTTCCTCACTGATGACTGGTACATATCCAAATTAAAAACCCTTCTTTAAAGAAGAAAAGACTTAACAAGCTGTAAGGGCAGAAATCTGATACTAGGCAAACTCAGAAATGAGAAATCAGACAGAACTTTCAAACACTGGAACAGTTTATTGAGATTTGCTGTGGGATTATCTATGGCATGTTTTTTTTATAAACTAATCATGGAGTTCTTAAAAATAAATAGTGAATTCAAGCCAACCTTGTATCACAAAATATTGTAACACTGGAGTTGAAGATTCATACAGATTATGATGAAACATAATATTGGACATAGCTTTGAGGGGGAAAAAAAATGGTAAAAATCCGAGAAATGCAATAGAAGTTGACAAATATGTATTTGAATGAGGTAGTTGAGACTTCAGTGGTAGCAATTAAAATGCAGAGAATAAAAGATGAATGAAGAAAATAAAAGATGCCTTTTAAGTCTTTGCGTCTTTGGCAGCCCTGTATATCGAAGTGTGTTGTCCTCAACCCCATCAAACATCCAAATAACAGGAGAAAACTGCTTGTGAAGGCAAGAACAGGTGACCCCAGACAGGACTGACATCTGGATTTGGAATTTGAATTAGGCTGCAAAGTTCAATTGGGACTAAAAGGCCTTCTGAGAAATGGTGAGAGATCCCTGGACACAGAAGAGTTATAATCTGACATGAAGACTGTCTGCTAGTCTGGTCAGAGGGAGGAGACCAGTTTCTTCTTTTCCTGTGTGGGGAAATATGTGCCTTTGGTAACTAAAAGAACGTGTAAAACTAAATGGTTAGGGAAGTGGCTGTTTCAGGTTAGCTTTATGCTTTACTTTTACAATACGTCCCATTAGTGAATGCTATGCTTAAAGCTCTCTACTTTTACAGCTCATTTAAAGGATGGAGAGATGTAAAGAAGGAAGATCTCCAGATGTACCTTTTGATAAAACCAGGTTTCTAGGATCTCATCTGCCCTCTTACTCTTTGTACAAGTGCTGGGTGTGTTAGAATGTAGGAGGCAGGCAGGATATTTCAGGAGCGAGATAAGAGCATAGACCGCAGTGCCACATCTTATTAGTTTTCCAGTGTGCAATCTGGGCAGTCTGCTAAGAGAAACAATGTGCCTGGAGCAGTCCAAGGCACAGATTAGTGTGAAAATACTGTAAAAAGCCACCACAGCTCCCCTGTAATTGCCTCCCTGCTTCCTGCTGTCCTCCACCACTTGTCACTAAGAGCACATAAAATCACAGGATTCCAGTTCCATGTACTCAACCTTGATATGCAATGTTCCTGTGTTAGAAGTTCATCCCAGTCAGATAACAGAATGGACTGGCTACCAAATTCTTCACTGATGTGGTATTAGAGATACCTGGTACCATTTCCAGAATGTCTGGTTTAGCAAAACTTACATTTTAAAGAAACAAGGGAGGATCCCCATGCCAGCTTAACTCAGCTCTCATTAAATAGTCAGTGGAAAGTATCTTTAGGTTCTCTAGTGTCTGCAACATGTTTATGATCTGCGAAGCTGAACTGCAGTGTAGGATCCTTACCAGTGAAGAATGAAGGGATCATCTATCCTGCAGAGTTCACATCCATAGCATTACATGTTATGGATGCCTGTAAGTTTCTTACTTGAACTAAAAAGAGGTTTCTCTAGTCTTATTAGAGCTATAGTCTCATTTCTTCCTGAGTGTGATCCTCTCAAACATCAGTAGAATTTGCTACTCTAAATGAAGACTGTGTTCAGAGTGTGGGAGGTGGTGATGTTATGTCCCAAGCTCACTAGCCAGCAACTCTGGACCAGGTCTAGTGTTAACATCCACATCCAGGGTGCAAATTTCAGTCAAGTCTGGGGGATTCACAGCGGCCCAAAAAGCTGAAGGAGAAAAGGCTCTTCTCATTAGCTGGTGCACGTACATAACAGCCCTTGCAATCCAGCCCCAGGTACAGGGAAAGATCAACTCACAGTTTCCCGAAACTGAACTTTAACACAACACAGCCCTTATTCTGTGTAGTTTTGTTTTTCCCTTTTCTTGAGAGAATTTTTAGACCAGTTTATAGCCTCTGTCTGTCTGTATCATCCAACATTTGAGCCCGGCAGTTGTTTTCATGCTTGAAACTTGATTGCAACACCAAAGATGGTAGTTTTACTTGGCAGGCTCACTTCTGGGATAGACTTTCACGATGTCTTTGCAAATTTACTTTTTATCAAGTAGTTTTGTTCATTTAAAGAAAATGGCATAGGAAATTATGGGCAATATAGTTATGCTAATGATACGGATTTTGAGTGTACAACACTTACTGTTCCCTATTCATTTAGCTTCTAAAAGCTGCAGTATCATGCTGACATGGACCAGCTCCCGCAGAAACACTCAGAGACAATTTTCATCCACAAAATGCTCATGACAGAATATAGAAGCCTTACTCTCTCTTCACTGGTGAAAACTACTATGAAAAGACATCTCACTTGACACTCTGGAGCGGTGGTCTCCAGAGCAGGCAGGATGTTTATCAGAAATACGGAGTGGAGCAAGCGAAGGATGGCAGTCATCAAGAGAGGAGTTCCAGGACATACCCACTATTTTCTGCTCTGTGGTCACACAGATGTTTCTGATTAGTTCAGCTTGGTCCAGCCAGGAGGTTTGTGACTTTCTGAAAGACTGAAGCTGATCAACAGTGTGGCTCTGCTCCAGACTGAAGCACTGCATTCGAATGTTCAACTACATTCAATTTATCATAATGTGACACTGAAAGAAGTCTGTTTTAACACCGTAGTCCAAACAGGCTAACATACTCTGTTTGCAGGTCCATTTTGCCTCCAAACAATCTCAGTGGTGCTGAGATCAGGTTCTAAGCTCCAAAAAATCCCAATTCAGGTTGCATTTCTCCTTGTGCACTACCTTGTGTCTGGGATCAACAGCAAGCCACAGCTCTTTGAAAACTGAAAACTACATCTTAAATGCAAAACATTTCTTTCCAGTTATGTGTTTTTCCAGAAAGCTCGGATGAGTATTTGTAAATCCTCTGATCTGGGGCTGGGGGAAACAAAGCGAGAAAGTGAAAATAACATTTTACCACATCTGGGAAGTTATCTATATGCCCATATTCAGAGGCAGCAAGAACAACACAGGGTAAAAATAGAGGACTGAACCATTCCTATAACTTTGGCTTTCATGTGTGTGTCTTCTCCTGCCTTACACTCTTCTTCATCCAAATAAATCTGAGGTTCAAACATTACCCAAAAAATTGCCTCCTCTGATTTAATTTCACTCGTTTAGCAAAAGCTACGCCTGTGGAAGAAATAATGTTGCAACTACAGCGTATATATTTTAATGACAGAACTGCATATGCAGCACTTTCCTACCAAACTCCACATTCATGATTTTTCTAAACCTCAGAGCTTATGTGGTGTCAGACAAACAGAGAAATGGTGCTTGGAAGGCATTTTGTTTTGCTACAAACTTAAAACTGATACTGGTGACTGCCTATATTACAGTAAGTGCACCCCCTTCTAGATGAGCTGTTTTGCATAAAACCTCACTAAACAATATTACAACATCAAAAGGGTTATATTTTGGAACTGGAGTCATCTCACAATAGCACATCATGCTTGAGTATTGGTCTAAGCATAAGAAGGGAGAAGTTATCTGCTGGAGGCATTAACATATCTTTTTGTGGGTGTTTTTTTTCCTGTGTCACTGTCTGTTCGTTCAACTTGAAGCGACTGACCGCTCTGTATCTGCAAAAGACATCTGAAAAACTGTTGTGCACATTTGGGAAAGAAATTGTCTGATCTGCCCTGTTTGCCTGTGAGTCAATGTAGCCCAGCAGGTGGCAATATAAGCACTTGTCGTAATTTGAAATCATTAACCTCTTGTCATCCAATAGCATTTAGTCATTTATAGCGCGCGGTTGCATGGAAAATAAGACTCAACACTGATGGTGATTTTAATCTAAATAATGCAAATTCCATATGTAGAGTCTGGCATTCTTTCCACCTCTGGATCCTTCTCGTGTCTTTGGGATTTACCAAGCATTATTACATTCACCTCATGTTGAACAGAGGGTCTTGCAGCTGCTGAGAGCGGATTACATCTAGAAACACGACTCAGATATTCTCTTTCTTTTTGAGTGGCTTTCTGAAAGTTGACAGAGCGAGATCTGATCGGAGATTTCTGCTGTTCTAAGCAGGTTTTACTTATGAGTCACATGAAATAAACATTCTTATCTGGTTAGAGTTTCAAAAGATTTGCACTACCTTTGATTAATCAACCGCCTTCAAAAGATCAGTATAGCTTTTAGATCAAGTCTCCTGAAAGTTAACTGATTGCCAATTACTTTTGTACATAAATTTCTACTGAGCAGGATGTTTTACTTCTAAACCCACTCAAATAAAAAGCTCATAGGGAAAAAATAAATAAATAAATAAATAAGAGTGTAGTTTGCAAAGAATATATTTAAGGAAGATGTTTCTAGCTATAAGCCACTTCTGTTAATTGGCCAGTGTATCTGTAAATTCTTAGAGAAATACAGTGAGAAAGTGAGCCCAGTGGACACTGTTTTTCTTCTAGGCTTCTGGGTACTGAAGTAACTGGAGAGTTTCCCGGGGGGAAATTAAGAATGAAAAGTGCTTGGAGAGACTCTGAGAACTCTGCATGTACTCTAAGAAATCTGACAGACACTAATAACTGTAATGCTTCGCACTCCCTCCTCACCTTCCCATCTCCAAGTACTTAAAAAATGGCTATTAGTTGGAGTTTGCAGCCTCAGCCAGGACAATCCCTCTACTGCCATTTGAGCGCTGAGAAACTGATTAAAATTTATATTACACATTGTAAGACCATTTCTAGAATAAGTCAGGTATGGGTAGACCTTATACAAATGAGAGATTGTCTCACTCTAGGAATCACTGCTGAGCACCAGGTGCCCTTATCTCTTATGAAGAAATCCTCCAACAATTTCCAAACCCACCATGTGCAACAGAAGCCAGGAAATATCCTTACATGATGTGAGAACCATTCAGAGGACACTAAAAATAAAAATCTCACATGCTGCACAGCAATTTTCTCAGCATTTGATCCTTAGCTGTCTGGTACAGTACTTGCCCTCTAGTCGTTTTAAATTCGTTTGGTTTATTTGTTTCCAATTTCTTTCCTGTTTTGCTCTTCTCAAAAACAAAACAGAACAAGACTAGTCTGTCTCAGTCCCAGACACAGCCTTAGTCCAGAGGAGATCACTATCTGCCTTCTGGACAAGCTGTTGCAAGAGGCTAGGAGAGGGCTCATGGTTTTAAGCTGTTGAGATCTCCCAGCATCAGGAACCTGAGCAGGTTGCAGTCCAGCAGGCCAACACTTTGTCATGGTGCTCTTTGTGAGCTGTGTCTGTCTGGCCCCAGGGCCCACCCTTCAGATGCAGCCCACGTGGGTGGAAAGCACCAGGACTCTGGCCTACCACCATCATCTGGATTTGATGAAAACAACTCAGTCTCATGGCCACCCAGCAAGTGTGGGCATGGACATCTCCTCTTTGCTGATAGCTCGCTTCAAGCCAGGCAAGGAGTAGGTGGGAGGTGTGGTGTGGGAGCAAAAGCACACATGGGAGATGCCTGCTGGAATATGGCAACTGTTGGCAGCTTCCAGTGCTTTTCCATATCACTCCCCTCTGCTGCATACCATCCAAGTCATACTCATCAGACTATGTGATAAGGCTGATATTTCTTGGTGCCCTGCAAAGGTACATTCATTTAAAAACTTGTCTATTGGAAAAACAAGCAAAAATACTAGTACTGCAGGCAGAAAGGTGAGTCTTTCTTCCCTTTGATTTCCTTTTATCTATCTATCTAACCACGTCTGCGTTAGCTTGCTTCAAGTGTCAGCTGACATATTTTAAGCACTACCAAATCATTATGGGGAAGGTTTATGTATGTAAGCACTGTGCATGCTCTATCACAGAGTTGGAATTTCTAAGGACCAGAAATCTGATGGAAGATCACATTTGCAAAACAAAAGAAAAAAAGAGAGAGAGACTGAAGCCTGAATCTTGTTCTCACATCAGAGAATACACTGAAATTACTTTTTCTTTCAGTGTGTGTAACTGAGAGCAGGCCTTGGCTGCAGACATGTATTCAGTCATAGGCAGAAGACCACAGCCACCTTCGGGATAATGGTCAATTATATAACCATCAGGCTGCCTTTCCTGTGCAGGTGGTGCAATGTCGTATTGCGTGTTCTTTCTCCCCAGACATCTGACTTACTGGATCTGCAAAAGTCACAGTCTCTATGAGCTGTTTGTAACAAAGAGGGAATTAATGGTCAAATTCAAATGAGCCACAGAGTTCAAGTCCAGACTGGGACACCGCAAAAAGCTGGGGCTGGGAAGGAAGGATTTGTTCTAAGGTTTCAGCTCATCTAATTAATATGGAGCAGAAATAGGCCGGAGGAAGCTGTTTGGCACCTGCAAATGTCTGCAGGTGCTCAGCACCAATTTAGATGTGGCTCAGTGTGAGAATCCACAAGTGTAAAAAGAAATTGGACTGTTCCCCACACAAGCATGCAGGATTACAGTGAACAGCAGGAATAACTTTTACAGTATCCTCCTGACCCTGAATTCACCTCATCCTTTTTCAGTACATAAACTACTGTTAATATCAGATGTGACACACACTGCAGTTTGATGTAAGCCAGTACAAAATCACACACGGTTCTTTTAAAGAAGTGAGGCAACTGGACAGAATCAAAGTTGGCCGTATTTCCACCGTTTCCTGTGTGCACCTGATATTTGCTTCTACATGTTCTCAGTTTCTGTTGGAAACACAGCACATCTTGCACAGTAATGCCATACAAAAGAAAATGTTTGCATCGTACCAAAGCTCAGTGGTGGTTCATGTTTATCCTGGCTACACAATTCACCTCCCAAAACTTGTAGCGAACCCTCAGATGAGCATTAGAGGGTGTGAAATACATTTAAAGTCAAGAGCTTTTCCATTCTCTTTTCCATTTCCTTATGGAAGAGAGGAACGGAGGACGTGGTACCCATGGTGTGCACAAAGGTGGGGAAGAGCTTTCACAGTGTCCCACAGATGGTGCTTGCAGAATACAAGTGCAAAGTTCTAGCAAAGCTGGGCAGAACACGAATCTGGCTTTGGAGAAGAACCTGCTAGATAGTTGAGCAGTGGCCCTTATATCTTGCACTCCTCACCAGTGTTAGAAGGTGCTGGTAGAAGGAGTGCAGTAACCAACTGCATTCTGAGAGCTGCCACCAGTATTAAGTGGGGGGAATGACTGGCACCTGACTACAAGAAAGAGCACCCTCCAGGGTGATGATGTTCTTCTTACTCATTGACCTGTTGTGTCAATTTTCTCAGATGCTAAATCCAGTATGTCATCCTCAGATGGGTATTCCCTCGCCACAGGCACTGGCTGGACTCTGCCAGCAGCTTTAGTCTCTCCTTGAGCTCTTGTCATGACCTACCACTGAAACAGAACCTTCAGGTCAGGTTTCTGATCTGGAGATAAAAGAAGGGGCTATAAAATTTAGAAGATTCAAAAGAGAAGTTAAAAATATTTTAAAGTTGAATGTATCCTCTTCCTCCACCAGACTGTTGACTATATGTGACCTAAGCACTGGAAAATTCCTGTTGAGAACAAAACGCATCCTCTACGTTTGCAACAACCACCATTGATTAACTCCATTCATGGAGGTTCTGAACTAAGCATATGTCCACAAGTATAATGGGCAGTGCTGGGGCTTTGCAAGTATTCACCAGTTAAATGTTTTGCAAAGGATCAGCTGGTAGGGAACTGAGAATTAAGACCTCTGAATTACCAGTAGCTTCTGCCAGACACTTGCCTTTTATCTTTGTCCATACCACAAGCTCTCCAGTCTATGTATCTGTGAAATGTTCTAGGAATAGCAGCACTTAGCAAGGTGCAGGAAATGTGCAGCACTCACCAATTTTCTGTCTGCAAGATATACAGAAATCTTCAAATGAAATACCTTCAGATACACAGAAGTATTATTTATGGTCATCCCCAATGACTTTTACAGTCACAGATTTTTTTACCATTAAATGTATATTTTTATCAATCAATTACTACTGAAAGCCAGTCAATACTGAGAGAGAAAAACAACCAGTTTACAGACTGAATAGATACATCCCTTAAAGTAAGCAGTATACACAACAATACTTAGGATGTGTTCTAGTGTGTGTTTGTATACCTGTCTCTATTAGACAAAAGGGGCAAAACAGAAGATCGCTTCAGAAATGTGCTAAGGAGGTGAAACATGTGGAAAGATTTTGTTTCAGCATCTGTAAGGTTGATTATTATATACTTAATTTACTTCCTTTTCATGGAGTATGAAATTTGCACACAATTATGGGCGCAACACAAATGTGTCACTCTGTAAAAGCTGATATATTGTGGCAGGAAACACCACAAGAATGGGTTTTATCAAAAACAAGGACTGGGTGAACCTGGCAAGTTGCAAGATGTGGGTAGCCAAAAGTTTATCATTCCCCAGTGGATTAAATTTTACAATATGAATTCCACTTCATGTTTGTTCTGTTTAAACACTAAATACATGCTGTCGCTGGAAGGAGGTACCGTAGTTTTAAAGGAAAGACAAAAGCTCTATAGCAAACAAACATTTGTTTTCTGAGAGTGAGTTTTGGTTGTTTGGGGCACTCCTGGACCTCCACTCCATCACCAGTGTGCCAAGTAACACCACAGTCCCCTGCTTTCACATGAGGTGCTGTTACTGAGCCCTCCCAGCAGTGCTGCTCCACCATTAACCAGGGGCTTGCAGATGTTCCATGCATAATCATAGAATCATAGAATTACTCAGGTTGGAAAAGACCTTGAAGATCATCAAGTCCAACCGCAGCCCAACCAGTAGCCGATCTCTTAAAAAACAACCACGAAACAACACCACAACAACAAACCTCTGCTAAATCATATCCCTGCTGCTGTTAATAATGCTGCTGTTAGTCACAAAGCATAAAAATCCAAACCCCATACACTTTCTGGAGCCTTTCATAGAATGGCTTGGGTTGGAAGGGACCTCCAAGATCATGAAGCTCCAACCATCTGCCACATGCAAGGCCACCAACTTCCACATTTTATACCAGACCAGGCCCCATCCAACCTGGCCCTTCAAATAACCTTTCCTGTCCTTCAGGCCTTGAATTTTAACTTTCTATCTGTTGTGCTTTTGTGTACATCAATTTTTGCATCAAATAACCAAAACCAAAATCCTGAACATAGAAGCCAATAAAGAAATTGCAATTGATTGTTCAGAGCCAAAAGCCAGTGAGGCATTTACTAAGGGTGTTTCCCTCTAGCTGAGTTGTTTGTTCCATATTAGCTGATTATTTTCTGAGCATTCAAATATTTTGTATTTCTAGTAAGGAACTAACCCTCATTTTCTTCTTTGGGAATGGAGTTGCAGCTCAGTCTTGCCTCATCACAAATAAGCTATGAAGAATTAGCAGTAAATACTTAAGTGAAACAACTCCTTATATCTGCAAAACAGCACTCACAATCTGGGTATTTCTGAAGGTTCAAATTCTCCCTTTTTCCTGTGGGTCTGTATCATTACAACTAGCATTTTGGAAATTGCTTTTCTTATCTTTACCTTTAGAAGACAGATTTATATAGTTTAAAGCATCACTTCGATGCAAAAAAAATTTGTTTATGTTAACAATTTCTTCCTTTAAGTCACAAATCCAAAACCTAATAACATCAGTTCACCTCTTCTTTCCAAATCAAATCAGAATTTCATGCCTTTTTCTTTTCTAGAAGAGTATGAGATTAATTATTCTCTGGCATGTTATGCAGGAGATTTTTCAGTACCTTTGGTCAGTCTTCCTTTCTTCTCTTTATTGCTTAACGTAGTTCATGTCTGTTAGTTCCTCTTCTTCACAGCTGAGGAATGAGAAAGCCCTGGTGATGCTGCATAGCTACAATCCCTGAAGTTCTTTGTAATAAAACACAAACAGATGAGTGATGGCTGTGTGAAATAAATGCAAAATAAGGGTCTCTGTTAAAGCTTTGTGGGACAATTTGAAGCTTCAAGAGGAATACTTTTCAAGAAACAAAAGAGCAAAAGTGCTGATAAAAATCACCTCAGAGCTCTGTCAGCATGCTGATGCCCTGTCTGACTCATGGCAGCTGCGGAACACAGTTCTGATTTCATCTTTATATTAGGCCTTCTTGTATTCCTAATTACAAGCACATAAAGAAACTTGGGAAATAATGAGAATTCTTTTCCTTTTATGCTCATAGTGTTTATGCTGTCCTAGAGTGTTTATCCAAAGCGTACTTGTTTCCAAAGGATAATGACACTGGTACTCCTCTTCAGTGAAGCGGGCAAACCAAACAGCATCATTTTTGGTAGAAACAGCAACCACAAAAGTAAGAATACAGACATTCAAAGGGAAGTACTTGATTTCTCTGTTCAACCACCCTGACTCCCTCCTTTTATTTGGCCTTAAGCCCTTTGGTACCTCCCTTCTGCAGCTTGCACACTGTGTTCAGACACCAACCCGTGAGCTAATGTTAGCAAGGATGTCATGCCAACCCTTTCCTTCATATGCAGTGTCGCATACCTACAGTGATTTGTCAAAACTGAAGCATTCTCATCATATTAAAGGAATACAGAGTCTTGTAAATGTGATTAAGTTCTGCTTTTTGCAATTTTTCAGCAATTAGTATTTGGAAAATAACTATTAAATAGCTTGGAGTTTTGTTTTGTGGGTTGCTTTTTTGTTTTGTTTTGTTTTTTATACATTTTGAAACTGTTTCCAGTCTTACTAGATTAAAATTTACATTGCTGCCATCTGACTCATTTAAGCTGCAAGACACATGCTCTTATCTTTACTCCAGCTAGAGTTTTCCGCTGGCATTACAACAGCATTTTTGTATAAGCAGAATCAGACTTACTGCACAAAACAATATAAAAAGATACTGAGATCCCTCCTGCAGCTCCTTTCTGTTGATGTCTGGGTGCAGTGTGGCTCTAAAGCCCATATAGCTCACTTACAAGTCTGACCTCTAGCAATTCAAAATGATCAGTCAATACTCCAGATCAACATGGCTGGGGGGAGGGAGGAGTGGATGGAGACAAAAATAAATAGAAGAAATAAATTAAAAAGGAATATATTTTGAACTTTCTTGAAAAATAATAATCATTTTAAAAATCATAAGTAAAACCCCTTCCTGTGAAATGTTTAGCATTTCAGTGTCTGTTTTGTGAATGAAATCAATCAGCCAAGCAACCAAACAAATACATACTTGGTAGAAACAATAGTTTTCCATTTTGGATCGCTATCAGAGGAATAATAAAATAGGAAATAGACATCAGGCTAGTGTTCTTTTTTCTTGACAACTATGTTATCAGTAAATTCACCCAGGCAGGGCACCTCCAGGCTCAGTCCCTTCCTCTGCCTGATGGGATGGAAACAGTCAGCTGCCTTTGATGCATCCCACCATGCCAAGCAGAACGTGGGGAGGCTGGAACAGGGTTTGCTAACTGCCCTATTTTGAAGTTTTCCATTTGGTATAAAGAACCAGAGACTTGTTGGAAGATACAGGTGCTTTCTCTCAAGAGACTATCAAGGCATCCACAAATGCAAACAGCTTTTGCAGCTTTGTGCAGTAAGCATTCATACAGTGTCAACAGTCTTTTCTAGGAGGAGATGAGCTTCATTTTTGGTCAGTCTCTTCTGAGATGGAAGACCCAACTGTAAATCCATTCTCTGCTTAAATAGTGTCAAGCTGAACTTGTCACCTACCTCAGTATGGCTTATCCCATGTCTGAGGGACAACCATGGTGCTATTCACTCAGAAAGTGCTATCCTGTTTGAATTGTGACATTACAACCACTGACCATATCTTCAGAATTTTTCCTATCAGCAATAGTCCACACAGTATGCTGGAAAGGCACAGAGAGCCTTGCAAGGAGGGGGAGCAAAGTGTGGAGTAGTACTCTGGTCTTTGTTTTTCCTTCTGATTTTGCTTGTCTGCAAAATGCAGCAGAAAACCTAGGGGTTTTCCTTTAATAAACATATGGCCAAAGATGGAGCCAGGGAAGGCTGGGCCAAGTTCTTCCAGTGTACTTTTATGGGATGAGGGAGTTCACTGCTCAGTCAGCCTTGGTGCCCCTGAAGGCAGTGACTGCTGCTGCCACGTCCACCCCGTCCACCTCCCTTGCTACACTTCTTGCTCTTTCCTTTTGACTCATCTATCCCTGTGGCAGCAGAGGCACTGAAATACAGGAAATAATAGCAATACAGTTATGTAGTGTCTGCCATAGAAAGGAAGTAAAAGCTACTTTAACTTATCTTTGTATAAGCTGGCACTGTAAAAATTCCACATGCAACAAAAGTAATGACTCATATTTAAAATATCTCAGATACGATGTGATTTTATAAGGTGTGTATGCCCAAAGACCTAGCCTTACAGTTACAAACAAAGAAGAAAACAAACAAACAAAACAAAACAAAATAAGAGAGAGGGAGGGAGAGAAACAAACTCCTGTTTCAGAGCTACCATCCCCGAAATACTCAACGATTAGTTACATCCTCTGGAAGCAAAGCCCCTGCTTTATATTGCCTGCAGCTTCTCTGGGTATGTGGAGCTGTTACAGTGGTTGCATTTTATGAGGCATTGCCTATGATATTATTATCAGACTCTCCAGACACGATAGCAAGAGATAGCTGTCCTTGTGCTGCTGTGGTATGTAGCCTGTCACCAAACTTTTCCATAACGTAACTGAAACTATCACAAGAAATAACTTAGATTTGGATGGTAAGTAAATGCACACAGCTCGTGTGCTGGGAAAGTAGTGAAAAGTGCCATTTTGTAGCAAGACAGAAGGGTCTTAGCTTGTGTTTCCTTTATTGTTGCCAATGGCAGCTTCTTTTACCCAAAGAGAGTAAAATATGCTGCTAAGTGTTTGCAAAGCCCTGGAATGTGTGGTTTACAGCAGCATTAAGAACTGACCTATAATTACAAATAGACATGGCACTAGTAATCTATCTGGTAAGCTCCTGAAATGCTGACTCTTTCATTCCTTCTTATAGACTGAATTTAGGTTGTACGCAATCAGGCAAAGCAGAGGGTCATAGTTTCCCCTGTCTCCCCTTCGTTTTTTGGCAAGCAAAAAGGCTTTTTTAGAAACTATCCAGTTGTGAACAGCATCCTTTCCCTTCACAGCCTGCTAGATGTACTGGTTTGTGTGAGCCTGAAATCTAGTCGTCACCTATGACCGGAGTACCAGCCCTCAGTAGTGTTTAGAGAGCAAAACTGGAAATTCTGTCTTCTGTGTCTTGCTTCTACTGATATAAAATTAGAATATTTTATCAATATCAATATTAGAATATTTGCAAGTCAGGTCAGATCTTTTTTTTATTTTATTTTATTTTTATTTTTTATTTTATTTTATTTTATTTTATTTTATTTTATTTTTTAAAGTCTTCTTGGGGTTCTTTGCAATCAAGAGTCATGTAAAACCTATGAAAACTTACTCCAAAATGTCCACTTGCTCTGGTAACATTTCATGATATCATCGTTATACAAACGGCATCAATTTCTGCATTTAACTGAGCTGCATAAAGAAAAGGAGGGAGAGGTTATGGCCAACTGTTCTTTCCTGAGTGTATTTAGAAAACGCTGTTTTCCATTGCATACATTTACCCGCTTCCTTCAGCAATGACGTATCTTGAATCTGAACCCCTGACATTAAAATTTACAGCAATAGCAGAAAATCAAGCCAACAAGGCAATGCTGTGTGAAGAAACCATCATCTAAGAGTTTCAGTTTCAAAAGTTATATCAGAATTCTTATTGCCAGTCCTAAGTAATGAATGAGATGAGTTCAGTATGGCTGTTTTAGGAGGTGGGAGGTACTGGCTGAATAAATCCCTATTAAGATTTCAGTACTTTGTGCGCCATGGTTCTCATTATTCACCAAATGACATTCATCCAAACTCTGAGTCCTTCAAAATGCTTTTTCTTTGCTAAATATTTTGACAAGAAAAATAGTAACAGAACTGCTTGATCTGCGACATTTAGAAGAGTGTTTTAGTTCTTGTCTTCTACTGGGCTAAGATGTCACAATGAGGTGTAAAAAGAATAGCAGCTGGAAGTGGAAAATGCTCAACATTCTTACTAGAAGGGAAGCTAGACAGGCCTACCTTCTTATGCAGGTGGAAGCCTTGCTTCTGTGCCCATTGCTAGATGGGCAATGGGTCTGCTCCACTTTACAGAGCATTTTAGTGGAGGAGGTTGGGCACTACTGCTATGGGCATGCTGAGGGTTTGATTGAAAAGCAAGCATCATCTCAGGCTAAAGTACTACACATCTTCAGCTATCCAGAGTTACTGGTGCAAGTACTGCCTTCTTGCAAACTTTCAGAGACAATGTCAAATTCAGACACATAATCCTCATTTTGTCCTTCATTTGGGATATTTAACTTTAAGAAATTGCAACTATTCTATCACAGACTTCCATAGGAACAGGAAACAATAGAAGTGATTTGAATATTATAAGGGACTTACAGGTTATGATTAAGTTTGGAGGTGACTTCTGGTGTTCAACATGAACAGTTTTTAGGCTTGCTGACTATTAAGATATCTGTATTTTAAGATTGATAGGTATAGATATCTGTATTTAAAGAAGAAGTGGAAGGGGATGAAAGTTTCAGTGAAGCAGCAATGGGCTACAGAACACAGCAACAGGAAGAAGTTTTACCCCAACCTCTGGTCAGAGACACAGCACCAAAAAGTCTAATCTAGGCACAAATAGGTTGGTGAGTACCTCTCTCAAAACCAGCAGCACATCTTCAGAAAATAACACCCATCTTCATGGAAGTTAATGTGCTTTTAAGTGCATACTTATGTATATTTAATCTTCTTTTTGGTGCTTCTTTGTTTTCTGCTTCTCCCCAGTGTGAAGTATATTAGATGATCTTGATTCAAGTGAACCACATAGTCAGACAGCATGCAGTACAGCTATAGAAAAAGCAAAGGAAAAATATATTGCATTTTTTTCTGGTACTCCACTAATGCTGCTTAAATACTCTAACCCTCTCACTGTATTAATACAAAAGACAGAGTGACAAAAACAGAGATACCAAAAAGCAAAGACAATGTGGCAAAACTAAATAAACTGATCGCGTATCTCAAAGGCCAGACAGTGTTGTATGTGTACAGCTGTCTTTGGAGCACAGCTCACAGATAAGTTGTCGCCTGTAATATCTTCTTACAAGTCATCTGACGTTAGGCACTGATTGAACAATGAACATTTATTCAGGTAGGGTTTTTAATGGGACATACACACCAGAAAAAGAGAGATGATTGTTACAAGTAAATATTGAAGATTGTTCAATCAAGGCAATATTCATCACCTTGGGTAGGAAAGGGGTTACACTACAATCTTGGAAGGAAAATTTACTAGACAAAATTTGCAGTTTTAACTGGGAACTAATGGGAAGGAATTAAGCTACAGAGGAAATGTGTTGTCATATACTTCTGGAACCAGAGATCTTTAGGCTCCAAGCTCCAGTTCCAGGCATATAAATAGGATGGATGGGAAGAACAGAGAATATATGTACCTGCTAGAATCCCATTCTTTCGTCTAGACTTGTTTCACATCCCAAAGGTAAGTACACAGATAGAAGGTGAATGCTTTTGATCTCTTTACTGTGGAACCTTGGCCTGAGTTCTTCTACACGCACTTCTTGATTCGACCCCTCTTCCTTCATTCTGCTGTCTGTTCAGCCTGTGTCCTGCTGGGTTTGCCTGATTACCTCTACAGCCCTCTGCAACATTTGGTGAGAACAGAGACATTCTTCTTTTCTCTTTAGTAGCTCAGATGTGGCTTCATGTGGCTTTAGGGATCTTGTGTTGAAACAAATGTCACTGAGAATATAGTCAAAGATAGAATTAGTGACTTTTTTGGGATAGTCTTACTGGATATTTTAATTGTATACTGTTCCACGTCCTCAGAAAAGATGATCACAGAGGGTAGGAAAACTTCCCATCACTGCATTCCCATCACTCCTTGCACTCAGGAGTATCAAAGTGTTGGGAAGGGTACTGATGGGAAGAGGCAGTTGTGTTCCTTTTTCCATCTCTCACAACTCCCAGCAACAATTGGTGCAATGCACAATAGCAACCATTACAGTCTCTAAATGTTTCAGCTTACCATGCAGTACAAGTACTTGATTTGCTCTCTGTATGTTCAAATGTAAGTTACTGCAGGAAAAAATGGATATACATATTTTTTCCTTTATTTACATCAACGTTTTCTTTTAAAACTAAGTGCATGATGAAACATGAGACAATAAGTCCTGCCCTGCTTGTCAGGCTGTGCTAGTCTCTTTGAATGAGAATCTCATATGATTAACTTTTCATGAATTAGACTTCAAGGATTATAACAGAAAAACACTGACTTATGAAAGTGTTCCTTCATGCATAAGGAGAAAGTTTTATCCAGCTTGATCCTATTATAGACTCTGTTAGCACAGCTTATACTCTTACCATGGCAGTGCTCCCTAATACTCGCATAACTAAAAGTCTGTCATTATTTCCCTAGCACTAATCTCTTTGAGCAGCACCCACCCCTTCCTTTATCTCTTCTAGACTTCACAAAATTATGTGCTTTAAACAATTTGCTCTGGCTAAACAAGGATCTTATATATATACATGCCTTTGCTGCATGAGTCCATAAGCTGCGATACATATACTGAAAATGGGTGTTAACATAAAAGTGTGTGAATAAAAACAGTGGTGATGATGAACTTATTCCTTGCTTTTAAGAGGTACAGTTTCATGGAACAAAAGCCTATTTCCATCAAGTCTATATTTTTTTGTGTTATCACATAATGACCTAACCAAACCTAAAAGAGAAACGAGGCCTAAGTTCTATCCTAAAATAAAGCACTGCAAATGAAACTATTTGTTTAGCAGAAATGAGAGGTTTGATACTTCAGGACTAATCTGCAGTCTGCAACTCAACAGACCTGCCCCTACAAACATGGCTGTCTCTTTTGATTTAAAACTATGAGAACAGTTTAATTACAGTAGTATAGAATTACTTAAAATACAGTATTTCTGGTATTAGCAGTTGTTACACTGAGTCATTCTAGAAGATCTGAGCTTTAAAGGACTGCCTCACTGGATATGCAGATGGAAAACACAGCTGAAATAGCATACAAATTGACTTCCACAATACAGAACCATGGCATTTTTCAAGTAAAATACTGACCATAGTTAGGCCAGTGGAAGTTTCTTCTTTTTCTTTTTGGTAGAGACAAAATGACAGTCTGCACAGGAGTTAGCACCACTTTCACAACCCATTTTGTACCCTGTGCATCCAGTCACAAAGCACACGGAAATGGTTTGATGTGGCGTGACTGATCCTCTTCTCTCCATCAGTGTGCCAATGGATGTAGTGACAGCACATGTTCTGCTCTGAACAGCTGTGCCAAAACAAGGAAGCAAACAACAGCTAACTCAAAGTTAATGGTTTCTCTTGAGAGGATCAATTAGTCCTTACATTACTGAAAGCAGAGCTGCATAGTATGTTTAATTTGCAACAAATAGAAAAGAAATAAGCTTTTCAGTGCTGTCAAAGTCTTCCATCATCTTCAGTGTAAAAATGTTGGAGAGCAGTGAAATAAAATTCTCTAACTGCAGATGAAGAGAACAGAAAGAAACATTACTTTTGCATACTCTTTCCTTAGAATCTTAAAAATGCAAGGTTTTCTGTAGCTAATTGTAACCATGACCTTATATCCCCATTCATTTCATCATATGGGACATTTTTTCTCTGTATCACGAGGTTCAAAATGTGTGTAATACTTTCAGTATTCCTGAGTACTTATTTTGGAAACTTAATTTGGCTCTAACTTAGAGAGAAATGATGAAAAAGAATAGTGTTCTCCAAGAAACATACATATTTATCATAGAAGAATTTTATGTTAATTGCTGCTGATTAAATAGCTAAAATAGCGTGTTAGAAATTAAATTCATTCTGCTGCAGTTTGTTCACCAAATGCTTGATCTATTTCTCGTGCATTTCATTTTAAAGCCGGTTTGCAGTGTGAGTGAAGATTCTGTTCACTTTCTATATCACTGTGATGCTGACCCTTATAGAAATTGCAGGACACACGGAGGGTGTAAACAGAAATGCAGCTCTCAAAAGCACATAAATGCAGGTATCAGAATGCAAAGAAATAAAGTAGAAAAAGAGAGAAGATGGGTGATGAATAGATCATCGCTATTCAGGAGAAACTGGATGGAATTAGTAAGTTTTCATTTCACTTGGGCAATAATTACCTGTGGAACTACAGAATGGGACTTTAATTCAGATGAATTATTTTTATTTTGTCTTACTTCATTTCGGTTTTCTTGGTAGTTTATTTCATTCCTGAAGATACTCTGACTGAGGTTCCTTGCTTTATTGTTTATTCCTCATCAGTGTTAAATATAGAACAGTGGCATAAACTGGGGAAAAAAAGAATACGAAAGAAAGAAACAGAAGGGATACATCAAGATAGGGGTATTTAATCTAAGGTAGCAGCTAGCCAAGAGAACACTTGGCAAGGAGATAATGAAGCCTGAGATATGCATATGTGTGCTGGGTCAGAATTATTTCATATTCAACTCTGTGAGATATTTTGCTGTTTCCTTTAGGTCAATGAGGCTTTGAAGAGCCACCCTGGCAGTCCAGGTACATATCCTGCTTCAATAAAGTGTCAGAGTAGATGTCTGACAAAGAGCTGACATGGGCATCAACATCGCATTTTCACATATATATAGTAATGAAAAGAATACGTGGAAGAACTTCACCTTACCTCTGTCATCTGAATTCCTACTTTGGTGCTATTACATGTTTTCACCATACATTTTATAATTAGACCATATTATCCAAAAATGTTGGTGCATCTCAGATTTCCTGTAGGACCCAGAAGGCCACTGTAGGGGCCAACCTGGGAGCCATCTCCACTCTGAAGAGCCCCAGCTCCCACACCCTGTCCTCATAGGGGAGGTGCTCCAGCCCTCTGATCATCTTCATGGCCCTCCTCTGGACCTGCTCCAACAGCTCCATGTCCTTCTTGTGTTGGTGGCCCAGAACTGGACCCGGTACTCCAGGTGGAATCCCACAAGAGCAGAGCAGAGGGGCAGAATCACCTCCCTCACCCTACTGGTCAGGCTTCTCTAGATGCAACCCAGGATACAGAGGTGGCCTTCTGAGCTGCAAGCACACATTGCCAGGTCTTGTTGAGTCTTTCATCAACCATTACCCATTACTGACTTTTCAAATCAGTGGCGATGAGGTGGCAAAGAGAATTTGAAGGACAAACAAAATGAACTTCAGGAAACTGGTTAAAGGATCAGGGGCACAGGTAGTGTTTTCCTTTTTCCTTCCAGGAGGAGGGAAAAAAGTGATAGGAACAGACTTGATCCAGCTGATCAGTGTGTAGTTCATAGGTTGGTGCCACTGGTGGAATTTTGAGTTTCTTGGTCATGGGGTGGTCCACCAAACATCAGACATGATGGGATACACTTTTCTCAGAGCAGGGGAAAGGATTTTTGTGAAACAGATAGATGATCAATACATCTTTAAATTACATTCAAAGAGAGAAGGGATGAAACCAGAGATAAGCTATGGGTTTGTACACCAAAATATGACGGAGGGCATGCTAGCAATATCCTACATTCTGCTTCACGAGGGGCTGGGTACACTGAGGCACATTGGAAATGTTTCTACAACAGTGCACACAGCATGAGGGATAAGCAAGTTGAGTTAGAAGTCTTGGCCCAGACCCAGAGCTACAACATCACTGGCAGAAATAAAACCTCTTGGGAAGAGCTCTGCATCTGCTACTATGATAGATAGTTCTGTGCCTTTTCAGTAGGAACAGGCAGGGCAGGAGAGAGGGTAGGGGTGCTGCTGCGCATGAAGTAGGGGCTGGGCTGTGCAGAACTTGCAGTTGGGACTGACATAGTTGGAAGCCTCTGGGTAAGGATGAAAGGACAAAGAAATGAAATGGATGTCATTCTGTGAGCCTGTTGTAGGCCACCAATGACAACACCAATGAACTACTCTTTAAGGAGTGTAGAAATACCTCTGCATCAGCCCTCAATGTTCTTAAGGGTGACTTCAACTTGCCAGATATTAAGTAGGAACACCAGACAGGTTCTAATTTCTTGGTATGGGAACTATGGATCAGACATGGAAAGTGCTCTCCTAAATTTGATGCTTGTAAACAGAGGCTCTCATGGTTGATGTGGCTATCGGTGGTCATCTTGGCCACTGTGACTATGCTTAAAATCTATGGTGACAGGAGGAAAACTACCACAAAAGCTTCAATCTTGGATAGGGGAGGAGCAAGGTTCATGCAGCCCAGGGAAGTATTTGGCAGTGTACCCTGGATAATTTCTTTTGAAGGCATTGGGGTCCTCTGGTGCTGATCAGCTTTTAAGAAGCACCTCTCAAGAACACAGGAACAGGTAATTTTAACATGTTGGAAGTCATGCATATGGGGAAGAAGATTTTATGCAGACTGGATGTTTAATCTTCAAAGCTCCTAAGACTCCAAAATCCCCTGCCTTCCTTAACTGAGGTGGTTTCAAATGGAGACGCAGGGTCCTGGCATCAGTCAACATCATTGGTCTATTTTATCATTAAAACACACAGATACTTTCCTAGCTAGTTCACAGTTGCCTCCATGATCTCTCTAGTGTTTGAACAGTTGCTTAAACTTGCTTTTGCTTACATCATCCTTGAAGAAGTGCCCTCAACCTCTTACGTTCACTTGTGAACTTGGCATTTACATACTTCACCATTACTAGATAACCAAAAAGCAATAGCTAGCTGAAGTGTCTTGACTATTATGGCTGGCCAGGAGACAGCCTGTTTTGGCAGATGGAGATTTGGCTCCATCAATTAACTTGAGAGCCTTCGCGCTCCATTATTGCAGTCTACCATATCTATCCCAGAATAGTTCCCCACACAGTGAGCGATGTGACAGCCTTTTCTCTGTACAATTTCTGATAGTACAGATACAGTACATCTGATCCAATAGTTTTCTCGTTTAAACTCCAAATTCTTGCTGCGGATTCTCTGAGGCATTCAATTTCATCTTGGCAATCACACAAAGGGGTGTGTGGGGAGGAGGGCTGAATAGTTTGATCCTCATGTTGGTCTCCTGCCAGCTGCCAAACAATTTAAAGCAATCAAAAAGCATTTCTAAACTACACCAGCTGCTAGCAGCTCTGGAGGAGCCGCTTGCCAGGTTAGAGCATCCCAGTGCAGTCATGGCTTGATTATGCAGTTTCCAGTTCCTGTAATGGAGGTTAAATTGCATGCAGGACAGTGGCTAGACGTTAACATAAGAAGTCTTCCTTGGAAACTAGGAAACTGTCTCCTGCCATCTGACAAGTTTCATGCCCGTTTGTGCAGTTCTTCAAAGAGAGTAGAAGAAGGAGAGGAGACAATTCCACATCTTGCTTTTTCAGGCTCTCAACAGGCGAAGTATTCTGGAGTTGTCCTCATTATTCAAGGCGCACCAAAATAACAACAAACATCCCAAACAATGGAGTTGTCACAAAGCATGGAGGCTGGTATCTCCATGGTGGCCCATGGGTGTGGAACATGCTGCGAAGAGAGATTAAAACAAATCTGTTCTCTTCTGCAGAAAAAGTTGGAACCCGTTTCTTTGCCAGTTGAAATAACAATAATAGCTCGAGGGAAAAGACACAAAAGAAAGTGGAGGAGAAAAGGAAACTCATTTGCAGAAGAGAGCAAAACGTCTTGTATTATATAGTATTCTGAAAGGACAAATAGAAATAAAATCTGAACACTGTGCAAGATATATTATCATTGGCTACTATTATGAACCCTATTGACATATTGGAAGGAAGAAAATGAAAGATCAGAGCTGAAATCTCCATGGGTGGAAATCAACAACATTCTTCCCTGACTACAAAAAGCTATGCCAATTTAGAACAGCTGTTATTTGGACTGTGTTGGGTTTTGTTCTCCTTTTTCTTTAATTTCTGGTTTTATTTTTATGATCGGGGATAGAGGATGGATTGACAATGTTGGCAGTGGATCTCATGGGACAAGCCTGCTGTTTTGAGTTTTCATAGCCTTTTGAATGCTTAATGCAATGCTAATTTGAATAACTAACAAAGTTTTCTTGGGCAAAAAACAAACAACGAAACAACCCTATTTGGTATATGAACAACTACACGACGACTTCAAATGCTAATTACCAAACATTGTGTTATTGCTGATTCATAACTGAATGTTTGAGTATTGGAAGGGAGAGAAGGTAAATTCTGTATCACTGACCATGTCAGGAGAATCCTTACTCTGCATTCAGAGGGAGTCATTTTAGACTTCAGTTGAACTTCTGCTTTGAAAGTATTTTTTTCCTCCTCACAGAAAACGACTCATTGTCTCTTAATTAGCTTTCTGGTCTGTTTTGCCACCAACACTTATCTGCTTGTCAAAGACACTTACAAAGAGTATCACAGTCCAACAGTTTACAATTGTGATTCTTTTAAAACTGAATTATTGCAAACAAATAGGAGTAAGTATTTCTTACTTACACTGACAGAGTGGTAGGCAATGAGCACTGTTTCTTCTTTATTTCACAGTCTTTTAAATAGCTACATGCTAGCCTTCAAAGACAACAAATAACAGAAAAATACTTAAATCAGAGATAGAAAACAACAGTGAAATAAAACATACCACAGACAGAGGAAAAAAACATCTGAAATGAGCTTCTTTCTTACTCTACACAGATAGACATTCCCTACAGAAGTCATCAGGTAGCCAGGTTGAGATTCACAAAATAATTCTCTTTATCCACCAGGAATTTATGACATTGCTTAAATGTCTTTGATTTAAAATGCTAATAATGGTAAGCAGAATGCACAATTCTCACATGCTTTTCACATTATTATTTCAGATCTTAGGTCACACTGAAGCTCAAGCAGAAAGTTGGTTTTAGCACATTCTAGAGAATGTAGCTACACTAAATAAATCATTTGAATTGGAATTTCAGGGGCTTGTTTAGCCTAGAAAACTGAAGGTGATGGGGAAACCTTACAGCAACCTTCCAGTACGTAAAGGGGATCTATAACAAAGATGGGGAGGGGATCGTTATCACAGACTGTAGTAAGAGGAAGAGGGAGAATGGCTTTAAAACAAAAGACAGTAGGTTTAGATTAGAGATAAGGAAGAAATTCTTTACACACAAAGTGGTGAGGCCATGGCACAGGCTGGGTGCCTCATTCCTTTAGGGCCAGGCTGGATGGGGCCCTGGGCAGTCTAATCTGTGTGTGGGTTTTGAGGTCTTTTCCAAACCAAGCCATTTTATGATTCTATGATTCCATTAATGTGAATCATAATGTTCAGCAGCATCTTGATTGAGATCATACCCAGAGACTGGTACTCAGTGGCTCAGTATCCAGATGGAGACTCAGTGACGAGTGGTGTCCTCTGGGGGTCAGTACTGGGACAGATGCTCTGCAGTCTCATCATCAGTGACAGTGGCAACAGGAGAGACCTAGACAGCCGAGCAGTGGGTCCAGGAGAACATCATTAGGTTCAATAAAGCCAAGTACTGGATCTTGTACCTGGGTCTTGGCAACTCCTGCTACAAGCTTGGTGATGTAAAAATAGATCATAGCCCTGCCAAAAAGGACTTGTGGGTACTGGTGGAAGGCAGCTGGGCATGAGCCAGTAATGTTTCCTCACAGCCCAGGAGGCTATATTGTGGCATATCCTGGGTGGCATCAAATCAGTGTAGCCAGCAAAGTGAGAGAGGTAATCCTGTCTCTATGCTTTGCAGTGGTGAGACCTCACCTAGAGTATTGCACCCCAGTGTGGAGTCCTCAGAACAGGAGAGGCATGGATCTGTTGGAGGGCCACAAAAGTGATCACGAACACTTCCCCTATGAGGACAAGCTGAGAGCTGGGCTGTGAAGCATGGGGAAGAGAAAGCTCCAGGGAGACCAGAAGTCAGCCTTCCAGTATCTAAAGAGTGGTTAGAAGAAGGGGACAGACTCTTGAGCAGGATGCTTCTGTCTGTCAGCCACTCTAGATGTTGAAAACATCAGTGGCTGATAATGAAAATGAGGCTGCCTTTTCTTTGCTGCTACAAGGGCAGTGGCTGCTTTCTGGGGCAAAGTAGCAGATCTACTGAAAGTAGGCATAACTTTCTGCCAATGAAATTGCTCATAAATGAAATGCCCTTATTTTAGCGCAACTTCCAAGATCCTTTGCTATCATCCCTCACAATATTGGATACTGGATATTATTTTTTCCCAAAGTAGCATCTTTGATAGTTTCAGGTATATTTAGGGACACTGTCTAAGAAGGTACCACAACATTTGGTCTGGGTCACTGGGTGGAGTAGTCACTGTTAGCAACCTTGCTTCTGCAAGAAGAAAAGCAGATCACTGTACTCTCTTCCTTTGAGGTACCCTAACATTTTCATGGCTATTTTTATCTACCAAGGTGACAAATTCCTTTCATATATGTAGACAGATATGTAGGCACGTGTGTACCTGTGTGTCTGAGGTTCAGATGGTCAAGAAAAAAAAGAAAGCCAGTTCTTCAACTCCTTGAAGTTGAACAAGAAACTCCTTGTCTCTGTGACTCTCAAGCTACTTTCACATGGATTAATTGCAGAACTCTTCCCTCCAGGAGGGATGTACCAGCCTCCACTGTAGGCATTTGGACAACAACTGAATCAGAGGCTTTTGCACCCTGAGAGTTTGGTAAGAAACAGTTCCCCTTTTCCACATAGAACAGCATTATAAAATAGACTGTTAGACTTACTGTGCCTTTGTTGTTTGTTTTTTTTTTCAGGCCATTAGCTGGTTTCCTGAGATTTCTCTGAAAACGTTTTTCACGTCATCTGATTGTTTGAACCGTCTTCCTTTGACCTAACTCAGGAGATGGAGCCCTCTGTCAGGAGACTGACAGTATCTGTGAATTTGGAATTTCTCAGCAGCGTGTTCACAGTGAGGATACGTTCAGAACAGTAGATGACTAGTAGCATCTTAGTTATGGCTGTAAAAAATCATGGTCTATAGGACTTCTGTGAGTAGAATTCACCAAGAGCTCTTGCAAAACACATTTGGCAGGAGAGATTCTGTTTAAGGCTCACTCAAAACGTAGCATTTGGTCTTAATCCAATTTAATGTGTTGCTCGGTCAGGATTTCCTCCAATGACTCATAATACCCCCACTGAATTTAAGAGGATATGTGTAAATCAGCATTAACCTCCATAACTTTTGACTCTTTATCTTACCTCTAAATTGGCAGCACACCACATCTACATGTCCTAATCATACAGAGAAATATCTTCTCCTACTTTTCTTTCTTATTTTTCTTCTTAAATGAGGTCACAGCGGAGACTGCAGGTCACACACAGGGTGGGCATAAAGCAGAGCTTAACTTTGGACAGCCAGCTATACGAGTACTTCTGATATGGCTCTGTAACCAAGCAGTCCCACAAGTAAGCTCTGACACCATAAGCCAATGCAGAAACTGATGGTTAAAAATGTACTGGAGATATATGTATGATAAAAGAGCAAAACACACCTGTGAGGCTGGAGAACTCTTCTTTTCCTTTCCTTTTCTTTTCTTTTCTTTTCTTTTCTTTTCTTTTCTTTTCTTTTCTTTTCTTTTCTTTTCTTTTCTTTTCTTTTCTTTTCTTTTCTTTTCTTTTCTTTTCTTTTCTTTTCTTTTCTTTTCTTTTCTTTTCTTTTCTCTCCTCTCCTCTCCTCTCCTCTCCTCTCCTCTTTTCTTTTCAGCAGGAAAAGATAAAACTAAAGTCAGTGTCAGAATGTGAAAACTCAAATAGACAAATGAGGATCCAGACAAAGCATACATAATTTAACATGGAAGCTAATTATCTATTACAATAATGTTGTAAGGAATATCATGATGTAAGTTTGATCTCTGTCTGAAAAATGTTCTCCAATTCATTCAGGCATTAATGGGCTTTTATGCCAGAAGGCAGGGCAGCAGATTATGATAATCTTCTCCAACCCTTGGAGCCGTAATGCCATGTACCAGCTTTCCAGCCATGTGTGTGACATGGAGCTCTTCTGCACAATTCTTCTGGATCTGTGGGGTGTCTCCCTGTGAAATGATCTATCTCATTCACACAACAGAATGGATCAAATCAGCAAGCATTTGATAAACCCCAGGCTTCAGCCTCCCCTTCTCTCATGCTCAGTGCTGAGTGGCCTCTTGAGAATGAGGAACACAGGTGTGCACAGTCCCAGAACCAAACCTGAAACCATTTTCCAGTACATTATTCAAGTTTTCTTTTCCCATGTTATGAATGAGGACTCCATCTATATTCTTTTCCAGGCAACCTCTTGCTCTCTGAAATACGTTGACAGGAGTGAGCTCTGCTGTGGGCTAACAGATCAGACTCAGGCATCACAAGCACTGATGAGTACACAGACTCCTCTGTCAGGCTGTGAAAGTGGTACTCGTTCTTGCTAAACCTCCATGCTGAAGTTGTATTTTTCTTTTTTAAGGGAACATTTAAGTGCCACAGCAACTGCTTTGAATGACTATGATTCATCACGGGCCATCATCTGACCAACATAAGGCTATTTGCTGTTTCAGCAGATACACTCACTCTGTAATTGCTAGTTTTTGCTTAATACGATACTACTGGTGATGTTCCTTGGTGGAGTCACCATCTGGAAGTCTGTAGGCTGCCTTTACTTATGAACTACTCTAAACACTCTTGCACGTTACCAACTGTTTAAGTTACCCATACAGCAGAACACCCAGCTCTGTTGCATCAATGCACAGCACCTTCCAGGACTCACCTCTCTGAGGCTTCTGTTGCCTCCTGTCTACTCCTGTCTCAGGACTGCTGCACATTTCCAAGCTCTTGCAGGATACATCTCTGTAGGCTTCATACCTTGGATGAAAAACTGTTGTCTTCACAAGCAGCACTATTAACAGCACACCTCTACATCTGTCTCAGTGTCACCACTTTCAGGAGTTTCAAAACTGATGATTTTCTCTTGTATTCAAGGAATCACAGGATCATCACTGAATCACAGCACAGTTGGGTCAGAAGGGATCTCACAGCACATCCAGCCGTGGGCTGCTTGCTGCCCTCCAGCTGAAGATGCCCAGGGCCTGTCTATGGCCTGGGGCAGCTCCAGGGATGGAGCACCCACAGCTCTGGACAGCTGTCGCCCTGCCTTCTGAGTGGAGAGTTTTTTTCCTTATCTGTAATCTAAACCTACTCTCTTTCTCTTCAGAACTATTCCCTTGTTCTATCACTGTCTGCCCATGTAATACGCTCAAACACCAGTCTCTTTTCACCATATAGCAATACTGATGCTCAGCAAACAGTGACATGGTCCTGTAGAAACTTGCTGCAACACATTTCCAATCCATCTTACTCCCCTGGGAGTAAGAATAACCAGTGAGAAGAATTTTCTTTTTCAGCAAAATTTTGTAGCTTGCAACAGAGCGGCTGGAAGGCTGTGGGGAAGAAATGGACCTGAGGAGTGTTGGTTGATGCGCAGCTAAACATGAGCCAGCAGTGTGCCCAGGTGGCCAAGAAGGGCCAATGGCATCCTGGCCAGGGGAGATCTTCTCACTCTATACAAGTCCCCGAAAGCAGGCTGAAGTGAGGTGGGGGCTGTCCTCTGCTTTGAGGTAACGGCAATAGGATGAGAGGTGATGTCCTCAAGTTGTACTGCGGGAGGTTCAGGTTGGATATTAGGAAACATCTCTTCTTCAGAAGAGCAGTCAGGTAGAGGAATGGGCTGCTCAGGGAGGTGGTGCAGTCACTGTCCCTTGAGGTGTTCAAGAATAGGGTGAACGTGGCACTCAGAGATACGGTTTAGTGGTGAGTGCTGGCTGTAGGTCAACAGTTGGACTAAATGTCTCAGAGCTCTTTTCCAAACCAAATAATTCAGTGATTGTCTATTTGCACAGACAGTAAGAATAAAGAGATAAATAAATAAATAAATAAATGATTCTTCTTGATTTTTCACAGAAGCTGAAGTTGTATAATTTACCCTTATATAGCCACACAGCCTAATGAGTACTACTTATTTAAACAGTATTTTCAGCAATGAGCTCAGAAGTAGATAGATAAAGACCTTTACTGCCAAAGTGACGGTGTGCAGGAACAAGCTGCCCAGCGAGGCTGTGGAGCCTCCTCTAATCAAGAACTGCCTGGATGTTCACCTGTGCAACCTGCTGCAGGGAACCTGCTTTAGTTCGGGGTTGGACTTAACAACACCTAGAAGTCCCTTCCAACCCCCACAGTTCTGTGATAGGAGTACCAGCTCTAACTGAGATGCAATCACATGTAACACACACAAAGATACTTGGCAAGGCTTTAGCTAAAAGCTGCATTTGCATATGGATGGCATTTATGGCCTCCAAATTAAAATAAGGCCCTTCTGGTTTTCCATCCACCCCCGCCTTGCAGGCCACACTGCTGCAGGATGTGATATGCTGCAGCTGACCTGCATTCCTTCCAAACCATTTAATTGCACAGAGCTGACCGGCATTCCTGTACCAAACCACCTCGCCAAATGCATTACAACTGCCCCAAATGGATACTTAACCTCCGTGTGTGTGCAAAGTGTGAAGCGTGCCACGTCCATGTGTGCCCATCCACCAAAGCAAATGATGGAGCTGTGAGGGACGACTCCAGAGCAAACCTTTCCCCCTCACCCTCAGCCAGCACGGGTGTTTGTAGGGTGCTGAGATTGCCCCGAGGCCATCGCCTGGAGAACGCGGGTTAATTCATAGCAGACCTCATGCAAGCTTCCTTCCTACACGCTGTGAAAATGCAATGCGAGAGGGGGATGTGTGGGGAGAGGCGTTGGGGGGAACGGTAGAGAAAGGCCGCGGAGATCCCCACAGAGCAGACGGCACCTGCGGCACCGGGCGGAGAGGCAGCGGGGAGCAGGGGTAGGGGGAAGGCGGGGGAGAGGGAGGGAAAAGGGGCTGGGGATGGAGGGAGGGTGGGAGTAACAGATGGAAGAAAGGGAAAGTGGGGAGATTGAAAAGAATAAAAGGAGAAGGGGGGGGGGGGGGGGGGGGGAAGGAGGAAGGAAGAAAAAGAGAAAATAGGGAGGAAAAAAAAAGAATGGAAAAAGTGAAGAAAATTGAAGAAAGGGAAAATGGAATGGGGGAAAAAAAGGCAAACGGGAGGAAGAAGAGGGGAAGGGAAGAAAAAATGGAAGAGAAAATAATGAAAATAATGTAAAAAGGCAAGAAAGAAATGGGTAAAAATGGAAGGGGAAAAGGGGAAAAGGGAAGGAAAAGGGGTGAGCAAGAGGGAAATGGGAGGGGAAAAGGGCGGAGAAAGGAGGGAAAAGGGGAGAAGGGGCGGAAAAAAAAGGAATGAAGGTGGGGGGGGGGAGGGTGAAGGAGAGACCCCCGGGCGCTGTGCCGCACCACCGCCGCCGCGCACGAAGCCGCTCCTCGCACCGGGGCCGATCCCGACACCGCGGAGCGCGGCGCGACCGCGTCGTGACGCAGCAGCGGAGCCGCCCGCAACGGCACCGCGAGCGAGGGGAGCGCCGGGCCGCGGCGGGGCCACCCCCGGAGGAAGGGCAGCGGTCGAGGGCGGAGCCCGAGCCCGCACCGGCGCGGGGAGGCGGCACCTGGGTCCTTCCCCGGCTCCATCACCCGGCGGCGGCCACCGAACGGCGGAGCGGAGTGCGGTGCGGGGTGAGGCGAGGTGAGCGGCTTTGTGGGCCCGCGGGCGGGAGGGGTGCAGAGCGGGGACCGCGGAGATGCGGGGAAGGCGGCGGGGAGCCCCGCGCTTGCAGCCCTGCGCTTGCAGCCCGGGCCGGGGTTCGTCCGCAGGCGCCTCTCGGTGCAGCCTCCGCAGCACGAGCGATGCGAGCCCCGGCGTGTCCTCCGGGGAGCAGCCCCGGAGCCGGAATCGGGGGAGGGGGGAAACCGGGTAAAAGTTACCCGTTTGTGGGTGTGAGGAAGCGTGTAAGGACTTATCCGGTAGAAAAACAGCACCTTGGGTCAACCGCCGTCCGAGAGCGAGAAGCCGGGATCGGATCTCTTTCTTGTCGCAGTCTGTTGGAGCTGTTTTATGAGCGAACGGGAAAGACGGCACGCAAATCAGCTCCCAGACAGACAGACGTGGGCTTCGCTGTCGGTGTCGCTACCTCATGGCATTTCGGTTGCTGGCTGGAAGCCACGGTGCTTAAAGACGCGTTGATCAGTTATCGCCACTTCTCGACACACACACACACACACACACAAAAAACCGAAACAAAGCAAATGAACAAAAAACTACCCCCAAGCCTGCTAGTAGCCGCGGGTCTGTAGAAAACGTGGAGGCAAGTCGTCTTGCTACATCTTGTCAAGAGCAGGCTTGAAGGGTCCCTCAAGCTGGTGAGAAACAGTGAATGTGAGTACAATTGGAACTCGGCCTGACCCATTGTCAGGAAGCAACTTGTTTCACCGTTCCACTGAGAGCTCACAAGCTACACAGTAAATTTTGGATGTAGCATCCACACCCGGCGTGAAAAACAAATCATTTTCAGCATCCTTCACAAGGTGTTGTGTGTTTGGTTTGGTTTTTGTTTTGCACACCATTTCACTAACAGTGTTATAAACCAGTAGATCTGTCCTTCTCCAGACCTTTGTGGGTTTTGATCTGCATGGTTGGCTCCATGCAGTGCAAAAAGAAACGTGACTTGTGGCTTGTAGAGAAGACTGGTGAAATGGGGGCATTCCTTTCAAAGGAGGGGGCAGTGAAGATCCGCCTCCATATCTAGGGAGGCTCTGAGGGACTGGCATGCCAAAGCAGCTTGTTGAGACAAGCAGGTTTCCAGGTGAGGAGGTGCAGGAGAAGAAAGTGCGTTATTTTAGACATAAAAAGCTCCTCTCCTCAGCAGCATTATTATAGTTCTTTCTTTAAGGACAGAAAATGATCTGGTAAGAGAGTAAGTGTGACCTGATTTCTTTGGGACTCAGTTCTGAGTTGACACAGAGCCACATGTTGGACAGTAGACCAGCTGCACTGGGTGGCTGAGTGACAGTGCTGCAGGTGCAGAACAGTTCCCCCCAGTACCGTGGATGAGTGATAGGCAAGTTTTTGTGTATTTTTTCCATTACTGTGGAACCAGAATCTCAGAGTAACTGGGTACACGCATTTAGCAATCATCCTACAAGGCAGCAGTGTTCTTTCACAATTACTGTCTTTAGTAAAGTATTGCAAGGCCAAACCAAATGGTCTCTCAGAGAGTGTGTCGGGGAGGGCCAGGTGAAGGCAAGGCTGTACCCCAGAGGGGAGGCACAGCCCCAAGCTGCTGCAGCCTGGGGAGCACTGGGACACCACTTGGATACACAGCGTGGGTCTGGGTGCTGCTGTGTGGGGCTGGGGGTGGGACTCAGATGTCTTAATGGGTCCTTTTCACCTCAGGATATTCTGTGGATCTGTAAGTTTGTCACTGCTTTTGGCATGTATTAACAGAGCAACTCAGTTTGTCCTGTTGCCCCTCTGCCTGCCCGCTGTCTGGCCTTACCACCTGTCCCCATGTGGAGCTCCATAGCAGACAGTGGGTGCAGCATGTTGGAGTTACCTCTTCTTCCCATGCATCCCTGAGGCAGCATGCCTCTCACAGTGCCACAGCTTACCTTCTCACACAGTGCATCACTGTCTGCATCCAAGCCAGCTCCTTCCTGCGTGGATAGCAGGAAGAACCAGGAAGGGGGAAGCATGGCAGGCCTGCTGCAGCTGCCTCAGTGCCTGCTCTCTGAAATGGAGACGTGCAAGTCACACTGTCGTGGTGCTGTGCTGAGATGCCAGCGTGAGAGCAGCCCCGTATGGGACACGCAGCTGTCACAGAGCAGCACAGATGACGTGCTGGCAGTGGGGCAGGGATGCTGGCAGTTGTGGCTGTGGCATCACGCGATGCAGTGTGATGCTGTATGGGCACGTGCACAAGGACCAGCAGCCCCAGCAGCTGCTGAGCAATGAATGCAGCCTGCTGCCTCCCCTCACTCTGTCTCTGCTCTGGCTGAGGATGTGCATCAGAGCTGTGTTTCCACGCTGTCTGCCTCTATTGCCTCCAGGAGCTCCGGCAGCCATCTGTGGCTCTCGGCAGGGGGGAGGAGGGGGCGGAAGGGGAACACCTCCCAGTTTGATTCCAGCTTTATTTACAGTTTGATTTTAAATTTGTTTGAAATAAATGAACCTTGATGCATTTGCTGAGAGTAAAGCTATGTCTGTTTCGGGCTACACTTAAATGGCAGAAGGGACATCTCGTCTTCCCTTATAAAGCCATCAAGATTATTATAAAGTAAAGGAAAGAAAACTTCCCATTTTTCAGATTCAAGTATTTGCAAGGAGATGGTTTACCATTACTTTCCTGCAAACTACATAGAAAATACAGTGTTTTGTCTGTTTGTTTGTTTGTTTTACTGTCAATGTATATTTTTGCTGCCTCAGGGGAAAAAAAAATAGTTAAAAACATGTTGTGAATTAATAGATTTTGGAAGGGCACAAAAATGTTCTTCTCAAATATGGTCAGAACAGGGCCAAGGCCAAACTGAAGGGAGCAAAGCTCAGACAGTTTGCAGGAGGATCTGAGAGAAGGTTGTGTCTGGGCTTGCTTTTTTCCTGGCAGATGTATCTGCTCCTCAGAGGAGGCAGAGGAGATAGGCTTACACGGAGCAGGTGCACGGCAAACACAAGGGAATTCATCTTTAAATGCAAATGTGGTTGTGCAGTGGAATTATGTGCACAATGGAACCATTGAAAACAAGAGAATTGAATGCATGCATCAGGATGCCATATTGATTTAAGATCCCTGGAGACTTTTTAACTGATGGGAAAAAGAAATTAATTAATTATTGTAGCAGAAATATCACTTGCTGCTTACCTGCCTGAGATGGAATTGTAATTTCCACTTCTAAAATCGAGTTCCGGAGGCATGGAGAACCTGCAGCTATTAAAGAGAAGGAAAGTGCCATTCAGCTGTCACCACTTGGTGGCTGGGAAAATCCTTCATTGGGTTTGTTTTCATATGAGCTAAGGAGCACTTACAAAGATTTGTTCTGAATATGAATGTAGTTGACTTGGGATTTATAAATAATTATTGAGTCAAACGTGGAAATATACTTTGCTGGTGAAGCATCATATTAGCTCTGTAATGTTTTCTCTGAGCATTTCCTTTTCAGCTTGCAGTTGAAATGCTGGCATTGTTTTTCCCTTGTTTGTGCTGGAGAAAAAGACATTGTCTCATTTACCTTTTAAACTCAATACAAAGCGTTACATGACCTCTCCTTCCTCTCCTCCCCATTTATTATTGCTGTATCAACCTGGAACTTGTCCTTGAAAATGTGACTGTAATCAGGAACTTCCCTTCAGCTCCCCCATTTTAGCAATCTGTGCTCACATTGGTGAGCAGAAATCAGCCTATGCTTCATGTCTTCCTTGCATGTGCATGACAGCTCTGCTCACAACTGCTCTGCTCGTTCATCCATGAGAGCTTCTGCGGGGTCTGGCCATAAGGACTGCTGTTTTTCTTAAGAAATGGGAAATCCAGACTAACAACATATAACCACTGGCATATTTACGTGTGCACGTTCATATCTCGTGTTCAGTAATGTACAACTGCAAATGTTGTGCCTTTTGCACGCTGCACTGTCAGCTCTGGCTGTAGTCACAGTCATACATTTGAAAGAGCCTCAGAAGCGCTTTGGGTTTGGCTCCAGGTCTGTAATGCTACGGTTGTCAGTACGGCGAGAGATTTATCTGAATATTTGTAATCGCTGTGTCCAACATGCAAAAAAATAACAGTAACTTTAAAAAGGCAAAACAAAATTAGGAACTGTAGTGCACTGAGTAGAAGGAAAGCGCCAGCACAGCAGAGAGGATCATGCCATTCTCTTTGACCCACCTCTCTATTCTGCGTAGTCTGAATGTACTCATTTGCTTTCTCTTCTCTTATACTTTCTTAAGGTGAATGCACTAATTATGTTAAATACTGGGACATTATCATTCAAACACCACAGTCTTCTACAGTGTCAAAGGTTCTTACTTCCTGTCCATGGGACCCTGAAGGTCATCCTTGTGGCAGATGCATAGAGAGGCAGCCTGCATAGAGAGGCAGTCTGTCAGACCGAGGAAGATTCACTTGCTCACTTCCCTTTTGAATTTGACACATACTGCAGCACCTTCATCTCCTGTTTCCTTATGGCAACTTGATAGCACAATTTTTAGAAGATAGAGTTAGACTGTCCCATATATTTATTGCTTACAGTAGTTTTTTGTGTGTGTGGCATCATAGGGTGTCCTTAGGAAAAGGTGAACCACCTCTTACGGTCTAATTACGATAAAATAGTAGTTGCTATTTGGATGGAACGGGCCAGATCTTGGGAAGGATGCTGGCAAAGCAATTAGTCATGAGAGGATTTATTGCTCATCACTGTGAACTTGCTGCTGGTACATGCAGCAGGGACTCAGCTGACCAGCAGTTTGAAAGGCTTTGATAAGGTGCATCTGCTGGGTAGGTTTCTCTGTGCCATATTTGTCTGACTTTAGATGTAAGACTCCAAGACTGAAAAGAGATAGAAATGTAACTCTCTGCCACCTCCTCACAGTTGCTCTTGAGGGTTGCAAATGAAACATGTTAGCACACAACACAATGGACACTGCAGTCCTGCTCTTTTCTGTGATGCTCCCACTGCAGACGTGAAAACACACCGTCTCTGTGTGCTTCCTGCTGAAGCACCTCAACAAAAACTTCTTAGATGGAATGTTGCGAGCAGTGCTGCCTGGAGTTTCAGTTGTGCTCATGAGCCCAGCCCATCAGCAGCCATGTGGAACACAGCAGAGTGTGTATGTAGGGTTTCCACAGAGAGACAACAGCACAGGGTTCTTACCCTTCTGCTCAGAACTCTTTGTCCTGCATTCACTCTCTTCCCTTGGTAAACCAGCCCAGGTGCAATCCCTGCTGCAGTGGTTCCACCCAGAACTGCAGTTGTCTGAGGCAGAATTAACTTGCTTGCCTTTATTCTCTCCTCACAAGGCAGCTGAACATGCTGAAGAGCTGCCTTCCTTCTGAACCTGTGTGCTGGCTGTGATCTAACAAAGTGCACACAACATCTCCCTGGAGTGTATTGTTCAGAATACAGGTTAGGAATGTGTGTAAATCCTTCTGGTCACTTGCTGGACAAGCTGTTGTAAGCCATCCTTGAGAGGCCTCTGTGACTTTGTGCTTGTACAGCAATCTTTACTCCCTGTGAAGCAAACCACTGTTTGAGGGGATGAGGAGCTGACAGTGAAGGACTTGATTGACCACCGGGTTCCTGAGCTGCAGTCTGTTCTGCCGCCGTTCACAGGGATGTTGTGGATGGAGATGTTATTGATGCCTTGGTGTTCTTCTGAAATAACTGGCCTTGAAACAGTGGATAACTAAAGTGCCTGCTTAGATTAGGATTTAGCCATCTGGCATTAGTGCTTTATGAAGATGAATGAGTGCCATTTACGCATAACGCTGTTGCCTCCAGCTGCCTGTAGAGTGTAACACTATCTCTTCATTACACAGTGAAACTGGGTGAGTAGTTGTACCTGAACATTCCAATTAGTCTGGCCTAAATTTGCCAATCCCCAGAGGAAAGGCCAACCTGCAACTTTATGTTATGTCCTCCAAGAGTTGAAGAAAAGCAGCTTGTATAGGAAGAGAAGTGAGGTCTCCTGATCCAGCTTAGTAAAATGGAGACTCCCTCAAGCATGTGTTCCTCATCAGGTTTGCTTCATACTGTGCTCCCAGACTTTTCTTTTTGCACATACAGTTTTTAGATGCAAATACTGCCTGCATTAAAATTGAGTAGCATGAATGTAGCTCGTGTGGACACATCTGTACTGCTTAGGAGCAGATGATACAAAGCTGACACTTACTACAGGACATCTCATAAAAAATTTAAAAAAAAAAAAAAGCTAAAAAGGAAAAAAACAGGAGTAAAATGGTCTCAAATTGCACCTAGGGAGATTTGGTTTGGACATCTGGAGTGTTTCTTCAAGGAGAGGGCCATCAAGCCTTGGAACAGGCTACCCAGGGCAATGATAGAGTTCCTATTTCTGGAGGTGTTCCAGAGATGTATGGACGTGGCACTAAGGGACATGGCTTGGTGATAGCATTCAGGAGGCCAGGGTGATAGTTGGAGTTAATGACACTGAAGGACTTTTCCAATGTAAATGAGTCGGTGGTTCTACCTTTAATCTGCAAGCGATGTGAAAACTTGCCAACCTAGACTTAAGGGTGCACTACCCAAGCGTTTTGGGTAGGTTGTCATGCCATGCTGAAGGCTGCTTTCATCTGTCTTTCTTAGCTGCTATTTTTAACTGTGCTGTCTAGATTAACACTACCAAGGATACTCCTATACATGCTGAAATCCCTTCGTGACTTCATGCCCACTGCTTCAATACTATGTTGTCAGCCACTGCACTGCATCTGGGTATGTGTCCCTTTGTACTGATGCTGTCTAGTTTTCTTCTCCGCTGCATGTAGTTGTTTATTTTGGAATTTAATTTCCCTTTGTAAATAATAACAGAGAGGGCGCCAAAAGGTGGGAGAAAGTTCTGGCAATTTTCCACTGCAGAACTCCTGTTGGAGTCTCAAGTCAGAAAGAAGAATCTTGGAAAAATATCAGCGATGACACTAACATGACTTCTGCACATTTGTTGTTGCATATAGAAAACTGTGTCTGACCAACCAACTAATAAAAAAAACAAGTCAGAAAGCAATGAAACAAATCTGCATCTGAGGATACAGACTGAGATGTGCCCAGTATCGATTCCTTTTACTGTACAATTGTTGTGTTTTTTAACAAAGACAGGGAAGAAAAGACTTGGAAATTGAAGCTAGGACTTGGAAAGATGACTTCATGCAAATTTTTTGGTGCCATAGGAATATTTCACATGAAAGCAAATACTGTCAAACAAAGAGCAGTACAAAGTAGACTGTAAAAAGGCATGTGTTCCCATGACACAAGGCATGCTGGAGAAGAATAAGGTGAAGCTGAGCTTTTCAGCCTGGTAGAATCTTACAGCTTACTTATCTGCCAAGAAACTATTTTCTATGCAGTAAAATGATCGAAATGAAATAAAATAAAATATTCCTAATCTTTTCTTAAGCAAAAGAAGAAAGGAAGTATATCTCCTGGCTGTCCTTGTTGCCCTCCTGAGGGAGAAGCACAGCATTGGTATGCTGGATGGGGCAGAATACCATGAGCATTGACCTGCCAAGCCTGTGCCAAGCACAAGGGAATCTTAAATGAACTCTACAACATTTTTTTTTTTCATTTATCAGAATATAAAATGAGGAGAAAATACATTAGGAAACTGGAGCAGCAGAACTGTTAATAGCAATATCTTTTCCTATTATGATCTAGAATTATACAGCCCTTTCCTGAATGTCACTGACATGTAGTTTGAAGGTGCTAGAGTTTAAGTGCATCACTCTTGGCGTACTTTGTCTTCTCCACTCACCTTAGCTATCCTGCATGATGCTACAGAAGTCCTCCTGCAGGAATGGGCTCTGCCTCTGTGCTCCTAAAAAACAGCCTTTGTTGGACACTACCTGAATAGCTCAAAGATGTGATGATTACAAAGTCAGGTGCTCACAGATTAGAAAAGGGAGGTTAGGAGGCAGAGTCACTTTGTGCCTTCCTTACTCTTCCCCTTTTTGGCATGTTTATGTGGTGGCCAGGGATGCTTAAAAAATATCTTGACTCATTTGCTAATGGATCTGGAAAGCACATAGATAATGGGGTAAGAAGCACAGAAGAAAAAGAGTTATCATTGTAATTAACACAGGCAAGGAAACATTGACCAGCTCATGTCCCTGCTGCTGTGATGGGGTCTTGTATGTTCCAAAGTGAAAAACTGAATTCATTATGAGGCAATTGGCCAGAAAGGCTGCATGCTTGAGCATTTGGTTCCCAAAGTAAATATCTTTGCTTTTGCTGTATTGAAGAAATGTACTGCAGTGAGAACCATTCCCCATTTCTGGCAGCAATCAATATGGTCTGGAGATAGGAACATATAGAGATACCCTCATATGCCATATCTCCTATTTCCCATGTCTGATCCTAGCCCTTCTGTGCTATTCTGTGCCTTGCCACACATCCCTTTATCTCTTTCCCAGTTTCTAGATGTGATTAATAATGCTTTCTCATTTTTAATAGAGATTCTGAATGACTGTAAGACAATACAACGATAGTGTTGAGCATCATTGAAAGCACTGTGAAGATGTGAATGTATAGGTCTTAGACAGGCTAAAGCAATAAGATTTAGGGTGGTAAAATGCTGGAGGAGGAGTGGGGAGGGAGAAGAAATGATAATGACTGCAGATGGAGCCTCACAAGAGCTGAGTAGAGGGGAACAATCACCTCCCTCTCCCTGCTGGCCACCCGTTTTAATGCAGCCCAGCACACAGTTGGCCTCCAAGGTTGCAAGCATGTACTGCTGGTTCATGTCCAGCTTCTCATCCACCAGGCCCCAAGGTCCCTCTCCGCAGGGCTGCTCTCAAGGAGATCTTCCCCCAGTTTGCATGAATACCTGGGGTTGCCACACTGCGCTTGGCCTTATTGAACTTCATTACTTCTCATGGGCCCACTTCATGGTTCCCATGGACCCACTTCTCCAGCCTGTCCCAGGTCCCTCTGGATGGCTTCCCTTCCTCCCACTCAGCTTGGGGCTGGCTGCCTCTCGCCGCAGTCTCTTTACACATTATGCTTTGCACCATGTGCCCTGCCCACGGCAGACCAGTTTGCCAGATGGGAGAGTGAGTGCTGTGGGTTGCTCACTAGGAGACCAGGTCCCAGCATACTGGGACACTCCAGCATCCCAGGATACACTCCATGCACTGTCACCCTGGAATGGAATGTTACTTACATAGGAGCTTTCCCTTAAATTTATAATTAAAGCTAACATGAAGCAAAAGAAAAACAATCACCATGGGACTAAATGCAGGATTATATATTTTGGCAGGCAAATGTAAATGAGGCAAGTTCTAAGTTGCTGATTTTTAATACAGCATTTGAATGCTGTAAACTTAAGAGAGTACCATTTGGCATTAGTATTTTCCCAAGACACTTTTGAAATTAATTGAATAGGCCACAGAGGGACTACACAAAGCTGAGATTCTAATGGATGATTATTGAATTGGGCTGAGGAATTTAAATTGAGAACATGAAAGATATAAGAAAATGAGTAATACCTTTTCCTGATCTTTACATTAGATAGCAAGCAAAAAACCAAACCAAACAAAACAAAACAAAAACCCCAAAAAAACCAAAAAACAAACAAACAAAACACAAGCCAAACGTGGTCTAATGGATGCTGTCAGCCTTCAAAATAAGTTGAGCAAGATATCTCACATTATTTGGCTTGTTGAGACAACACTTATAAATGAAATAAATGTTCTTCAGTGACAAAAAGAAAAAGAAATTAATTAATTAATTAAATTAATTAAATTAAATTAAATTAATTTCAGGCTTTTTCCTGTGATCTGTGAATCACAGAAGATGTGAGCTGCTGAAGACGAGTTGAGTAAGGTCGTTGCATGGCACTGAAGAGGCAAACAAAAGCCAAGGTTTGAGTTCCAGGTTGTGAAACTGCAGTGTCAGACTGTGTGATTTAATTTAACTGTTTTTACCAACAGCAGAAACAACTTCTGAAGGGCTGCTGCTCCCGTGCTACAGCGCCCAGTGCTGCTGCCACTGATTGAGGAGAAAAAAAAAAGAGACCTGAGTTTCTGATTTTTAAATAAGAGTGCAGTGAGTCACATCTGCTCTATTAAAACTGTTGACACAGAATTCCCCACCTCCCCCCAAGCCAACACATGGTTTGGAAAGAGTGAGCTCCGCTATGCTTGATTTCATCCTAACATGAGAGTTGGAGCCTACGTTAGCAGTGGTGCTTGAAATAAGCCTTTTGCTGCTCCATTTTACGTTAGGGCCAAGTTTCTGGTTCCCTGTGGATGCCATTACTAGGATTTTTACACGAGAACCAGGCTACCAAAAAGAAGGCATCTTTTTATTATTTGTGTAGCTCAGGAACTTGCAACAGCTCTACAGATGTTGAACACTTATTACTCTTGCCAAAATACTTTAGAAGTTGTGAACGATTTTATAGCAGAGTACTTTTAGAACTGTACCTGGAGTAAACTGTTGTTAAAGCAATATGTCATGCATATTTGTATGTATCCCTTTCTTCTCAAGCTGATTGGGAATGATACATCACCACTAGTTTTCTTGGTGCTATGTTTATGTGATGTGTGATCTGTGCACTCCCAGCAGCCATTGAAGACATAATAGTTTATTATAGTTTAATTTTTCAGTGTGTTTTACATATAGAAGAGGTCATTGTGTTGACTAATGGTTTGCGGTCCATTGCAGGACTTGATATGGAGTGCATAAATGCAAAGCAAGACTGTTAATATTCAGGTATTTATTCCTTCTTATGTGACGGTGTTACTAAATAGCTGCGTAAAGCTTTGCTGCTTCTTTGCTTGTGTTAGGAGAGTACTGATGGCATCAAATAATATAGGAGTCCAGTCAGCTGACATCCCAGTTGCCATTTAATAGTTTGCCTCCTGCATTAAGGATAAGAAATAAGCATTGTCTTTAATGTGGAGTGTGCTGTGTTTCAGTCGCTGGTTTTGTTTGAAATAATGATGTGAACTGCAAGTAATCTTGACCTGAAATAGAGCAGCATTTTATGTCTCTCTTTCAGTGTTCCAAGCAACCACGACTTGATGCATGTAAGCCTTTGGTTCAGTCTCAAATCTAAGTTTAATGGAGGATTTACAGAAATGTTGAACAGCACTAGTACTTGTACATGATTGATGCAGTGTTCTATATATATTTTACAGTTCTGCATTATAAATTATTTGGTGTTTTAGTATTAAAAACAGATGACAACCTATAGCTTCAACATTATGTATGCATAGAAGATGGATATATACCCATACATAATCTCTGGATTTGATTGTTGAACCTCTATGCTATATTAAAATGTATTATTCATTTCTGCCAACAGCCATGAGTCAATGGAAAATAATGAGCGCAATCACTTGAAAAATGCGCATTCACGATTTGCTTGTATTCATCTCAAAGTTCAGGCTGCAGATGTGTAACCATTCATTTTACTGTTCTCAGTGATGCGTGTAAGCCTCTTGAGTATTCACATTTATGAACTTCCTGCATTACCGCTGATATTTAAAGTACAACAGATAGGTACCGTGAAATAAAATGTCTTTGTGCCTTAGAATTTACTGATTTGGGGGGCAGTTATGGAAAAATAACTAACTAACAAAACAGCAACAACAAAAAAAAACAGCACTGGATCAATCACTCAACCTGGCTTTCTTAGTTCAGCAACTGTATTTCCACTTGTAAGGTCATAAGTTCCATTTCTAGTGGGGTTTTCTTGTAGTCACAGATATGTGGTCTTTTTCTTAGTGGAGTCACACTCAGGAGGAGAAAGTGCCTTTTTTCTTTCCTATTTTTTTCAGGAAGTACAGGAAAAAGGTTGCATTATCTTTAAGGCTTGCTTTGTTAAGATATTTTTTTTAAATTATTTTTTATTTTTTTCTGACAAATTCCACATTTCTGAAGTGACCGAGGAGTGCTAATTCTCAACATTTCTGCTCAATCATCATTTTCCAGGGAGAGTTTCACCATATGCAGTCTTCTGGTCTGTGTGCATTAGTTTAACCCACATTTAGGGTTAGTATTAAATTACTGATGTTCAAAGCAAAGATATTTGAAGACTTCTTTGAAGATTCCTTGTTTAAGAAAATGTTTTCAAAGCACAGAGGAATACAATGAACGAGTTACCACTTGTCCAATTACAGTGTGAGACTTTATACACCCAGAGCTCCAGAATCTGTCAGTGGCAGATTTCCCACCATTACACACATTCTGTTTTATTACCAATTAAGCCGGCTTGTGCTCCTGGTATAATTTATTCTTATTCATATCTTGGTATGAAATGTCATTAATTTTTCCCTTGGTTTGGCTGTATGTTTGAGTTTTAGTCCCTTAGCTTTTTTTGCACTGTTATTTTTTCACCATTTCAATAAGCAAATAAAATAAAATAAAATAAAAATAATAATAATAAAAAAACATGATCAGAATTTATCAGTGAAATCCTGCAGTTCCAGAAGGGTTTTTTTTTTTAAATTAGTTTTGGGTGTTTTGGTTTTTTTTTTTTTTTTTGCTTACAAAGGCTGTACAGTGTGATTAATCATAAATCCATCCTTAGGAGAACCTGCAAAAGAAACCAGTGCACTATCAGCCCATTCCAATCATCTTGGCTCTTGAAACGTGGCCTTGGCATGCAAGAGAAAACAAACAAATAACAGCTATTTTTCTTCATTTTAAATTTTAGAAACATGTTAGGATTGATTGCTATGGCAGGGAAGAAAGCGAAGTGATGTTTGAACCACAAGTATAGTGTCATGCAACGTCCCCTCTGTGCACTTTACACTTCCAGCTGCAGCATGAAAAATGCAAGTTTCACCAGGACCAACAGCCACAAAAATTCCTTTCCCCTAAATGGGGAAACCAAGCAGTAAGCTTGAAAAATTAGAATACTTAAAAAGACTTCTAAAAATATTTGCTGATCAATTTATATATATTTTTTTTCCCTCCTGGATGACAGCATAACACATTGCCCTTGAAATAAACTGCTTCTACATCACTGAAAAAGTGAAAAAAATTGCCAGTATTTCGTACAGGTCAGCATCATTCTGCAGAGAGATGTTATTCTCTTTCTTGCTTTGAAAACTACATTTAGCATACGTTAAGGAATTGATTGTCTTCTTCTTCGTGCATCCCACACTCACATCCTGTGGAATTCTATAAGGTGTCCCTTATTGGCTGAAGGAGATGGTGAGGTGCAGCAGTGCAGCCAATGCCAGAACTGTTATGTTCATCACTGGTAAAACCATGAGTATAACCAGCACCTCCTCTTTCTTATACTCAGAGAGAGCTTTTTGAAGAGAATGCATCCGTGACTTGTAGGGCCTAAGTCCTGTTCTCTTAGTTTACTTTCTGAGCCTGCTTGATTTGGCAGTGCTGTTTTGCAGGCTGGCAAGTGGATCTCAGTAACTTTAGCAGCAAATCCATTCAGTTTAACTCTGAATTCTAGGCTCTGTGGTACGTTAGACGGTGTATGATAGTCTGTAAAATTACTTGTTGTGTTCACTCTTGTTCTCTGTATATGTACCAAAACACATCCATGTATTTCCTGGCCTTTGGGGCCTGCCATCTGATTCTGGATGACCACGTGGATCTTCTTTAGATCCAGTTTCCTCACTGTGGAAATAACTACCTAAAAGGTCCTGCTACATTTTTAGAGAATTTGTACGAGCTTTAACTAACTTGTGCATAAGTAGGAAGTTAAGTTGTCTGCAAGAAGAAAAAAATGAGGTTTAATGAGTATTTTTGGTATTGGGCTCTGCCACCATTTGAATCTACCCACTAGAAGATTATTGATTTAACAGTTACAGCACTACAGGACTGACCTCTTACTGAAATTATACCATAAGTCATAAGCTTAGTATTTTCTTTGTTGGAAAATTCGTCAGTTTCTGTGGCTTTGCATGTGTCTGCAAATCTGCAGTGAGAATTACTGCTGCAAAACTCATCTTGTGATAGTTTGGGGGTTTGAAAAGCTGAACAACCTACAGGCCTGCCTCTCTGACCTTGGTACTGGGAAAGGTTATAGGGCAGGTCATCTTGAATGTGATCACAGAGCACATAGAAGTTGGGTGAAGATCTGAAGGCAGCATGGGTTCATGAAAGGCTAACCTGATCTCCTACAATGAAAAAGGATCCACTGGTGTTTGAGGGAAAGACTGTGAATGGTTTTTTTGGGGGCTTCAGGAAGGCTTTGATAGTGTTTCCTACAGTATCCTGGAGAAACTACATGCTCATGGGTTGGATAGGTTTGCAGTTCACTGGGTGTGGATGTATGTGTCTGGATGGCAGCAACTCAAAGAGCCACCATGAATGGAGTCCTGTCTGGTGGGCAGCTTGTCACTAGTGGTGTTCCTCAGGGTCAGTTATGCTTAACACTGTGACGAGTGGCCTGGGTGAGGGCACTGTGTATGCCCTCACTAAGTGCTCAGATGATACCAAGTTAGACAAGACTGTCAGTCTGCTTGAGGTTATCATAGAATGACAGAAAGGTTGGAAGGGACCTTCAAACCCCTCTGATAGGTAGGGACTCAGCACCACAACAGGTTGATGGTTGGACTTGGTGATCTTCATTTACAATCTTGATGACTCTGTGATTCACTGTCAATTAAATGACTACTTCAACTGTAAATCAGAAATCCTGCTAAATGCCACACGGGATTTTATTTTCTATATTTAGTAACTATTAAACAAAAACATTTGAGGATTTACTTGAACTTTCAATCAAATGTGAATTAAATCAGATATGAATGCTATAGTGGTTGGCAAAAGACTGTTTCCTTAACCATAATTGATATTAAAGGCTTAAACTTTAATTCTCAGAATGTTATCATGGTTGCTTTTTCATTAGGTGATAAATATTATGTTTTATAGTTGCAGGTTTGAGATAAAGAAGTAAGCACATTAACCTTTCCTAAGTAACAGATGCTATAGTAACCCAAGATGAACAAGCCTTGTGGGTGGAAAGGAGAGGTTTTATATATGTTAAATGAGCAGATAGTATGTTTCAATTAATGCCTGAAATCTTGTAAGCATCTGAATTATTTCCATGACATTAAGAAGTACAAAGAGAATCAAAGCAAGTTTGTGGGGTTTTTTTTCCTCTTTTTTTTCCTTTTTTCTGTCCAACAAATAAAACATTGCAATTTTGCATTATGTTAAATATGTAGCAGTGAAAATCTTATCATTCAGTTAAAACCTACAGTTCAGGAAGGCACATTATATGTCAGCATTAGGAAATACCCAGAATGCTGAAATGAATTCCACCATCTTCATATTTCACTGTAGTGGTGAATTTCTACCAGAAATTAATTTATCTTTGTACTGTGTTTGCTCTTTTACTGTATAGCCTAAGGAAAGCTCTTTAACACACTTAGGAACTCTGCCATAATCAGGGAATACAGTAACTGCATTACAGAATGAAACTGAGAAAACTTTAGCTTTCTGGCCCAAGCACGGAGCAGGGTCCTTGCACAGCTTGTCTTAGCTAAGACCACTGCCTCTGCAGCCATCACACCTGCCTTACTGCTGTCTGTGTTCCCTGTTGTCTAGCTGCATGTTGTCTCTTATTAAAGACTCTGTTCTTTTGGAAAGGTATAGCGTCTGACTCTGTCTCTGTTTCTGTCTTTGTCAATTGGCAGAGCTGCTCAGTATAAGCATAATGCAGTTATAGAATCATAGAATCAATGAATTGCTCATGTTATCAAGTCCAACCACAACCTAACCATATCACCCTAGCTCTAACAGCTCTCTGCAAAATCATGTCCCTGAGCACCACATCCAGATGGCTTTTAAACACATGGCGGATGGTGACTCAGCCACCTCCCTGAGCAGCCCCTTCCAGTGCTTAACTACCTTTCTGTAAAGAAGTTTTTCCTGATATCCAACCTAAACTTACCCTGGCACAATTTGAGGCCATTTCCCCTTGTCCTGTCACCAATGAGAAGTGAGCAACCCCGCTCTGCTGCAATCACCTTTCACATATTGGAAGAGAGCAATCAGGTCTCCCCTCAGCCTCCTTTTCCCCAGACTAAACAGCCCCAGTTCTTTCAGTCCCTCCTCATAGGCCATATTCTCCAAGCCCTTCCCCAGCCTTGTTGCCCTTCTCTGGACCTGCTCCAGTACCTCCATGTCTTTCTTGTGCTGAGGTGCCCAAAACTGAACACAGCACTTGAGGTGAGGCCTCACCAGTGCCAAGTACAGGGGCAGGATGACTTTCCTGGTCCTGCTCACCACACTATTCCAGATACAAGCCAGGATGCCATTGGCCCTCTTGGCCACCTGGGCACACTGCTGGCTCATATTCAGCCAACTGTCCATCAGCACACCAAGGTCCCTTTCCATCAGGCAGCTTTCCAGCCACACCTTCCCAAGCCTTTAGGGTTGTCTGGGGTTGTTGTGACCAAAATGCAGGACCCGACACTTGGCCCTATTGAAACTCCTCCAGTTTGTCTTGGCCAATTGATTCAGTCTATCCTGGTCCCTCTATAGTGCCCTTCTTCCCTCAGGCAGATCAGCACTCTCTCCCAACTTAGTGTCATTTGTGAACTTGTACACCAACTTCTCATTCATATTTACATTCCCTTCATTAACTCTAAGGGAAAAGCTACTTGAATATGATCAGTAAATACTCAAACAGACAAGACTGTAAAGGGAGATACTGCAGCACAAACGACGAGTCATTTGCTTCTGAAGAACATCGCTTCAGTTTAATGCATTCAAATAAAATGACATGCTGACATGGTTAGAGTATGTTAACACTATTAAGTCATAGAAGGATTTGTGATACTACAACGCAGTCTGAAGCATTAACCATTTTTTCTTACCTTTTAGGGCTCCCAAAGTTTTTTTTCTAATTATGTGTAATAGCATTTTTTTCTATTACTTGTCCTGCTCGGTGTCTGGTTTGTCTCTAGCCGACTGAACCTCTCTTGTACAAGTTTGTTCTATTTACTTTTCTTCCTTCAGTGCAAGCCAAGAAAAATATATCATGCAAAGGAAATTATCTGTCCAGTCAACTTTAAAATATAAAAATATAAAGGGGAAAGCTCAACAGGAGCTGGATATTTTAAAGAGTGAAGCTGAATTTTAAAGAACAACTTGTAGTAAGAAAAAAAATGAGAAGCTAACAGGCTGAAAAATGGTGTGATTTATTTCAATGAAGGAATAATTTCTGAGTCTGGGACTGCTTTATCCCTTATCACATTTATTCAGAAGTTTTCCTGAGTTTAAAAGTTCACAGCAGCAATTTATAAACAGTATGGCACTTCTAAAGCAAGTCAAAGTAAAAGCACTGCTTTTAATCAGCACACAGTTATCATTGTTGCTCAAGCTACTCTGATAGGACAGGAAGAAGGAATGCAGCAAAGCACAGTGGTTTTACAAAAGAATCCTAAAATATACAAATTTTAAGATTAAGATTTAGAAGTCCTTGCATTCCAGACATGCAGGAACAGTCCACCTGCAGCCCTGCAGTGGTACAAATACTGAGCCCAGTTCTGTTCCTGATGAACTCAGTACATATTCGGTGCAGATTTTTAGATGAGAACAAATGTATTTTTTTCTGGTCCAATGTAGAGAGACTTGTAGTCTTTTACACAGTCATCCAACCTTGCATCCAATGCAGTCTTAGGGGAGTTTATTTTAAAGATGTCGTGCTAAGGTCAGTAATGTTGTGTGGTTCACTTACTTAATCTTCTGCTTTCATGAACTGCACAGAAAATCCTTCTCAACTTGAGGCACTTCAGCATCAATTACCTTTAACAGCTACAGTGACTGGTGCTGTACCAGTCACACATGCATCAGGATGCACAGTGATGGTAAACTACTCTTATTAACATTCTATTTTCCTCATGTTTTTTGTTTGTTTCTTTGTTATTTAAGCACTGAACAGTACTCCATGTAACTTATTCCAAAAGCAAAGACTTACCCTAGGAATGACACCTAAGCTCCACTTCTTTATTAATAGCTATGTGACTAGGACTTTACCCAATGTGGGGCAAGGAGTACCTACTTGATTCGTGGTAATTACTTCCCTCTTACTTTTCTAAATACTTCTGCACTTAGTGCTTTAATAAACAACCATCATATTTAATACTAAAAGACAGCAAGTTCACTTCTTCCTTCCCAAAAGAAAGAAGCAATTTAGCAACAGTGTGATTGATATTCAGGTTACCAACTGATCTGACTGACTGAAGAGCTGTTAGTGAGGAACACAACTTGAAAGGCACTTGTTCAGTGCGAATCACTCCAAATTCCTCATAATAAAACAGTCCTTTCCTCCTCGTAGTTTTATATTTCCTTAAAGATTGAAGCAGAAAGAAAACTGGACTCTGAGCATTAAACCAGAATGCATGCACTGGAGCTTTCTGGAATGAGGCCTAGAAAAAGAAGCATGTTTGTTTCAATCAACCTTGAAGGGGAAACCTTTGGAGCTGGAAGTCAGTATTTGTTATTCTAAAATTGAAACAGCACATGTGATTCAAGCTAGAAGAAAAGCTAATGTGCTGTCTGCTTAGTACTAATGAAAAGAACAAAATAAATAGAGGTCGACTGATTTGTCAAAAATGAGATGTTTGGCAACATTTGGCTAGCTTTTCCCTTTGAACTACTACATGCCCATTAGCTCTTAATATGATATACTGTACAGTTGTGCAACATTAGCATTCTTACGTCGTTGTAAGAAGCTCATGTGGCAATTGTTCCAGATATTTCCCACCAGCTGACTTTTTCTGTGGCCTTTAAGGTTCACAGACACGCAGATCAAAACCAGATCAAACAACTCACCTCTGTAAATGACAGCTGCACATGTATGTAGAAATGGAGGGGAAGATTAGTCAGCAGACTCACTACAACACACAGCGGTATTGCGTGCTACGTTGTACTACATCCATGACTGTAACTTATTTCCATAATGCCACTGTTTGCAGTGATCTAGAAAAAACATACATAGTGGGATAGTAACTGTACTGAAGACTGCACCCTTAGAGTAGAACACTCAGGTGCTGCTTTTGATGTAGTCCAAAGCCAAACAGTAAGAAATACAGGTGGTGTCATTCACGTCAGCTTCCAGAGGTCTTTTGCATTAGAAATTGAACTGGGTCTGGTTCTGCCACTCATACACCAACCAGCTCATGCTAGTAACAAAAGCAGTGCTCTCACAGACGTCCCAAGCACAGGGCTATGGTTTCGACTGCAGCACCATAATTTACTCTCTGCCTGCTACATGCTGTTATAAGCTTCACACACAAGAACCATAAATTGCATATAACCAGTGATTTCTTCATGTTCCTTATCTAGTAATTTTCCATATAGGAAAAAGAACTTTTACTCCTGAGAGAAGATAATGTGCTGATCATTCATCTTCGACGTTTCTTTTTATGTCATAGGGCGTTAAACTGGTCAAGTGTAGAAATTATCATGTAGTTCTTCTTCACTTATTTACACTGATAGTTTAATTCCATTTACCTAAGCTGCAGAATACTACTTCCTGCCAGTCAATGACCGTTTCTGGGCATGGTAGCTATTCCCTTTGCTTGTTCAAAAAGGGCCTGCAAATGGCAATGAGCTTCTGCTTCTCCCTTTAAACTGTTCTGTGAGTACATAAACTTCATGTTATCTTTAGTTATGATTTGCATTTTAGATCCACCCTGCACATTTAAATCGTGGAGGGGGGATCTATAAAGCTGAAGCATTTCTGGTCAATGTAGAGAGTACTAGTAGGGGAGAAATACTGATTTGATTTAGAATATCTTGTCAATTAAAAATCCAGCTATCTAAATGTACAAGAAACAAGGTTGTTTGTTTGTTCATTTGTTTGTTTTAAATCTGGTTACTTGAATCTTTATGTTATTATTATTCAAGTGTAAAAGGGACACTTTTTCAACGCAAAGTAGATCATTATCTTATCTGTAAAATATGCTTCATTTTCTTACATGAACATGAAATACCCCAATTATTGAAAAAAGAAAAGAAAAGAAAAAGAAAAGAAAGAGAAAAAAAGAAAGAAAGAAAGAAAGAAAGAAAGAAAGAAAGAAAGAAAGAAAGAAAGAAAGAAAGAAAGAAAGAAAGAAAGAAAGAAAGAAAGAAAGAAAGAAAGAAAGAAAGAAAGAAAGAAAGAAAGAAAGAAAGAAAGAAAGAAAGAAAGAAAGAAAGAAAGAAAGAAAGAAAGAAAGAAAGAAAAAGCAAAGAGATTTCTAATAGCTTAGTGTATCCAATGATACAAGTCATAGATAGGTTACATTACTGCTAATAATACAAGAGTTGTTCAGTTTGGAAGGACAGAACATCTGCAAATGTAGGGTGCACTCCCTTTCATTGTTCAGATCTGCTTCACTGGCTCTGGTGTTACTGTTACTTGCCCTCAACTGGATGTTGCACTTTTGACCATAACACTCTGGTCCAAGACGTTTAGCCAGCTTTGAATCCACCTTCATGTCTTCACATTTAATCAGATTTCTATGAGGATGTGAGGCCCAGTTTGAAATGCTGCATCCAACTCTGGGGCCCACAACACAGGAAAGATATGAAGCTGTTGGAGAGGGTCCAGAGGAGAGCCGGGAGGATGATCAGAGGGCTGGAGCACCTCTCCTACAGAGATGGGAACTGGTCTTGTTCAGTATGGAGAAGGCTGCAGGGAGACCTCATCGTGGCCTTCCAATGTACAAAGGGAATTTATAAACATGAGGGAAATCAACTTTTTACATGGGTGGATTGTGATAGGACAAGGGGGGGTGGTTTGAAACTAAAGGAGGGGAGGTTTAGATTAGATACAGGGGGAAGTTTTTTCTCTATGAGAGAAGTGAGGTTCTCAAACATGTTCTCCAGAGAGGCTGTGGATGCCCCATCTCTGAAAGTGTTAAAGGCCAGGCTGGATGGGGCCTTGGGCAACCTGATCTAGTGCTTGATCTAAGTGTCTGGCAGCCCTGTGTGTGGTGGGGAGGCTGGAACTTGTTGATCCTTGAGGTCTCTTCCAACACAAACCATTCTATGATTCTATGATTCCACGATTCTTTCCTATGGTAGATAGCATCAAGCCTCTCTCATCATTCACCAAGCTAGTCCACACATTCTAGTTGACAGCACTGTCACATTGGATAGGCATGGTTTCACCTTCACTAGTCCTTGCTCACTACTCCAGATCCCATGCCTGACCTTTATCTCTTTGCAAGTGCTTAATAGGATGGTTTTCTTCAACAGATTTCTAGAGTTTGAGGTGAGCCTGACCTGTGTGGTTTATGAGACTTTCCTTCCTGAAGACAGGAGTGGTATTTGCTCTCCTCTAGTCTTCAGGATCCTCTCACAGTTGCAGTAAGCTGTTAAGGTTAGTAGAGAGTAGCCTCACACTGAGATCATTCACCGAGATGCAATGGTAATAGGCACAAAACTGCAGGCACCATAGGTTTGTGTGCTTCCATTGTGTTTAAGTGCTTCCTAACCTAGTTCTTCTCCAAAAGGGGCAAGGCTCCTTTGCTCCAGAATTTTACTCTGGTTTCAGTAGTCTGGGATTCCTGCAGTAGAGAAGACTGGGGGAAATAAGTCACTGAGTGCCTTGGGATTTTTCATTCCATTTGTCACCACTACTCCACTACATTCAGCAGCCACCTCACATTTTCCCTATCTTTTTTTTTGCTGTTAATATATTTTGAAAGCCTTTCTTGTTGCCTTTCACATCTCAGTGATATTTAACTCCAAGTTGACCATGGCTTTTCTAACCCTGCAATATCAGACAGCGGCTCTGCTGGGTCACTTGTCTTTGCTTCCACCTTATATCAGTGTTCACTCTGGAGCTTCATGCACTGTTTAGGTCTCCAGCCATCTTTGCCTGAACTCCTACTTGTTGGAGTGGACTTTACTTGAGCTTTGAGGTGATCCTTGTCTATTGACCAGTACTCTTGGACTCCAGGGTCGTAATCCATGGGATTCTTCCATGTAGATTTCTGAAGAGGTGCACAGAGTAGTATAGCTGGATGTTATTAACAGTTACTTCTTTATTACTTTTTTTATTTCCATTTTTTTTTTGCTGGCATGTAAATTTGTGTGAAATGAAATGAAAGAAAGAAGATTGCTCCAAAATCAATGCCTCCTATTTATTTCCTTGAAAAATGCCCTCGTATTTCAAACACTTACTGGATGTCATAGTGCTGACAATGTCAGGTATCCATCGCAGACAACTAAAGCCAAACCAGAGATAAATACTGATTTTGCACTCCTACATATACATTTTTTAACAGACTGTCACGTTTTCAGTACTCGCCATTGTACTATCTCTCTTAGGGATGGAAGTATTCAACAGAAGAACAAAAAAGGAGACAACAGAGATTAAATACTTTTTAGAGTGCACAGAAACAGGAATACGCATCTAAATAACTGTGGGCATAACCATTATATAAACAAGCTGCATGTACTTCTCATTGCATTGTGCTGCTCATAACCAAGATATCCTGTTTGTTCTGCTATGTTAAGAAGTTATTCATGAAAGCAATTATTTACAGTGTTTCAGAAGTTTCAGAAGGAAGCTGGAGCTGGTAACACATGTTCTTATGGGAAATTGCCATAATCTTGACTATATCCCAGCAGGCTCTGAAAATATTTCTCACAAAGTCCCTTCTATAAAATCTAGAACATATGTACAGCAGATTATGTTTCATGTCCTTTTAAGGAGCTTGCTAGATTAACACAGAAGTCCTTGCATTTCCTCTGAAATAGCTGTCTTTTCCTACAGGTATTATGCAGTTTTGTTTTCTGTCCTATTCTGCACCTTCATAAGCCTGTGAAAGAGGCTGTGAGGGTTCACATCCAGACCTTATGTTGCTACTGCAGTATTCTCAGCACAGATTGGTAAATGTGTTTCATTCCGTTCATGTCGTTAAACTACTGTCATTCTTCCAGGACAAATACTAGAGAAGTCAATATGGTGTTATTTCTTACATGGTTAAAAGAGGTTTTGAAATTGATCTTTTTTTTAATTATTATTATTTTTTATTATTTATTTTTTTTATTACTATTGATTGATACATCAAAAAGAACACAAACAGGTCAACACAGCTCCAAAGCTAATTGTCACCCAGTTCAATCAGGGGCATATAAAATTGGGCCATTAAAAACATAAAGAATTCATACATTTCTGGACTGGGAACACTAATGTTGATGAAAATTATTAAAAGCTTCACAATTTGAGCAATGCAGTTTACTCTATAATCTAAAATGGACAGTGTGATTCTCTCAGCTGTTCTTTCTTTGCAGCTTCTTTTCTGAGTTTTCATCATCTCACATCCAACAAGACTGTTCAGTTACAGAAAGCAAATCAGTTCACATGAGACATGGAAACATTCTGAATGCAACTGGAGGAAAATGATATGCAGAAAACATCTTAAAAAAAAAAAATTCTAAATGCAGCCTTTCTGTATATCAAAGTGCACACCCAGCAATTAGTTTTCCTGCAGAGCTCTATGATCATTATTGTCCACTGTAAGTGTCTATTTTTACTAAAACTAGAATGGTTACAAGAACTCTGCTAGGGCCAAGTGTGTTGTGTCTGAGTGCGTGTATCAGCTCCTCTCTACCTGCTCTTTTATCAGGATTGTACAGATAAACAGGCATCCCTCGTCATCATCCCAACACAGGAGCAGCACTGATTGATTAAAAATTGTGCAGATTAAATCATAAAATCATAAATTTACAAAATCACAGAGTGGCTTATGTTGGAGCAGAGGTCATTGTCCTCCAACCCTCATGCCATGGGCAGGGTTGCCACCCACCAGATCAAGCTGCCCCACCTTGTGTTCAAAAAAATAATACGATAGTGAACTGGAAGAGAAGGAGAGCACTTCTGTTTGGTATAATTTACTACATTTGTACATGGATACAGACTGCCTTTGTTCTGATTTACCAGCGTTCTACTCTGTGTTAGAGGGAACAACTGCACAAAATGCAGAAATATATATATATATATACACATACATACATATATATATATATTTCTGCAGAAATATATATATACATACATACATATATATATATATATTTCTGCAGAAATATATATATATATGTATGTATGTGTATATATATATATATTTCTGCATTATATATATTATATATATATAATTCTGCATATATTAGAGCTTTAATGAGCTCACAGAAATTTATAACCAGTGTCCTCCATGCCACAGAGGGTAAGACTAGTTTTTAAACCAGTCTGCTTTCCTTTACCACAAGCAAACTATTGCAGCAGTATTTTTAACTTTTTGGATGTCATTTGGCCACAATGACTTGCTACTACAGTTGGAAACTAGACCACAGACATCCTACTGCTAAATTTAAAATCAATCTCTTGGGTTCGACTCTGCGCTATAAATTACTTAAACAAATAGAAAAACTCCTTTTCATTTGTGCTTCTGTTACTTTCCATCCAGGATTCTACTCTCCAGACAGCTATTCAAATTCCCCTGCTTCATTACACGTGACTCCGTTAAAGCCCAGGATTTTAAGTGCTCTGCCTAAAGGACTCTGACTGCTTTAGAGGGTGTCACTGTTAATTAAGGACACATGGGAAGGAAGTGAAGGAGCCAATAAAAGCTTTGTTATCTGGAAAAGTCGAAAGCACACATGGACAAGGGTGACAAAAATTAGAGCTAGATAAGGAAATGTTTGCTGCTGGGAGAAACAGTCACGTGCCTTTTGTTCAAGCTTATGAAGAAGCTGCGTGACTCAAAAAGCAGCCTCAAGTGGACGGAAAATTGGGACAATGATGTCAGAGTTTCAAATAAATAAGAATGGTTCTTTCGGAACTGTTGAAAACACATTTCAGTTTAGTTCTGCGTACTCAAACTTCTCTGAACGAGGAGCGGAACATTCATCAAACTGCATAGTGAAGGTAGACAGTGAGAAGCAAGGACTTTAATAAAGACAAGCAGAGGACTTAGTGATAAAAACAGAATGGAGCAACAACCAGTACTGATTGATTTGCAGTAAGAGTTTTACTCACTAGTGTCTTTGTTTTTGCTCCACACCAACTACATTTCTGTTCAGTGCAGCAATAAGGGAAGCCAGAAAGACTACTCTGACCTGCTCTTAGCTAGTTTCTAATTCTGACTCCTCGTTGCTAGCCCTTAGAAGTGACATTACGTAACCATATGGCTCAGGAGGACCTCTGAAAGGCACTGTAATTTAAGATGAATCAACTGTGTGCTCATCATGCAGGGAAATGGTGATCACTCACCACTGAATGGTCTTCATTTCCATTTCCCGAATTCCTCCACCTCCATTTGGATAACCTGCATGTCACTCCTGAGCCCTTCTGTAGCAGGTTTTGGACCTACCAGAAGGAGCTGCTATATTAAAATCACAGAATCACAAAAATCTGTCCAAATAGCACAATTTTTGTGGGTTTTTTGGTTGTTCTTGCTGTTGTTAGTGTTGTTGTTTTCACAAATATATATATACATACATATATATATATATACACACACACACATATATACATATACATATATATATATATAACAGGCAACATTTCTGCTTCTAGATCTAGGAGGGTGTCAGGGAATAAACTGAGAAACTAAGAATGCATCTATTTACTGAGGAGGAAAAACACTAAATGAGAGCATTTGGCAGACAGCAGCTTAGCTTCACAAGCAAATATTTAGTTATCTGCAACTGACAAGTAAGCAGAAACACTGATTGGTTAGGTTTGCTTTAAAACATGGGCAAGCAATTCAGCATTAATGCTATAATGTTTACTTTTAAGTAAACAATACTGTCATAGAAAAGTCTGTGCTTGTGGATAGTAGCACTATAATTCCTTGTTTTATTAACATAATTTTCTGCATCTATAAAGCCCATTGTCAGCCTTGGCTTCCAACCAAACTACAAGTGTAGTCACTTTACTGGAAATAAAAGCAATTGGCTAAGCAGTGTTGTAGGATTGATATTTCAGTATTCCAACAAAGAAGTGCATATCCTGCTACCTCATTTTCCTGCATACACATGCACTGAAATAAGCAACCATGCTGCAGGTAGAGTCTGTCCCAGATCCAGGATAAGGCAGAGTTTTAGAAAAAATTGGTGCCAGTTGCGACTTTTTAAAGACATTATTCACCTCACAACTGCTCCAGTTTCTTCCTTTCACCTGTTATAAGGTATAGGGACACTATTTATAATAAACAGGAAAAAACAAGGATTTTCTGGTTCATATATCCTTCTACACAGATGAACGTGTTTTCAACCCCATAATTTTCATTGTGAAATACTGTAGAATGTGGGAGCCTTAAGGAGTTTGTGTGTTCATGGACTGATTTGTTGATCTTTATCATAGCTTTGTAGAGCTCTGCATCACAGTGTCAATTCAGCATGTTGTTACTGCTGATGAATGTGGTCTTAGGTGCTTTATTGTCTAAAAGATATGTCTTTCAAGCATACTCTTGACAAAAGTCAGTTGCAACTCTTGTTGGGCAATGAAACAATACACTAACTGCACGTGTCAGACTCTTCTAATCAGTGATTCAAATTCATTCACAATATGAATATCCTTTATGTCAGTGTTTGGGTTTTTTTGTTGTTTTTGTTGTTGGTGGTTTTTGTTGTTGTTGTGTGTTTGTTTTTTGTGAAGAGTTACAGTATCACGGTAAACCTATATGAATGACAGTACAAATACCAGAGTGAACAGGCAGTTACTCAAACATTCACATTTTGCAAGTCTGCTACCTTAACACAGCGCTGAATTCATGGAAGATAAGAGTGAAGGAAGTATGACAGAGGGAAGTGAATTCAGAATTACAGTCATGGAATCAGCTACCTTGGAAAAGTCCTTCAAGATCAACAACTCCAACAATCAACCTGACATACCAAGTCCCATCACTGAGCAAAGTCTCTCAGTGCCATATACACGTCTCTTTAAATATCTCTGTGGATGGAGACTCCATCATTTCCTTAAGCAACCCACAGCAAAGCTTGATATCCCTCTTCATGAATAAATTCTTCCTAATAGCCAGCCTAAACCTCTAAGGAATAACTTGTGACTGTCTCTTCATGTACTTTCACTTGTCACCCAAGAAAAGGGACTAACAGCCTCCTCACTGCAACCTTCTTTCAGATAGTTGTGGAGAGTGATGAGGTCTCCCCTCATCCTCCTCCTCTCTAGACTACACTGCTGTATTTCCCTCCACCTCTCCTCAGAACTCTTGCAATCTAATCCCTTCACCATCTTTGTTGTCTTCTCTTCACATGCTTTGGCAACTTGAGATCTTCCTTGTGTCAAGAGGCTCCAAAACTGAACAGAGTATTCAAGGTCTGGTCAAATCATTGCTGTGTACAAGGGTACAGTAAGGACACCTGGTCCTGCAGATCACACTGTTTCTGATGCTGTCCAGGTTGCCATTGGCCTTCTTGGCTGCCTGAGAACACTGCTGGCTTATACAGCTTTCCAGACAGTATTCCCTATGCCTCTACCACTGCATGGAGTTGTTATGACCCAAAGTGAATCTCTTGGCATTTAGACTTCTGGATGTCATGCAATTGGACCTGTCCCATCGATACAGCATTTTATTTTCCTTTTCCCTTATGAGTGTTTGCTTTCTCTCAAGTAAATGACAGTCAAATGCTCATCCCTGCAGATCTTTGTTGCTGTGCATGAGCATAGACAAGATGGCAACCATTGGCATTACAATGCAAAGTCAGTAGCAGAAATGCCTTTAAAGGATTCCTGCCATTCCAACATGGAATGTTCTTCATCCTTACATGCCCCTTGATGCTGCTTTTGATGTGGCTTTTCTGAGGCTGTGTGGTGAGACAAGTCCAAGGCTTGATGAAGCTCAAAAAATAAACTTTTAAGCAATGTAAAGTTTTCACCTGCAGGTAATGCATGCCATCAGCCTGGAGTGAGTTTTACTTCTTGCAGAAATTATCAGATTTGTTCCCATTATCTAATGTTTAATTGCTTTTGTTTGTTTGTTTGTTTGTTTAAATTTTACTGTGATTTGCTTTCGTTGTCATTTTTCTCCCATTTACCTAGTCGTACTGAATGTTTTTCAGTAACAGGAAAACGGTTCAGGCACACAAGCTTAGCCTGGGACAATAGCAGGGGAAATCTTCTAATTTGGAGAATTTGTGACAATTGCTGCTGTTGTTTGAAAAGGAGAAGGATGATGATTTTTCTGTTTTGCTTTGTTTTGCAGTATAGTCACTACTTAGTATCCGTTGCAATGCAATTTATGCAAGGTATTATTATACCAGTATTGCTATTGCCACATTTCTGTGCAGTTTTTAGCCTTATGTCTTCATTTCTGGATGGTGTTTTGTCTCTTTACCATCTGTTGCTGGCTGTTGCAACTTTGGTTGCAATCATTTTTACCTTGAATTTGACCAGACTTCCTGTTATCTGTTTGTGAATACAATTTAGTTTGTTTATACCTCTGCTGAATGCTGAATTCAGCTATTACAAAGGTCTCAAAATAGTCACTACCTGAGTGCTATCCCTTCCATATGGTTTGCATTTTACATACTGCAGTTCTATTCTATTTCAGAAAGTGAACCTTTTGAGTAAGACACCAAGTATAGTCATGGGAAATCTTATTTGATGCGTGTTCTCTAAGCTGATGTCTGGTTTCACTGCATGGAGGATCCTCAATGTGAGTTTCTTACCCTTTACACATAACTGAGCACTGTCATTGGAAAGAACAGCTCTCTGTTGAGAAATCTTTGAGAATCTTTGTTTTGGTTACTGAATTTCTCTTCAGCCTTTTTGTGCTTCATGGTCTTTATGTTTTGAGGAAGACAGAAAATAACATTTTCTGGAAATAATAGCATTTCAGGAGTGCAGATAGGAATGGTGAGTTTTGTCTGTCTCAGGGTGAAATGCTGTCTTTACATTAGCACAAATGTATGCAGTTGTTTCAGTATTTTCCTCCTATGACTTCTTGAAATTATGATTGAAAAGCTTAAAAATTGAGATCTTTTCATTTAGGAATATATGGCAGTATATGGCAGTCAGGAATATAGATCTGCTGTCAAAGTTGCGGTTTTTTGTGTGTGTTTCTGAGGATGGGAAAGTGTTTGTTGTTTGTTTTTCCTGAATATATCAGTTCTAATTGAAATACATATATATATACATATATATATGAATTATTATAATAATTATTAATTGTTTAGGTTAAACATGCTGGACTTTTTTTTAAATCTCCTTAATTCCAGGGTACACTTCAAAGTCTTTTCTGTGCTTTGCACATGCCATTGGGCATATCACTATAATGGGAATCCATACTAATTGTTTTGTCCCATTTCTTCATCTTATTCTGCTCTGCTACAATGTAGAGGAGATTTTAGGAGCTCCATGGAAACTGCTTCAGCTCTTAAGTTGTTCACTCTGTAATGACAGTGGAGATTTTGTATCATTTGGCCACATATAAGTTGTGTCTGTGCAACAGTGATTACTATCTGTTTATATGGGTACACAAACACTGCAGACATTGTTTTTTTCTGTGGTCTTACGCTTGCAAAAGGAACTTGGTTGTCATGATGATGCCAGAAACAAGCTGTAATGTTGTTCACGTACAATATGCTAAAGCGCAAACCTTAAAAAATTTATTGAAAATCTATGTCAAGAAAGCAAAATCAGTTACAAGGAGAAGAATTCATACACTTGAATGTGCCACCTCTATTCACAGCTAAGTCCTTTCATTGAAAGAGTTTTGTCTGATGTTGGCGACTCACTCTAAGATTAAACTTGTTATTTAGGAAATCTGTAGAATGAACAGCTTCTGATTAGTTTTGTGGTATAGCCACATCCTTTTTCTTATAGGGACCGAGGGCTTTATACTGTTCTTACCCTTTGTAGCTATCTCCTTTCTACTGCTTTACTCAGTAGCAACAGTGAGAGTCAAACATACACAGCTGAAGTTGTTCTTCCATGCTGCCTTCCTCCCTGTTTTTTCCTCTCCTGGACTTCCTTCCATATATTGAAAGAAGAAGAAATATCCTAATACAGTAAAGAAGGCATTTATGGATTTTTGTGGGGCTTTTTTTGTTTATTTCCATTTCAAGCAAAAAAAAAAAAAAAAAAAAAAAAGTAATGAAAAATACCTTTGGCAACTTGGTGAGAAATAAAAATTTGATTTTCCAGCTTTTGTAGCTGGAAGCACCAAGTGTGTTTCTCAGTTCCTTCAATAACTTTCCAACAACAGCTGTCTTACCGTCAGCTTTGAGCTCGTATGGGGTGTTGTTGAGGAGATCCACGATTGCAGTTTTGTCTGCCAATAAGTGTCACACCTGCAGAAATGGATTTTCTCCAAAACTCTTATCCTACAACAGCATTAAGCACCTGTAAATCACTCATGCAGTTGTTTTATTTGGACTGTACGAACCTCGTGTTGTTCTTCTTAAATGTATTTCTTGGCAGTTGCCATACTGGTAAACTGGACTTTCCTTCAAGCATTTCATGGTGTTCTGTACAAGTACTACCAAGGTTTGTTTTTGCTCCCATCATAATACCTAATACTCACATAGTGACTCACGTCTTGTAAAAACAATTCTCACTTTTTCACCAACTTTTAAAATAGCATCCTCTTTTGCTTCTCTTGCATGTGTCTTCAGTGATAATACGTGCATTCACTCTAGTTAGGATTTAGAAAGTTAGGTTTTGCTGTCTTCAATCTGATTGTTTAAGCTCCAATTTGTTCAGAAGTACATACTGAATTTCACAGCCAATTTTATTGCTTTTCAAAGATAATTTTGTCTTCTTTTCCCTGCTGCTTTGAGGGTGTATTGAAGATCTCTGAGAATCCATGGACATGGATACACGTTCTGTTTTTGCCTTGGTTATTGCTTGGGAAGAAGTGCAATAGAGACTGAGGACAGATAAATCACCACCTGTAGAGGACTGCCTGTGCTGAGTTGTTGTTCGTATGGAGGAGTAGAGATAAAGTGTGATAGGATTTTGGTTTCTGTGCATCACGTGCTTCACATTTCTTGTATGCCTTCCTGAGCAGAGGAGAACAGGAATAACAAGCTGTGTTCTGGGCAGTAAAGGAACAGCATCCTTAATAGAAGATATTCCAGAGTACAGAAGAAAAACTTTTTATTGCATTGAGGATTGATCACCCAAAGACTTGCATGTGTACTTCACATGCTTTCAATGATCAAGAAAATATACTGAGCTATTTCTATGTGGTTTTGACTTCATTTTCTTCTCTTATTTAGGTCTTTACTACTATGCTGAGTAACCAAAAATGTCCATAGAAGAATAATGGAAGCCCCTGAATACCTTGATTTGGATGAGATAGACTTCAGTGATGATATTTCGGTAAGTACTAGTCTTATTCTATTTATGTGAATTGAGACAATTATAGATATCTTAGTTCTGAAATAATAAACAAAACAACATTGGAAAAAAGAAAAAAAAAAAGGTGCAAGCCACATTTCTTTTTACCTCACCCATGGAAATGTTTAAAATGTTGAATCTAGAATAAAATACAGTATTTTGTAAGGAATGACTAAACAGCTTAAGCCTTCTACCTTCAGTAAAAAGGGTTTGTGAGTCAAATTAATTTATTGCTTTTATTTCTGGGTTGCTTATGTGTTACGATTGCCTTGAATGAGTTACACATTCTCTTGGGCTGGCCTTAGACACCAAAGCAATAGCTCACAGTTCTCCTTTTTTAATTTTTTTAATCAAATGTACTTTCACTGTAAAAAAAAAACCCTCTTGCCCCTCTCCTGTCTGGACTGCCCTGTCGCTTCTGACAGAAGCTAGCAGGATGTTATGTATAGTTGTGAGACAGCTAATTGTGAAGTGGTAGATTGCAGCAAGAGGCAGGCAGACCTCCAGGGACTCTGAGTGCTGCTCCTTCATGTCACACCTAACAAAGTTCTGACTGCAAATGAGCGCAAAAAGGCTGTTCTTGTAAGTTGTATAAATGGTGTTGTTGGAAGCACTGGTGCAGTCTGTGCCATTATTCATAGCACTGTTTCTCCTGCTAATGTTTCTGCTTTTTGTGGAATAGAGTTGCTAATATGTTGGTTACCCAATAAATGAGGGACTTAGATGCACCATAAGTTTTTATTAATTCAATTTTCAAATCCCATCTCCCTCAGCATTCTTCATAGCTGTGCTGGAGGTGGTGGCAGTCTTTCTGATTCGCTCTTTCGTTTGTTTGTTTGTTGTAGGTGTTGTTTTTTCTTTATTTTGGTTTGGGTTTCTTGTTTTGCTTTGTCTCGCTTTGTAGTTTGTTTGTTTGTTTGCTCATTTAACAAAGGGCTTGTCTTTTCCTTGAACCTTTGGGACTCATTTTAAAACATTCCAAGTGCTGTATTTACAGACGGGTTCTTATTGCACAGGGTTTTGCTTTTACCTATTGTAACGCTGATTTTCTTTATTAAAGAGGAATATGGCAAATGCCCAAAATATAACAGGACAATAAGCCAGTCTTGGAAGAATACCTTATTTGGGGCAACTTTCCTTTTATTACTGTTCTATAGTAGATCATGTCCTGGTGTCTGTTTCTGTGCTCAGTTTTGCAGGACTGTAAAACATAAGGGATATAACCTCTCTGTGTCTCTCCCGTTGAGGCTGTTGCTGCATACTGGTGGGTTAAGTTACTTGTTTTTCCACTGAGTGGCTCAGGCTGCCTGCTGTAATGTGCTACTCTCTCATTGGATGCAGAGCCTTGAATTAAAAACCAGCATCAATTGTGGAGGTGGTGCTTTTAGTTCTACTTTCACAAGTAAGGGAATGAAGGATTTGTTGCCAGGATCCAGATTAATAAGGGAATTCCTGGTTATTTTGTTGCTCTCATCACCTCTTGCCACCTACCATTCAGAGATAGTCAGCCTGCACACTTTACCACCAGCCTGCTGCGGAAGGAGCAGCTGCGCAGCACTGGTGGTAACGATTTAAATTGTTCCCTTTTGCACTCTGGTTTTAATCCAGTGCGGAAAAGTGCTGGCCAAAAATAATGGCAGCAAGAAGACTGTTAGAATGATGTGCTTGTAAAAGTACCTGAGCTGGAAAGCACTGTGCTAGCACAGCTCCTCATAGAGAGCCTTTCACCAAAAATGAACAAAATATAATAGATACTGAAGGTAGTCTGGGATTTGTTTTAAACTGCATGTATCTCTGAAATAAGATATTTATTCTGAAAACTAGGATGGCCCAGTGTCAGATACGTATGATACAGTGCATCTCGGTGTAGTTTAGACAGCAGAATAGACTTACGGGACTTACATTAAACAAAAGTAGTATTATTTCCTTAGTAACATGAAGCAACCAAACTGAGGTGTTCTGGGTTTTTTTGTTATTCTTGAATAATGATTCACACAAAAAAAATGATGAAATAACAAACATTAAGACCTTTAAGTTTCATTAAAGCAACAGATACTCTCTGTAAGTAAAATTATGTTTTAAACTTTCCCTTTTCCCTCTTCTCTTTATTTTACCCATAAGTGTATCTCTGCTTTTATGTTGTGTACTACTGTTTTGGTTACCTGAAGCTTTCCTTATTCTTTAATTAAAATACAGAGTTTGTATCAGACTAGGAAATTATGCAAATTATGTTAGTTTACAGAAATAATACCAAATGACCATAAAAAGTGTATATAACCATAATAGATATTTGTAAGCTACTTGAAGCTGAGTTTGTAGGTTGCTGCTGTGTGGGGAAAACATCCCAGCCCTGTGGTGCCAGTGCAGGACCGGGCCTAGTCTGAATGTATGTGAGAGCAGAAAACACAGCGAGTGAGATTAAAAAGTGACTAAAAAGCTGCCAACTTGCCAGGTATGTTGACACACCTCAAAAAGCTTCTTTCTGTCCATCCTTGCTTGGCAGAGGCCAAGACAGAAGCAGGAATATATATATTAAGTATTAGATTCATGCCTTCCATAGCAGTAGTATCGATGTTGTTTACTTTAAAATTAGAAGAGTAATGTGAAATATCCAGAAAAAGATTGTATGAGAGCCACTCCAAAAGTAATTTCTCCTGTTTTATGATGTTGGCCAATGCATCAGAGGCAAACAGCGATGGAATGGCAGACGGGGTTGAACCTTCGCCTGACACAGAAGTGCAGATGAAGCAAAGGTGTTAAACTGAATTCAAGGTTGCAGACAGCAGAGATGTGGTAGGACAAGGGGGAATGGTTTTAAACTGAGACAGGGGAGGTTGAGGTTGGATCTTAGGAGGAAGTTTTTCACCCAGAGGGTGGTGAAACACTGGAACAGGTTGCCCAAGGAGGCTGTGGATGCCCCATCACTGGAGGCATTTAAGGCCAGGCTGGATGTGGCTCTGGGCAGCCTGGTTTGGTGGCTGGTGACTGTGCATATAGCAGGGGGTTGGAACTGGATGAGCACTGTGGGCCTTTGCAGCCCAGGCCGTTCTGTGGAATACAAGCCCTGTTCCAGACTGCCGTGCACAGCTGGTGCAGATGTTTACAAACACAGCATGAAGGCTCTTGTTCATAGCTGGTGAGAATGTCTAGCTAATGGTGGTGACTGCATTGAAAAATAGTGATTTGTAGCTCAGAATTTGATCTATTAAATGAAGTTACAGTACTCCTAATATGTATTGTGGTTTCCATGAAAACAAGTAGGAGGAATTACTTTTGGAGAGACATGCAGGTAAACAATACACAGCACAAATAACCCAATCGGTACTCTGAAGATGTTGATCATATCCATTAAGTAAGAAAGTTTCCAAAATAGGGTTATTTCCCACAAATGTAGTTCTAGGCTAATCTTCATTTTCTTTTTCTCCCCCATTTTTCTTCTAGAGATTATTGAGAAGAATCTTCCTAAGGCCAAGTACTGTTGCTTCTTTGTTCTCAAGTGTCTAGGAAAAAGGACAATATTACAAATCATACATAGAATCATAGAACCATAGAATCATAGAATTTCTCAGGTTGGAAAAGACCTTAAAGATCATCAAGTCCAACCCAAGCATCCTACCCTAACTAACAGCCCTTTGCTAAATCATGTCCCTGAGCACCACATCCAGACATTTTCAAACACATCCAGGGATGGTAACTCAACCACCTCCCTGGGGAGCCCATTCCAGTGCTTAACAGCCCTTTCTGTAAATGTAACATAAATTTACATAAAATGTAAATATAACAGAAAGGTTTTAATCTAAGGGAATTTGAATAAGGAATTAAGTGATGTATCTACCAGTATAGCAAATAAACTGAAATAGGACTGTTGTTTGGCTTACAGTAATAACAATTTTGAACAAATTTTTTATAAGGAAGGGAAGTGTCTGCTTTCTCTGTCTAAATAGAAACAACAAGCTGCAAATTTCAGATCGAGACACAGTCACTGAGGTCTTGACCCAGTGACCATGAACTTGATGAGTTTGCCACCAGTTTCAGCTGGAGCAGGACATGGTCCTGAGTGTTTTGAGGATATCATGGCTCTGATGACATGCTCTGAGAGTCACACTGTGTGTCCAACTTTGCCATTTTACTGTTTTGGGAGACATTAAAGGTATTCTCTACAAAACAAAATGCCATTTTCACTTTTTGTTTATTTTTTTTAGTTAGTTAGTTACTTTCATACATTGCTACACTTTGTAATACAGTATTTCTTTCCTCTGATGTTTCTCAGATATGTGAGTCTGCAAGAGGCAGAGAAGTTGTACAGTCTCAACAGAGACTGAAACTTTATTTCTCTGAAATAATTATTATAGATAAATATTATTCTGAAATTGAAAATGTTGACTTTTGCATTCATTCACATTCTATAGCCCAGCTCTACCTGACGTACAAGTGTTTGTAAGATAAGCTGTTAAGGGAGGTTCTGTTTTCCCTTGAATTGGAAAATTAGCAATATCTTGTATTCACATGGAGTAGTTTTGCCTGCCTCTTATATTTTATTTGCTATTTATACTGTTCTTCCATTATACAAAGTCCTTAAGGATGTGCCACGGGAAAAAAAGCACCAGCTGTCACTCTAGTAACCTTGAAGCTCTCTGTTGAAGAAAAGCTGATGAATGAGAAATCACAGAAATGGAGCTAGACTATAAGAAAAAAGTAGATGTAGAGAGAAGAGCTAGCAGTGTTTTGTACTTAGAATTGGGAAGGGTCCCTTTGAAAACAGTAGCTTCAGCGAGTTCTCTGTTTCTTGATCAGAAAAGACAGATGGCAGAAACATAAGTGTGCAAAAGTCTCTTTGAGGGGAGACGTGAGTGGGAGGAAACCTGTTAAGGATATCAAACCAGTATGACTAATACATTAAAATGTATAAAAAAATTCATAACACTAAACAGTTTCTTGTTATTAGAGAGAGTTGTGGGGGTCGGATACCTTTTGGTTTGATGTTGAAACAAGAAAATTGGTTCTTCCAGGAAGAGCTGAAAAAGGGACAAAAAGAGAAAAGTCTTCCTGTTTTTGAGGATGCCTGACAAAGCGCATAGCAATGGAATACAAAAGGCCTTGTTCTAATTGAATTACAAACTGTGTAATAGTTTAAACTGCACCAGCTGGTCTTATGAAGCTACCATATTCCTTGGAGACATGTTCTTGGATTCTCTTAAGAACCTTACTAGGCCAGTTCAACATTGCATTCAGAGTCTTTGTGCTGAAATAGCAAGATGTATAGCTTAACAACTTGATCTTTATTAAACAATGAAGCTACAGTGAAGTAAAGCACATGGTGTTTGTGCTTGTGTGTGTTTAACTTACATTAATTTGTATCATAGCAGAATCTTTCTCCCTGTGTCAGTTCCTCTGCTGTTTGTTGCTTTAAGTTGTCAGATAGGGTACCGTCACAGCCCTTTAGTTACCCCACTGTTTAATGTGGTTGTAAGTCACATGACAGCTCTGTTCTAAACTTCTTAATTAGTAAGTTGTGTTCTTTATCAATTCACTGCTGATCAGACCATCAAAACTGAGGCATAGGAGGTTAGTGAGGCTCTGTAATGTAACTGCGATCAACTGTGCAACAGAATTAAACTTGCACCAGAGAAATAAATAACTAACTCGTTCAGTTGATCACAAGGTTGATTTTAGATTATTTAGAAGTAGATTGCTAGCTGTGCATTTAGGGCAAATCAAACACTGAATGACAAACTGTCAGCTAAGCTAGAACCATGTTTGACTGCTTAAGCTTTGCGTGGAAGGCTAATGAGGGTGTAGTCATTATGAACACGCTGACTAAAAGTAGCTGTTTCTTTGAAAACATATGGAGTTTATAGGTTCCTTAAAACTTTTTTATTCTGCTAATTGTGTTTTTTTTCTTAGTTTCAAATAAAGTTTTTAATAGGATTTTGTTTTGTTTTAATGGACAAAGTTGTTGATCCTACACAGGCATGGTGATATTCATTTCTTTAAGCAAAGATTCCTGTAACATTTAAGCATTTGGTAAAGCTTTGTATGAAGTGACTTAGTTCCTGTATGTCAGAATTTGCAGCTGTATAACTCTGGGTTATGTATACCACTGAGAGCATTCTTCAAGTTTATAACATCATTTGTGAATACATCATCCTTGGTTCTCTCCCTTTTAATGCTGCAGTGAGGGAACATACTGATCATAGTCAGGTGTATCCTATCATATCAAAGTAACAGCACAGGTTACCTTAATAAAGTCTGAATTTCAGACATGAGCCTTGTTGTCTGATATATGGATGCATATGTACCTTCCTCTGAAAACAGATTTTTAAGGTGCAAATATTCTTCATTAATTTAACATACTGCCTTCTGAAAATCTGAATTCTAATTGTTACTAATGAAGTATCTTGCAATATAAATGCTAAAGTACGTGTCTTAGTGGGCAGAGTGAGACTCTGTGAAGTCTAGATTTACTGTGAGATCTAAATTTGTTCTCATACTTGAGGTACCTATACATCCCATGGAAAGAGTGTATAACATATATTTGTGATATGAGCAATGTAGTGTACAGTAAAGGCATTGCTGTGGTGGAGAGGTACTGTCCTGTGTCTTTGGAAATCTGTTTGTGGGACACAAAAGCTGACACCATCTGCTTTCTCATGCTGTCTGAGGGTACCTCAAGCCGGTGGATCTAGACACTACCAGTGCTATCACAACCTGTTGGAAAGCCTTCCCTTTCACCTTTTTAAGTTATTTACTTGATGTTTGTTTGTTTGCTTTTTTTCCTGTTTTACAGTACTCTATAACTTCTCTGAAGACTATCCCAGAATTATGTAGAAGGTGTGATTCACAAAATGAAGACCGACCAGGTATGATCCCCACTTCTGTCCACCCATCACTTTCAAGGCTGCTTTTTATCACGTACAACTTGGCAACAGTTTCTTCTTGGCAGTACTCTATTGTTTTGTTTTCTCTCATTTTTGTACAGCTTTCTGGAAACATGACTTTTTTTTTTTTTCTTTTTTTTTCTTTTTTTTTTTCTTTTTCTTTTTTTTTTTTTTTATTTCAACAGATGTTAGTTCATTAAAAGGAAAAAAAAAAAGAAGTTCCAAAAAAAGATTTGGCTGCATACAGATAAGTGTTGGGCTTCATCTCAGCAGCTCAAAACCACAGTATATGCAACAATTTACTTGAAAACCTGAGAAACCATTGGTGACAAGATGTAATAATGTAGGCGCCAATGAAAAAATGTTGGATACATTTACTACCCATATGGCCACGACCAGTTTGAGGGATGATGTTTTGCCAGAGTCTGAAACTGTATCAAGGATGCTGCATGATAGAATCTACTCTAAGGCATACTGTAATAGTTAAGATTAAAGCAGAGTTTTTGAGTTTAATAGTGTAAACTAAATGAAGAATCATGGCATATAGATGAGAACCAGCTGGGGACCTTTCGTCCTCCTGCCCTCCCCCTGATAAAAAGTGCATTCAGTGCTATTTTTCACTCTGTTAATCAGATTAATCCCCTTTTGTTTTTGTCTTCCTGATGGAGGAGAAACGAATTGGTGAGAGAGCATTTTTGTTGAGCTATGAAAAGTTTATTGTGCTTTCATTTGATGTTTTAATTGAATTTTCATTAACGTTGTTGAATCAGAAAGATTTTTATAACAGAAAGGGCAGATGTGGAATTTGTGGGATGATAGAAGACTTCAGGAGCTGTGCTATACTTTGACAAACTTCTTGATTTCCTTTCAGAGTACTGTAGATTTCCAAGGTGTGTTACTAAGCTGAATCTTTACAGAGCTAGTTCCTCTGCTAGAGTTATAAAATCCTGGTCTTTGTAGCCCTGCACTGCTCTAAGTAGCAGAGGGAAGTTTTCCTCCCCAAACTTTTATGTAGAGTTTTTACCCACACCTGGGGACAGTGGTGATTGTGCTCCCAGAGTTACCTCTTGTAAGCAGAGATGTGAGGAATAAGGGAGACGACCCCCAGTCTGCCCACTACCACAGTTCTCTCTGTCCCATCTGTGCCCCATCTTTCCTCTGCCCTCCCCACTTTCATCCCACATCCCTGCTGTCCCTCTCTCATGTCCTTGCCACTACCCTCACTCCTGTTCTCACACTGTGTACATCCTCTGCCCTACCTGCTTCTCCTCAAAGGTTGTCTTTGCTGTTTTCTCCTCACCATCATCCCCACCATTCTCCTCCCCAATGTTCAGCACTCTCCTTGCTTCCTGTATTCCATTCTCAGTGCACATAACTTCCCTGTTCATTTTCTCTCACAATGTGTTAGTATTATCGTTATTAACAGCTGATCATTTGGTGGCACGGCATTATATCATCTTTTCATAAAGGGTTAAAGGGTTATTCATGTGCTCAGTCACTTCAAGTGCAAGGTGAACAAGATAAAGAAAGTAAGAATAGCCCCTGAGAAACACTATGCTCTTTGTTCTGTTCATGGGTACTGCTCAACCACAGTGGCAACATCTCTGCCTGCTCTCAGGAAGAAAAATGTCTTCTTTTTAGAGTAAAATGCTGACAGATAGCAGGATGAAGCATTGGTTGTGAGCTCTTCCTTAAAACCATGGGATACTGACAGTTATTGTGTAGATCTGTTGTTTCATGATTGCCTCTGCAGTCAGACGATTTTCAATGATGATTTTAATTACATCTCCACTCATCCATTGCCTTGAAAAGGAGCTGGCAGAAGTAAATACAGGCATTGCTGGAAGACAGTAGCAGTGCTGGGGAGTCTGCCAGTAGAAGTTAATTCAGAGCTTTGTGTATAATTCTGGAGTCAAAAAAGCAGGTCTTTAGCACTGATAGTAATATTGGAAAACTGGAAGCCGAACTGAAATCTGTTGTGTGTTTTTTTGTTGGTTTTTGTTTGTTTTTTTTTTCACTCTACTTATCACTTGTGAGCTTATGGATTGGAAAATGGTACTAAAAGTCAATTTATTTTTTTCTTAATCACTGAATAGAAGCACATGGGGTTGTACAGGAGGATATTACTTTACATCCCTGCACAGACTTCACTGAAAGGTCAGTGGAACTGCATCAGTAAGCACTGTGTTAGGCTCAATCTGTTGACTGTTCACGTTACTTCTGATGCAGCTTCCTGCCTTCATAGACCGTTAAGAAAGTACCACAGATAATTGTAGAACTCTACAATAATCAAATAATCATTTCTTAAAAGGAATTTAAGTATAATGTGTTAGTTGTCAGACTAGATATGCCAGGAACTGAAAGGCCTAAAAAAAACAATGGCCTTTTTCAGCCTTAGCTCAGAAAAGAGACTTGGTACACTAAGGCAATTAAGCAAGAAGTTTCAATTTTAATGTGTACATAAATACAAAGGTAATCATTTTCATCACAAGATTGATTTAACAAATTTAAAGGTCACTTCCTCTTTCTGGAATTAGATTTTTTTAAACTATATGGCTGATTATATGGAGGTATAACTGTTCCTTGTTCTCAGGTAAGTTTAGTAAATAGCCCTGTAAGTACCATTGTTTTTTTTCACATTTGAACTAAACATCAAATAAAGTGTTAGTAAGATACGAAAGCGTTTGATTACATTTTCCAAATTGCTTGAAACACTTCTAATCCTAGGAAAACATACCAGTGTCTACCAGGCAGTATCTTTGCACATCCATCACCTGTAAACTTTCCATCAGGGTTTTTATTTTATTTTATTTTATTTTATTTTATTTTATTTTATTTTATTTTATTTTATTTTATTTTATTTTATTTTATTTTATTTTATTTTATTTTATTTTATTTTATTTTATTTTTGCTGTTTCTTTTTGTCTCTTACCTTTGGTCAAATTTCTTGTTCTTTTAGGTGAGGACAGGTTAAAAAGTCAGAAAGATTACTTTCCTCTGTGTGGTCCTTCCTCCCCACACTCACTCTGCCTTCTCCCCTCCCTTTCTATACTGGCTAGCTGTCAGTGCGGGAGGGTGCTCTGTGCAAGATGCATGTGGAAGCTGTGCAATGCAATCTCAGCACTGACTTCTCTGTGTCCTTCCTCTGAGTGAGGGAGTTTTGACTCAGGGATATTCCAGGGGACTCCTGGAACCAAAGTATGTCTGCCAGTGACCCAAGATTACAAGGTTAAAGGATTTCAGAATGGGGGAGAAGCTGTAGGCCAAAGGTGTAGGTGTAGGATTCATAGGCCAAATCCCGTTTTACTCACAATAATGTGAGATTGAGGATTATCAGCTTTTCTTCCATCATGCTTCAAGAGAATGAACTCCACAGCTGGAACAGTAACCACTGGTTACTATGGTTATTATTCTGGTATTGTTATTAACTGGTATTATTATTGTTGTTGTTGTTATTATGGTTATTAACTGGTATTGTTCTTCTTCAGAAACAGAGAATTAAATACTATAATTTAAGTATCAACCCAGCTTTTATTTATTTATTTATTTATTTTTTCCTGAAATGAAGTGTTAGCTGGCCTGCCCATTGATTTCTGGCAGCAGAAATCAGTCCTTTATGCTTCTGCTATTAAGCATGAAATTGCTTGCTTTCTCTCTTAGCGGGATTTCTATGACCGCTTGAACAAACGGTTCAAGACATCTCATGGAATCATAGAATATTCTGAGTTTGAAGTTGTCCTCAGGGAGGATCATCAAGTCTAACATCTGTTTTTCAACAGACTTCCATGAACCATATCATTGTGCTGAAGAATATTCTGTCAGCTACAGTGACTTTCGATTGTCCTTAAATGTCCAACTCAAACAGGAACAGCATTTCACCTTGGGTCTTTTTTTGCTTATAGATAAAATCAAGTTCATCTTTATTGCCCAAAAGTTATCTTACTTACTCAAAGCCACCACTACAAACTCATGAAAAAGTTCAAAAGATAGGTTTTCTATTTAACAGAATAAAATTAGTATAAAAAATGCTAAGGAACATAATATGGCAGACAATTTCTATCTCAAGCTCTTGGTTTTTAACTATAACAAAAAAGTGAAATTTGATTCTGAGGCAAAGTATTTATTCATTGAGACTCTTATTAATGTTTGTGTGACCTGGAAAATATGTACTGTTATTTAAAATGATAAATTATTAATTATCCTTGTTTCTGTACTTTCTAGACCCTTGCTTTCTTTTCATCCTGCTTAAATGGGAACAATTCCACATTCATTTTTATCAGCGTAGGGTTATTCTTTAATTCAGACTCTCCTGCCTTTGAGATTACATTAAAGAAGTCTAAAATGCACTCTTGAAGGTTATTAATATATTAAAACTGTAAAACAGTGCCACCTTCTGTTAAAATTGTTAAAATATTATTATTTCAGTTATATTAATGCAATCATAATAGATAGTTATTCAGAATTAGCTTTTATTATATAGTGGTATGCAAGGGAGATACCTTTCTCCTCTTCTTGGAGCTTCCATATCGCTGCTACTGTTGGAGATGAGTGAATGTTAAGCAGTGTGAGAAATTTTCTAAAAACTTTCCTCGTGTAGACAACACCTTGCTGTCTGCATATGAAATCAGAATCTCGGTGCTCTAGATGGATCTGGAATGAGTACAAGATTTAACTGATTCAAGATGCTCTGTTGAAGTCATACTGCAAGGAAGATAGTCAGGTATTTATTTCAGAGGACAGTAAAATTCCCAATGTGAACCTTTTTATATATATAGTGACCCCAAATAACTATAGAGGGATGCAGTGCTATTAAAAAAAATAGGTATGGGCAGTTCTCAGTGGTAATCTCAGGCTTCTTTAATGGTGATGAGTTAAAGCAGAGTTAACTCCCAAGTTTTCATTGTAAAGTAGGAAGTATTTGAAATAAAGTCACTTGAATGCATTCATCCTCTGGTGGCAACAGAGCCAGCCTAGCAAAATTTGCTCTTGTGAACAATCATAGCCTAAATGTTAAAGAAGCCCTTCATTGTATTCTCAGCAAGAGCAGGGAGTATCTCCCTGTATTTTCAAATACTGAGTGGAAAGCTTTTGTGGCAAAAGCTGTCTCTTCTTTTGTTATATCTCAGTTTTACACATTATTTCCAGTCTTGCTGCTACCTGCAAAAAGGAATTGTTCTTCCAGGGTCATTACATCTTCCTTTACAGAATAACTAAGTCAGAAGGCAAATCTGAAGGGTATTTAGTCCAACTTCCTGCTCAGAGTAGGTCCAGTTACAACAGCTTGCTCAAGGATCTATTGTCCAGATGGCTCCTACAATAAAGAACCAGGATACTTGGAGAAAGTGTTATTAGGAAAGCAATCATAGTAATAACCGTATTCAACTTCAGAACTTCGTAGATCTTTGAAAGACCAACTAGGTATGATTAAATAAGGAGATAGCCTTGCCATATTGTAGGACTATCAAATTCAGAGCTCAAGCAAAATACTGTTCTCCATTACTCACAATTTTCGTTCTGTTTTCTGACTGTGTGGATATGGATTTTACAGAAAGCAAAGGCTGAAGTACAGAAAATTTAAAGTTACCACAGTCTGGCTCAGGTCACCAGGCAAACACAGCATTAGTGTCACTGATGACTGATAACTGTTTGGATAAGAAGAAGTCATGCAGTTCTTCTGCTGGACAGTGGTTCGACACAGCCAACCATAAGATCCTGCTGTCTATCCTAATAGCCAACTAAAAGGGCTCCATGGTGATATAAGATCATAATGAGGATCACCACTTGCCACCCACAGAAGAAGAGGAATGATTTAATACACCTTTTCAGTCACATTAAACAGAGGTCTATCTGTCTAATGAACTAGTAGAACAACATGGATTCAGTGCCAGTTAGTGACCCTTATCTTTACAGCCATTTCCTGCCTGCCTGTACCACTGCCCGTTTTATATCCCAGCTTTTCAATAGTAGCAGTCATGTCTGCAGACTGTTAGTCAAATCATTAATAAAATGAGACCGTGGTGATGGTGACAGAAACACACTTTTAGAGGTTTGTCCATTTCATCAGATCCACCAGTCAGTGTCCCACAGAGGTGAACTGTTCTGGGTTCTCTGTTTGGTGGATCCATGGTGTTCTCATGTGGATCATCTACAAACACTCCGCATTATGGTCAGTTTCATTTGGACATGTAGTGTTTGGTATACAACCCTTAGTTATCTTCTTGTGTTACAAGTGCTGTAAACATCAGGAACCCATCAGCAGTTAAAGAATGTTACTGAGCCCTTATGCCAGGGAGATGGGCTCTTCTTTGAACTTCAGAAGTGAATTTCATCTGTAGTTTCCCTAGAGACCTGAAGTAAAATATTTCTCTTTGTTATTTTCAAGTCAAGACAAGACTGCAGTCAAGACTGGATGCAGGTTGCATGTATCCCAGCTCTACCCTCTTAATTGCCCATCCAAATTCATCTGTGCCTTGGCTAGTCTTGATGGCTGGACAAAAGTCATATTGTTACTCTTGTTTTTCCACAGGTGTTCATGTATCAGGTAAAACTCTCCATCGTAGATCTACACACCCTCAATACATAAATAACATTGAAAAATACTCTGAAGTCAACAGATGCTTCCCATTGGAAACTTGTTACAAGGATCTCTCTTGGCAAATTCCTAAAATCAAATATGACAACGGAATTGAATTGCCAGAGCAGTTCCTTTCACATCACCCTTTTCCTAATTATTTGCCCACCACAGTTCTAGAGTGCCACTAAGTGAATGAAATGGTAAATATGCCCTCAGGCTTCTTTATTCAAATCTTGTGTTTTCTCTTTCTCAAGACAAGCACAGAGCATAATATACGGTGAAGAACTACTTTCACAAATTCAACCCTTCCAGATTTTCCTCAGATACTATTTCCTTCCATGTCAAGGAAAATTTTCAGTATCTCAGGTTTACCAGACCTACACTTATATACTGATAATGGTGAAAAGTCTTCCCAGTTTTTCCGTTCCTCTCCTTGTTTCCTACATTAGTACAACAGTGGGATCATGCAAGTCTCTCAAGTTAGTGATTAAAAGTTAAGGAAAAAAAAAAGATAACACCGTTGGGAAAAAGAATTAATTTTGTCATCACCATTTTTACATTTGAAATATTGGTGCATGGAAGAGATATGGCTTATCCAAGAATATACCAGAACTATTTGTCACATTCTGGAATCACGTTGGCCGTTCCACTTTTCTGGTCCACTGCTTTAAGCTCAAGACATCTTTTATTGCTGTTTATAAAAGAACCAAACTGTATTTATTTGACCCAGACATTCAGTGGCCCTTGTCCGAGTTCATAAGTGTGGAGAAATAAATAAGAGGCTTTTCCTCAGGAGCAATGTTGAAGACCATGCACATACCTCCCGCTGTACTGGTGTTTTGGAAGGCACAGACATTGCTTGCTTTTGCTTTCTCCATGAGCAAACAACTGAAAACAGAATGGAGGAGTGTCCAGCAATGCCCTGCTCCACTCTGACCAATGTTCTCAGTGTTTTGTAAGGGAAAAGAAACCATGCTGTAAGTGCCTAAACAGTAACACAAAGCGTACAGCATCCAAGTGCTTTCCTCCCTACTGCTTATGTGGTTTGGTGCCATATTCTGATTTTTTATTAAGTGCAGCATAAATTCATCAGCCCAGTTAAGCACGGAACGCATTCATAAGCTGGTAGAAATGTTGGTAATTGTTCTTGGTGTCCCAGTTTGTTTTTCTGGAGATAGCATTTATAAAGAGGTGCTCCTCCAATATGCTGGGAAGAAAAACAACGAGTAAATGAAATTGCTTTGCTCCACTCTATTTGTGATGGAATAAAACAGAAATAAATGACTGTGCAGTGGTCCAGGGTAGATTTGTGACAAAGGTCATAGCTTCTTTGTAGTGTCTGATCTAACAGTTTTATCAACGGTGGTTTCTGTAAATGCTTGTTATTAAGGTTAGAAAGTGGGATAAGCAAAGCAGCAAAATAAATGTAAGCTTATAGAAAGTGACGACAAACAAAATGTTGATGCCTTTCCCTCTGTCTAGACCCCGGTGTTGAAAACAGTGTTTTCATAAAACTCAGACAGAATTCATTTCCATACTGAGTGCTTAATAGTTCCTGTCAGAACAAAACAGCTGGGAAACATATGGTATCCATTTGCCTGTATCACTTGGAAAAAATTTCACATGTAAATAAAACCAACATAAAAGTGTAGGCCTTTGAACCTAGAATCTTATACAATACATAAATAAGTCAGTACAGTGCGTTCTTTGTATTGGCCCACAAAGTTACATGCCTTCTGATTATCATTATTTTTATTTCTTTTTCGGAAATGTATTCTTAAGCACTTCCAAAAGTATTAAGGTAATTTTCAGACATCCGTAACTACTAAGCTGTGCTAATCTTTCACTTCAAACATTAATGCTGCACTGAAAGCATATATATCTGTTTCCTTAGGAAGGTGTTCATGGCAAATTGTGTGTTTTGACCACAGATTAGATCCCACTGATATGCAGATAGTATGTGTAATAAATCTGCTATGTTTAAGCCGCATTCTTGACTTTGAGAGTGCATTAACTCTTAGTGTACAGTAAGCGAAGCATAGAAAGGAGAAACTGCCTAGAGGTTTTAGTGAATTCAGTCCTGCCTCTCCACTGAAAGTAACAAAATAAAGAAAACTCATTATCAGATTTCAACTAATTAAAGAGAACATAAATTTCACTGACTGAAACTGTAAGGAAGAGTGCAGGCCTGATAGGGTTAAGAGTTCAGGTGCCTTTTCTGCGAGTCATATTCACTGGCCAAACTCCAGTGTGCTGAAATAAAGCACTGGAAGGTCCAGAGCTATAGATGTGTGTGTGTGTCTCTTTGTGTGTGTTTGTGCGTAAGCATTAAGGGATGAAAAATTGGACTGAGAAGCCTGACATGCATACAGAGGCAAAATGAAAAGCGAAACACTACACCTGAATAAGTAGGTGTTAATTTTCAGATCACACAATCATAGAATAGCTTTTATTGGCAGGGACCTTCTGAAATCACATTTCCCAACCTCTCCTCTAACTCAAGGTCACCTAGAGTAGGTTGCCCAGGACCACGTCCAGTGGAATCTTATGTAGCTCCACAGACTGAGACTCCAGGAAGATGGTTGCAGGACCAACTTCACAGCAAAAAAAAAGTGTTTTCTTCGAAGTGAGGGCACACAGCTGCTGCTTTCCATCTTGCATGTTCAGATGGCAGCAAAGCTGAGCACGTATCTCTTGTCTGGTCAGTGAGCGCCGCTAAGAAGAGCTTTGGCTCTTTGTTCTTCAGCACCTCCCACCATTTATTTATACACGTGGAAAAGATTCTCCTCTGCCTGCTCAAACTGAACATTCCCAGCTCTGTTGGCCTCTCTTCAGATAAAAGAGATTCCAGTCCCAGAACCATCCTAGTGTCTCTGGGTCTGACTTACTCTAAGAGGTCCGTATCATTCTTGCACCGGGGAGCCCAGAAATGCACCCAGCACCTAACATGTGGCCTTTCTGGGGCTGAGCAGAGAGGAAGGTTCACCTCTTGACTTCCTGTTTTGATGAAAACAAGATTTCTTATTCTCATGTGAAAATGATGTGAATCTTCCAGAAATATCAGTCCCTAAAATACGTATTGTTGTTGCTGTTGATAAAACTGAATTTTTTTACCAAGCCTTTCTTTGGCCTCCCATGAAAGTCATCTTATTGTTCTGCAGCATCTTTGTGCAACTTGATATTTGCAAAAAGCAGTGCAACCAAGCTTAGCTGGGCAGAGCCACCATGAATGCCACTAGGCTTTTTACTGATGTCCATTACTTGATTCAAGCTGCTTTATTTATAAATGATCATAGAATCATGAAATCACACTATGGCCTAGATTTGAAGAACCATAAAGTTCACTGAGCTCCAAATGCCGCGCTGTGGGCAGTGTTGCCACCCTCAGATCCAGCTGCCCAGGGCCCACCCAAACTGGCCTTGAATGCCTCTAGGGACAGGGCACCTACAGTTTCTCTGGGCAGCAGTGCCAATGCCCCACCACCATCTTAGTAACAGTTTCCAACCTAACATATAGCCTAAATATCCACTCCTTTATTTTAAAGCCATTCTCTCTTGTTCTGTCAGTATCGTGAGATATAAAACCTTGGCTTCCTTCATAGTGATAAGCTCCACTCAGGTACTGGAAGGCCACATTGCAGTCTCCCTGGATCCTTCCCTTCTCCAGGCTGAACAAGCCCAGCTCCCTTAGCCTTTCTCCATAGGAAGGGTGCTTAACCCTCAGATCATCTCTGTGTCCTCTGGACCTCTTTAAGATTACAAAAGCTTATGGTGTATGTCTTGTTTGAAGACTGAAGTTCTAGAGTGTCAAATTCTTCAGCTCTTTTACATAGAATTGCAATTAAATCTGCTAAGGTACTATTGAAACACAGTATTGTGTTATTCAGGTTTCTATTTCTTAGCCAGGTATACCTTTGAAGCATATTATATCATGCCACTCATCTGGTAATGATAAGCAGTTCTAAGTCATATTCATCTATTTCTCTAGTTTCCAGCAGCAGCTGGAATTGTGGAGGCTCAACTCTTATTGGAAATGCACAGAAACCAACAGGAATTGCAGATGCATGCAATAAATTCAGACCAGTGAAGAGGGTTTCCCCATTAAAGCATCAGCCAGAGAGCTCTGAGAACAATGAAAGTGATGACCAAAAGAACCAGAAAGGTGAATACCAGAAAGGCAGCGAATCTCAGCCTGCACCTCCAAATGATGACCAGAACCTGGGAGAAGGAGACAACCTTAAAAGTAAAAACATTGAGCCTACTGTTCTGCTTGGGGAGCTGGAGCACTATGACCTGGATATGGATGAAATTTTGGATGTGCCTTATATTAAGTCAAACCAACAACTTGTTCCTTTCACAAAGGTAGCCCCTGAGAAAAAGAATTTCAGTCTATGTTCAACTGTGAATGGTGTTAGTGGCAAGACCTGCCCTACAGAGAACACAGAGCCTGCTGGGGTGACACAGTTCTGCGTTCTCTCTCCTGTGAAAGGCTCTCAGCTGAGAAAAACACAGCCCATTGTCCTTGATCAGCACAACCATTTAACAGAAGAATTAGAGCTTTCCCAGCCTTTAGCAAAGTGTAGCTCAGTCCATGAATCTGAAGCCCAGGGCAAAGGGTTCCTCTGTAGGACATTTGTTGGTCCTCAGGCTCACAAAACTGAGAAGACTATGCCAAACTGCCACCTAAGGACTTTTCACCTGCAGACAGCAGTGGCAGAGAGCAAGCAGCTTGAGGAACTGAATATGAGCTGGAGCAGCGCAGGGGGGCCAGAAGAGAGAAATGAAGAGGTGAAGAAATTTAAGAGCATCTTAAACATTGTAAAGGAGGGGCAAATATCATTACTGGTAAGTATCATCTTTTTTCATAAACCACATAGAATTGGGGAGTTCTGTGTCGTGGTTTGTTTCATTGACAAAGCTTATAAGGTGTGCATTTTGCATCATCACTTTTTTGTATCTTATATGCTCCTTAAAAACTGGGTGAATAATGTTAAAAGGGCATGTTTTCATCTTTAAATCGAATGTGTAGCAAAGATGGGATACAAGATTGCTTGCTTAGGTTATGTAGTAACCTCAAAAAGATAGACATCATAACCATGGAGTTCATTAGTATATCAAATTTTAATCCTAACTGGGTTTTGTTTCTCAAAACATTTGTGGGTTGCTTTGTTCAGTTATTGGTGGTTTATCTCAGTTGTTATTTAGGGGCAGACAGTGGGAACAGAGGGCCTTCTGTTGTATTCTGATTATTATTCAGGAGTGTTTGTGCTGACTCGTTGCAGCAGCATTCTTGGGCTGGAGCTTTCTCTAACGCCTCATTGGCCTCTGACCTGTTTGAAGCTTTCAGTAATTCCAGCTATGTGATCAGACACTGTCAGTGATGTTTACTGGAGTAAGGAGGTGCAAGTGAACACAGTGATGCAGAACACGTGATCCCCGCTCAGAGTGGCTGGAGGAGGTCCAGCATCAGTTAAACTGGTTTTGTTAAGACTTTTGTTTAGCTTTTCTGTTTATCAGCCTAGCTCAAGCACAACGGCATGCTATTAACATAACAGCAAAAACAAAGGCAGACATCCAAAGACTAGGCAGGGGTAGGAGAGTATAGTAGAGTGCTCTGTAAATAAAGAAATAAGAGAAAATTTACCCCAAATTGTGAAATGTTGGTAACTGGTAAAAACAAAGCAGACAAACAAAAAATAAGGGCATAGTAGGTAGGTGGGTGGGCAGAAAACATTCATTTTGTCCAAATGGGTCATAACCTCTGAGTGAAGTGAATTCATCAGTGAGTGGTCTGGCAAGTCTGCACAGCTCTAGGAATTTACCACTGTTACTGCTGGAGTTTATCATTCCAATTGTTTTGTCTGAAAATTAGATGTGGGCAGGAGTAATGTATTAAGTCATGGTTGTGATTTTGGGTAAATATTCCAACAAATTATTTTTTTTAATGGAAACAAGCTACCAAATAAAAGTCTTCTCATGTTCTAACTGCATTAGATTTTGCTAAATGCAAGCAGACACTTTTGTGATGAGCAGAACTAAACAGCAACATTTTAGGAGTCAGTCATGGATGTTTCCTGTTTGATGATTCATTATTATAAAATCAAAGAAGAGATAGAGAAATCAACTGTAAATAGGCAGAACTTAGGGAAATGCAGATGTTTTTACCACTTCTTTGTTGGGAAAAGTAAAACAAGAAGCTAAAGCTACTGAAGATCTTGCACTGTTACATGCCATTTGGACCTGGAAAGAAACTAAGCAGTGAATCTAGTCAGTGAGCACCCTGCCTCCATCCTTTTGCTGATGGTAGCCAGGTGCTGTACAGATGCAAAGCTTCTGATTTTCATATGTAAAAGAACATACCTATAGGAAAATGTCTTCGTCTTGTGTCTTGGGTTCTAAAGCTTAAAGTTCACAGTGTCTTTTTATCCTGTTGTAACTAACGTGTAACACCTTCTTTAACAGCCACATTTGGCAGCAGATAATCTGGATAAGATTCATGATGAATGTGACAACAATCTGTTGCATGTAGCAGCATCAAAGGGACATGCAGAATGCCTGCAGCATCTCACTTCTTTGATGGGTGAAGACTGTTTGAATGAAAGAAACATGGAGCAGCTAACTCCAGCTGGTTTAGCAATAAAGGTAACTCAGTCTCTGTCTCTACTGTAATGTGACATAATCACAGAATCACAGAATTGTAGGGGTTGGAAGGGACCTCTAGAGATCATCGAGTCCAACCCCCCTGCAAAAGCAGGCTCCCTGCACCACGTCGCACAGGTAGGCGTCCAGGCGGGTCTTGAATATCTCCAGAGAAGGAGACTCCACCACCTCCCTGTGCAGCCTGTTCCAGTGCTCCGTCACCCTCACCGTAAAGAAGTTCTTGCGCACATTCATGCGGAACTTCCTATGCTGAAGTTTCAGCCCATTTCCCCTAGTCCTGTCCCCACGCACTACTGAAAACAGACCAGCCTCGCCACTATGGCTCCCACACTTCAGGTATTTATAAACCTGGATCAAGTCCCCTCTCAGCCTTCTTTTCTCAAGGCTAAACAGACCCAGTTCACTTAGTCCCTCCTCATAGGGGAGATGCTCCAGGCCCTATAAAGGCATAAAGGCAATTTAGCTTCTTTCTGTGATGTGAGTAGGTAATATATCCAGCAGGATGTTATTTTTCAAGCCTCTTGTTAAATGGGAAAAGAACAGTACCGCTTAAACCAATAAGTACCTCTGTTATGAGGTAGGATGCAGTGTCAGCTGTAAGAATAACATTGATGTTTTTGTATGTTGTTGTCACTGAGTATACATTCATATTTTAATTAATTAACTGACTAAAAAATGCAGTGTTCACAGGAACATTAATTTAATTCGTGCTCAGTTGTATCTTTAGGGAACAGAAAACCTCTTACAAATATATGTGGGATTTTGAAAGATAGATGTGAGACCGTGTTTACAAAGCATGAAAAAACTGATCCACATCCAGATTTGAACTTCCTGGCTGTCTGGAACAGTTGCATCAAAGTTAAAATCTACATTTCTACAGAGCCACCTGTAAGAAACTGCAAAAATCAGGATGAAAGCTTACTGGAAAGCCTAATATACAGCAAAGTATGAGACTGAATGGTGTATCTTTGCTAAACTAAAACTTGCTGTGTACTGAATGCTGGTAATTCAGCCAAACTTACCCTGAGTCTTTTGTAAGTAAGGTTGGATGGTCGAAGACCGTTCCTCTTAGTCACTGTGTACCTTCAGAAGAAAAAATGGTAATGGTGATGACTGTTTCTGATTTTTCATTCTTTTTTAATTGTTTGATTCTTGGGAAACTTGAGGAACTGACAGACACCCAGTAGATTCCAGCTTTCAGGTTTATATCTTGGAGAGGTCATTACAGTGACCTGGTGACCTCATGCTGATCTCAGGGATTTTATTCCATTTAATGAGGATAAATTTAAACAGATAGTTAGCTACACTAATTAATTGCTGTCCATATATTTATATGTCATATAGTCATAAATATATAGTCATATATTTAGCTTCAATACCCTGGCCTATGTCCAACCTGAATAATTACAGTCTGCAAATTTGAAGTCTTACGGTTTTACTTGGGAATAGTCTTCTTTCTCGTTATTTCAACATGGGTAGATAAAGCATTTAAGATAAAGTTATGTTTGACTTTTTCTCTGGAACGATTGCTGTTTCATAATCAGTTCCTGTAAAAGTTCTGTAACACCTGAGCATGCTTTGGCATTTCTAGAAAAAATGTGTGAACATAATAGAATTATCATCTAAACAAGAGTGCTCAGGCCCAAGTGTTTCTAATGAAGACCTGCATGATGGCTGGGCTGGTCATGTGCAAGAGTCTTAAGGTGATCTGCCTTAACTAAATTATACAGTTCTTAATCCATACTCCCAAAATACTCTGAAACTGAATAGAGTGAACTTTATCCTTCTTGCTCTTACTGTAATTCAGATAGCCATATACCGTGTGGGACCCACATCTATGTTCCACAAGAATGATGATTATCAGAATGAAAGAAAGCTTGTGTGCAGGAACATACATTTCCATGACAGATAACTTTAGCAGACAATTTAGTGGTGACAAATAGCATTTGCCAGTAGATAATGAATGATTGCAGTAGATTATTTTGATTCAGGACTTCTTTCTGACATTGAGCTATAATCTAGGGAATTAAAATGTTGTGGTATATTGTAGCCAGCACCTTAGTCATGTTGAAAACAGAAGAAAGCAGGTGGAGTAAAAGAATGTGCACTTAAATGTGTATATACATGCTTATATATGGAAGAAATAGAACAGACAAAATTGTTTCTGTTTTTTTTTCTTTCTTCCATGAAATGTGAAGTGGGTTAATTTTTTTTGCATCCTTATCCTTGTTGTTGTAAAAACAAATCTGGAACTTGAATTTGACTATTTCTTTCCTCTGCACAATAAGTTTTTCCTTTTTATGCATTCAGAAAGTTTTCTCTGTTCTCTCTGCTGGCTTGATTTTGATGGAGTGCTTGAAATTATTGTTTTAGCTATAAAGAATACAATACCTTCATGAAAATAACAGTTGAACAGTGAAGTAGGAGCAGGTCAGAGTGTGTGCTGTGACAAACTACATCTGCTGAGGTATCATTGTTGAAAGGGGAAACTGCAGCAAAAGAAGCTGCTTAGAATTCCTGCCTTTACACCAGCCCACAAGCAAACTCTGAAGAAAATATATTCATCTATTTTTGCAGCCCCTACATCCTACTTCATAGAAACTTGCACATAGCTGTAAGTTTGTGGATAGTACTTGGGGACTCTTTAATGTGGGATGTAAAAGAAGCTCAGAAAAAGAACCAACTCCTTGTTTGTGTTTGATCACAACTGGAGCCACTAAAAAAAAAAAAAGTCAATGAGTGTTAGTAATTGGAGACTCTTTGCCGAGAGGCACTAAGGCATCCATCTGCCTCCCCCATAACTTCTCCGGAGACGTTTGCTTCCTGCCAAATTAGGGATGTCAAGAAGAAGACATCAAGAAGGTATGATAAAGCTGCATGACTACCATCCCCTCCTGCTCTTTCAATCCAGCTCACAGAAGGCTGCAATCAGGAAACTGAAAAATATCAAAAAATGCTTTACATCCCTTGGGAAGGTGTTGAGGGGACTGGGAGCACAAGTAGTGTCCTCCTCAGTCCTGAGTTGGAGACTGGGATCCGGATAGAAGGAGTAGAAGAGGAGTTGCCTTCTATCTTAAAAAGTGGGTAGGCTGTGAGGAGCTCCTGCTGAGTAAGTCATGAACAGGTTGAGAGCCTGTGGTTTAAGATTAGAGATGGGACCACTAAAAGGCAGCTGGTGGTTGCAGTCTGTGACAAGCCATCTGAACAAGGGGAGCCTACTGATGACGCCTTGCTGCTTCATCAGAAATAAGTGTCATACTCACAGACTCTTACCTCGTTGGGGGATTTCAACCCATATTTCTGTTGGGAAAACAATTTGGTGTGGTGCAAGCAATTCAGAGACTCCCAGAGACCATTGATGACAACTTTCAGATTGAGGTATTGGACAGACCCATCAGAGGTGAACCTGATGCCCATCAATGTGTAAGAAATCATTAAAGACATTAAGATTGGAGGAAACCTGGGCTGCAGTGACCATGCCTTGCTTGAGTTCGTGAACTCAAGAAAAATGGGCCTGGCAAAGAGTAAAGTCAGAACCCTGAACTTCAGGAGACCGATCTTTGGGCTGTTTAAGGAATTTTTGGAGATCAGTGATGAGCAGCATTCCTCACGGATCAGTGTAGGGAGTGGTGCTCTTTAACACCTTTGTAGGTGACTTGGACAGTAGGTGACTTGGACAGTGGGATTGAATGCACCCTCAGCAGGTTTGCAGATGACCCCTAGCTGAGCGGTGCAGTTGACACACTAAAGGGAGGGGATGCCATACAGGAGAACCTGGACAGGCTTGAGAGGTGGGCCTATGCCAACTTCATGAAGTTCAATAAAGCCAGGTGCACAGTCCTGCTTCTGGACTGGGGCAATCTCAAGCACAGATACAGGTTGGGTGGAAAATGGCTTGAGAGCAGCCCAGAGGAGAGGGATTTGGGGATGTAAACTCATGAGCTGGCAGTGTGTGCTTGCAGCCCAGGCTGCCAACAGTGTCCTGTGGAAATACAAGAAGGACTGTACAGAGCAGCAGCTGTAGAGCAGGATAAACAGCATAGGAACCAAGGGCACCTCTAGAAGAAGAAAGAACAGCTTGTGACTCTGATCGGAGAAGTGCCTGCATGAACAGTTAGAGAGTGTTTGTGGAATGTTCTGTTGACATGTAGGGGCGAATGCGAAAGCTAAGAAAAGGAGCTGTTAGTAATAGGTGAATGGTTGGACTGGATGATCTTTTAGGTCTTTTCCAACCTTGGTGATTCTATGATTCTATGAAAACTTGTGAAGATATATAAGTGATGTGAGAACTTGTAATAAAACGACTGGCATCATTCACATCCTCATCTGTGCATCAGATGCAGCAGTGTCCTAGGTTGCATCAAGAGAATGACTAGCATTTCAAGGGAGGTGATTCTGGCCCCCTACTCTGCTCTTGCAAGACTCCACCTGCAGTACTGCATTCAGGCCTGGGGCCTCAACACAAGAAGGACATGGGGCTGTTGGAGAGAGTCCAGAGGAGGGTCATGAAGATGATCATAGGGCTGGAGCAGCTCCCCTTTGAGGACAGGGTGAGAGAACTGGGGTTCTCTTCTCATCCAGCCTGGAGAAGAGAAGACTCCAGGAGGACCGTATCGTGGCCTGACTGTACCTGTAGGGGGTCTACAAGAAAGGTGGGGAGGGATAATTTATAAGGGCAGGTAGTGACAGGAAAAGGGGAAATAGCTTTAAACTGGAAGAGAGTAGATTTAAGCTAGATATTAGGAAGAAATTCTTTACTGTGAGGGAGGTGAGACACTGGCACTGGTTGCCCAGAGAGGTTGTGGATTCCCCCTCCCTGGAAGGTTTCAACACCAGGCTGGATGAGACTGTGAGAAACCTGGTGTAGCGGGAGATGTCCCTGCCTATAGCAGAGGCTTGGACCTTAACTCAAGCCATTCTAAGATTCTGTGATTTCTTGGGAAGCTGTCCTCAGGGACAAAGCACTGGAACAAAGCTGGAATTAAGGTTTTAAGGATGCCTTTCTGAGAGTGCAAGAGCTCTGTTCCTCAGTACAGGAAAGCCAGAATGGGAGACAGGAAACCACGATGGCTGTGCAAGGATCTGATGGTCAAACTGAGGGAAAAGAAAGGCAAGTGCAGGCAGTGGAAGCAAGGATGTGTCACCTGGGAAGAATACAGAGATGCTGTCTGGACTTCCAGAGACGGGATCAGGAAAGCCAGGACACAGATGGAGCTGAACTTTGTGAAGAAAGTTAATAACAATAGGAAGGGATTCTATAGGTACATTGGATTGAAGAGACAGGTCAAAGAGAACATCCCTCCTCTGATGAATGAGAAAGGAGTACTGGTTATAAAAGAAGGCTGAGGTACTCACTAAGTTCTCTGCCTTAGTTTTCACTGGCAGCCAGGATTCTCACATCCCTGAACCTCTTGGTGGGAAACTGGTGGAGAAAAATGCCCCCCACTGTAAGGGCAGAGCAAGTCTGAGACTGGCTCATGAACCTGAATGTGTACAAGTCTATGGAGCCAGACAACTTGCATCAAAGTGTCCCAAGGGAGCTGGCTGAGGTGGTTGCTGAGCCAGTCTTTAAAAGATTTAACTGTCAGGGGAAGTCTGCGGGGACTGGAAAAAGGGAAACATCATTATCATTTATAAGAAAGAGAGGAAGGAGGACCTGTGGAACTAGAAGGATGAGCAGGTGATCTGAGACAGCCAACACAACTTCACCAAGGGAATATCATGCCTGAACAATCTGTGATGGAGTGATGGCATTGGTGGGCAAAGGGAAGGCAACAGATGTCATCTACTTCTGCAAGGCCTTTGACATGGTCCCCCATCACATCCTTATCTCTAAATTGGAGATATATGAATTCGAAGGGTGGAGTATTCAGTGAATAAGAAATTGGTTGGAAGGTCACAGCCAGAGGGTTGTGGTCATTGACTCTATGTCCAGCTGAAGGTGGAGGACACCAAGCGGTGTCCCTCAGCAGTCCATCTTTGAACCAGCACTCTCTAACATCTTTAATGTAGATGATGGAATCAGATGCATCCTGAGCAAGTTTCCTGAGGACACCAAGCTGAGAGGTGCAGTTGATATGGTAGAAGTAAGGGATGCCATCAAGAGGGACCTTGATAAACCCAAAATATGAGCCCATGTGAATCTAATGAGGTTCAACAAAGCAAAGTGCAAGGTTTTGCACTTGTATCAAGGTAATCCCAGATATGTGTACAGTCTGGGAGAAAAATTATTTGAGATCAGCCTTGAGGAGAAAGCCCTTGTGGATGTGAAACTTAACATAAGCCAGCAGTGTGTGGTTGTAGCCTGGAAGGCCAGTGTTATCCTGAATTCCATCAGGAAAGGGATGGCCAGCAGGGCAAAGGAGAGGACTATCCCTCTCCTCTGCCCTCAGGAGGCTCCAGCTGGAATATTGCATCCAAATCTGGAGCCCCCAAAATGGGAAAGATGTCAAGTTTTTGGAGAGGGTTTAGATGAGGACCATGAAGATGATAAGAAGGTTGGAACATTTCTCCTCTGATGAGAGGCTGAAGGAGCTGGGCTTGTTCAGTCTGCAGAAGAGAAGGCTGCAGGGAGACATCATTATGTCCTTGCAGTATTTGAAGAGAGCTTATAAACATGAGAGAAATCAACTTTTTATACAGTATATAGTGATAGAACAAGGGGGAGTGCTTTCAAACTGAAGGAAAGGAAATTTAGATTAGATGTCAAAGGGAAGTTTTTCTCTGTGAGGGTGGTGAGGTGCTGGAACAAGTGGCTCAGAGAAGTTGTGGATGCCCCATCCCTGCAGGTTTTGAGGCCAGGTTGGATGGGGCCCTGGGTAAGCTGACCCAGCCTTGATCTAACATCTGGCTGCCCTGCCTATGGCATGGGGGATTGGAACTTGTTGATTCATGAGGTCCCATCCAACATGAGCCATTCTGTGATTTTGTGATCACAGGTCCTATTTCTAAGAATTAAGTGTTCAGATACGACATATACAAGACCTGCTCCAAAAGTAATGCCTCCTTTTTAAAATTATGTTGGCCAACAATGTCCTAGTGTTGGTGATATGGCAGCAGAGGGGCAGTCTGGCAAAATGTCTGACAAATGTCTGACATGGAAGTGCATAAAAAGCCAAGCTGTATAACTTAATTACTTCATGAGAAGAAGGATGGCCCAGATCGACATTCACTGATGCTTGCTGAACATTTATGAAGACCAAACAGTGAATGTGAGCACAGTGGCATGATGGGTGGTGCATTACAACAGTGGTGACAGCACAGATGTTTGTGAGCTTTGCATGCATGCTTTTGTTCAATACTGATGACTGATGTAAAAGTAGAGCTAGTAGTAGTGACTATGTTGAAAAATAATGTTTTGTAGCTGGGAATTTGCTCTATTAAAGAGTGTTGTTGTGCTCTTTGAAACTGTTGTAGCTTCCATTAAAATAAATAGGATGCATTGCTTTCAGAATGACATACATATAATAATAGCTTAATTTTGCATGCACTTAGTTATTGATCAATGAAAACTAGACCTTATAGGGAAATTCATTGTTCACTGTATTTTGGCAAAGGAACCTTGGTTCCAGACATTGAGTTTCACTGTATGGGTTGTAGAAGGGTAGCTACTGTTTTGTTCTTTACGATCTAAGAGTATCTAAGAAGCATCGGATTGTGTGTGTAATATTATTTCACTGCCTCTTGAACTGATGAATGCTGTGGTACCATTCAGCAAATATTTTGTGCTAACAGTTTTACTCAGCTGCACATTTAGGAATGAGAAGATGGAAATCCCAGGGCAAGTGTAAGCTGATGGCATATTGTAAGTAACCAGATTGTATCTGATCCGTGACGGCAAGATAAACAAACGTAATGCTTGAGAACAGATAAAAGATGAACTTTCAGAGAAACCAGAATTTCATAACATGCTAATAATACTAACAAGCTTTTTCCTGTTAAGTAGATGTGTTTGGATTGAAACAGATAAGATTTTTCATGTTTCTTAATTTGTTTAGAATGGTCAGCTGGAGTGTGTTCGGTGGATGGTGAGCGAAACAGAAGCTATTGCAGAGTTAAGCTGCTCAAAAGATCACCCAAGCCTTATTCATTATGCTGGCTGCTATGGTCAGGTATGATTTTCACTTTTTCAAGAAGATTATTGTGTTATTCACATAAGAATTTCAGTTTAAAGATTCTTTATCATTTTGTGGTTCTTAAACACAGATGTTTGTAATTAGTTCAAATGTTGAAAGAACATTTCCCACTTTATATTTTTTTTCAGTATTCTCCTTCTCAAGTCCTGTTTTTTTGTTTAGGCTTTTTTGTTTGTTTGTTTGTTTAAGTAATGGTTTGGGTGAGGTTTGCTGGTTTATTATGCCAGCCTATCAGTGCCATGACCATTAGGTGAATTTTGCATCATGATCCCTTAGGGCTCTCCTAGGACATATCAGAAAATCATCAGACTTTTTGGATAGTTCAGATTCCTTTTCCAGGAGAGATTAATCTCAAAAAGAAAAAATAAAGAAAAAAAAAAAAAAAAAGAAAAGAAAATTGGCATGTTGTGGCGATTTAGGAATTCATTATATTGGCAGTGAAGCAAAGCATGGTGAAACTTGGACATCATCTGTCCAACTCTGGTTTTATTGAGAATTATGTATAAAAATATGTTGCAAACCAATCCTGTTCCACACCTAGCTTATATATAAATCTAATCATGAGAAACCACAGAAGTACAGCATTTTGGTACTTGGCTAATGTCTGGGGAAACATATACCACTCCACTGCACCACATTCTCCCCTTACAGTCTGTTTTTCCTAAACAGACCTTGCAATAACCCCTCTTCAAAATACCTTCTCAAGAATATACTATACAAGGAATAGTAACTGGTTTTTCTTCTCTAATGTTCTTGGAAGGTGAGCCACTCGTATCACCCATTATCTTCAAAAGACATTAAGGACGTGCAGAAAATATACTATTGTTTTGCTAATGTTTTTGTTATTTTAAAGCAACAAGCAATGTGTTGATTCAAAGAAACTTAGCTTTCTTTTTCCTGTGCAAGCAAGGTTGTCTCATTCTATGCCATAAAAATACGTGGTGTGTTTCTGCTGTTAACTCATTTTTTCCAAGCATAGATTAATGGAGCAGGGTGGAAAAAGAGGAGCACATCTGGAAGGCTGTGAATCTGGAAGTCCACTATTTATCTCTCTGCTTTCCAAGGCAATACAGACACCTTTGTTCCCATGCTATGCAAAGTCCTCTGTTATCTCTTTGCTCACCTGCTATGCATATCTCACTGGTGCAAATTAGCAATCTGCTGGACATAATGATTAACTGTGTCGTGCTTTCTGTAACAAGTTCAGCTTATAAAACTTCCACTGGATATAAGGAAGCTGGGAGCCCCATTAGAACTGTGAACCTTGAGTAAAGTTTGTTACTAGAAAGAAAGTTCGGAAGAGAAAGCTTCATACAAATTCAGGTTATTCAGGTTCTTGTCTTCCTGTCACTGGCCTAATTTTTCCATATCTCTAAAGATGTTTATACAAACTAAATGCATGAACTTTGTTGTTGTGTTTTTGTGTTGTTTTTTTTTTTTTTCAGTGAGATATGCTGTCTACTGTCAGGAATAGATTTGGCAGGCTTAATCCAGATATTCTTTTCAGAGCAGAATGGAAGCTCCACCAGTTAAGAAACACCAGCTACAGTTAACCATGCATGAAATGTAGAAAGGTGATATAAAAAGTGCTGCCAATTTTTTTTAGTTAGCTGAATGCCAAATGGAGTTCACATGTAATGTCAGCTATTTTTTATTTTTATTTTTTTATAATCTATAAATGCCTTGCAGATATGAAGGAATTTTGAGGCTGAGGAGAAGCCAGATTATCTTGCCCAACTGTGTTAAGAAGAAGAAGGTCTAGATATTCAAATGTGTAGTTGGCAATATCCTCAAAGTTTTAATTTATTTTACCATTACTTACATGAGAGATAATTTGTGTAAACGCTGGTCTTGGCAGAATTACAAGAGTAATATTTTTACAAGGAAGACCTGTTACTGAATCATTTTCTATGAGTCAGCCCATCCATTGTTTCCCCAGGCATTAGGCATGCACACTGTATTTTTCTTGAATAACTATCATTTAGAATGGGCGGCAAAAGTGAGTTCATAGCAAAGCTCCTATGTTAAAGATCACCAAACCTGATCCATGGCCAGACTCCAAAAGCATCTCAACGGTGCTGTATTTTGTCCAGTGAGAGAGGAAACGTGTTCAACTAATGGAAGAAGAGCTTATAACCACCCTGTAGCCTGGTCTGCATACCTCCTGCCAAGGGTTTCTTTAAGCATGATATCTTGCAAGAAGCAGCCTAGGTTGATAAGGCTTCCCATAACAGGTTGTTGGTGCATGGCACATCACATACCATCTGATTCTGACACAGGCAAATGTATTTAGTCCTGGCTTTGAAGAGCCATAGTTTCTTTCCAACATGGACTACACAGGAGTGTGGGCGAATGCCAAGTGTTTGTCACATTCAGGTGCAAGAGAATCAGGAGGGGCTTCAGGGAACCAGAGCTACAGCATGACTGATGGCCTAGAAAGGTTTCTGTGTGCCTCTTGGCAGTGGTGTACTGCTGGAGACCACAATGGGCTGGGAGAGTATGTAGCACAGACACACACATGCACATTTATGCACTTCAAGGTTTTTGCCTTCACCTATATATGGTCATATATCTTTTCACACATATCACAGTTTTCAATTAAAAAACCTAGTATTTACTGTGAATTTATTAATTAATCAATATCAAGTAATGGGGCAAAGGTTAGCTGTAGAGTCAGTACACTTAGCCACGCTACGCCATCCATTTGTAGTCCATTTAACAATTTGGACAGTTGTTATTATCTGCTTTTCTTATTTAGAAGCCAGCTGATGGAGCCAAAGTCTGTAGCTTGTCCCAAAACAGAAAATATGTTTTATGATATTTTCCCAGATTTTATTTTTATAGGGAAGTTTGAACTGTTGTTAGCTCTGAATTGTGCCAGAGTGATATTAAGCACTTATACAAAATAAGACTGTTGAAAGTCTTAAAATGATCAGATAAGCTGAATAATTTGACAGTATTTATCGGATCCTGTTACACAACATGTATGTGATTATTTTACCTCATCAAAGTCTTAAAAATAAATGCTGTTATTCTTCATTTTGTCTGAGGAAATCGAGTTGATGATGTTAAGCCTATTTCTAAGAGCTCTCTTCTACCAAATGCATGTGTTACTAAAGTGATAAATACTTTATGACTTCTTATACTTCTATAAGTGAAGAACAAAGTTGTTTTCCCTGTGTTTGTCATGTCAAAGATACATCAGGGGGAAACACAAACTATTTCAGCAGGCCTGTAATGTGCTCGTGATCAGTTCTAAGTTCTCTAAGTGGAGATGATGTCACTTAGTTACCTATCGCTGTACTTGATTTCTATGTTGATAAAATAACTAAAAAGCATTGCTCCACGCTGATTGGGACTGTAAAACTGCAGACCATGCTCAGTATTTTGGTTATGGAAGAAATACATTCTGAAAAAAATAATGTAATATCTAGGCTATAGTCGTCTTCCATTTCTGCAGATGAATTTCTCTAAAATATTATTCTTTTCATTATTAATACATAAGCACAGTTCACAGGAGTAGTGCAGTCCTCCTGTGCTGCTTGCCAACACTACAGGCATCTCCAGAAATTGCTCAGAGGTATTTTTAAAGGGAGATGTGATCTCAGGTTGCCTTGCTGTGTTGGCAATCAGCTATATCAGCTGGCATTCAGCTAAGAAATACAAATACCTATTCCCATACCCTGTAATAAAAAGAAATTGGTGCTAAAATGAAATACAAAGAAGATGAGTTCCAGGCAGTCAAGCCCTCTGAAGCAGAAAGCAGAGATTCAGGTGCTTGAATGGATGGAGTTGCTTTGAGGACACCTAAAAAGACAGAGATTCCATCTTTCCCCTAACAAGTCAGTACACTGACAGAGAGTTCAGGGTGGCAGACTTCCTGATTTTAGGGCTGTTGCTTTTCCTCTTGCACAGTAGTCATGAGTTGGGGCATGATGACAAGTCAGCTCAGCTCAGTGATCTGTGCATACTCCTGTTTTAGTTTTCCAAAGATGCTTATGAAGTACCACCAATGTTGTAAGAAGTTCTTCAGGTTGGCATGCAAGCTGTGCTGTTTCAAATGTCCTTTCTAGAGTACAGGCATGCCTGCTTTTCCATATACAGTCTGTGAAAATGTGTTGGTGTAGTGCAATATCTTCTTATAGAACAACTGCAGTATTGTGGTGTATTGCCTTGGGGAAGGTAAAAAAAGTACCAAAAGGCAGGCTTCTGATAGACAATATCCTAGAAAGGTAAGAGAGACTGAAAGCAAGGTCGTACAAAAGCAGTTCCTGGACCGTGCTAGTACCAGATGACAGTATAGTATTCCTCTAGTATCTGTCCATTTTTATTACTCCTTACCTTTTGTGGCATCTCTTTCACCCCTTCTTTTTAGGAGAAAATCCTTCTGTGGCTTCTTCAGTTTATGCAAGAACAAGGTATTTCACTGGATGAAGTCGATCAGGACGGAAATACTGCTGTTCACATAGCTGCTCAACATGGCTATCTAGGATGTATACAGGTGGAGTATTATGTATATCAGAAATATAGTTTAAATCAAATGATTTTTGAATTATGAACTACTGAAGTATTACCGTTCATTATATATATAATTATAGGAAATTTTACACGTGGAAATAGTTATTGATACCTTAAGATATACTGATAGAAACAAATAGAACTCAGACTAGAATACCAGAAAGATCTTTTTTTAAAATTCTATTCTTAATTATGCTATTGTAAGCCTAAAGTAAACATGTTGCCGGAAGAAAGCATGATTATTTAGTTTATACACAGGCCGTGTGTTGCTCTGTTAAAAAAGGGCAGCCAATATAAATATGATCTTCTTACTGATTTTGATATTTTCCTTCTGTTTCTTTTTCCAATGTTGTAGCTCTTCTTCTTAGTGAAGTCAGATGCAATTTGTTCTGTATGAAGGATTTCCACATTGAGCAAACTATCCAGAGTTGTGATCTTTTAATATATCTGTGCTAAACATAATAGTGTAATAGTGATTTCTTAAACAAATCAGATTTACCACAATAATACCGCAATAGTAGATCATCATGTTCCAAACCATATAGATGCTATTTGCAGATTCTTAACTCCTCCTGCTTGTTTTTCTTTGTTGGCAAGTTAATCTCAGGGTTTGTTTGTTTTTTTTAACACTGGAAACAGTTCAGGACTGTTGATAAGTCTGCCTTCCTCTTCTCGGGCAGGAGACATAAAGATCTCTGTGCCTGCTGTTCTGAGTCAACAAGATCACTGTAAACCCTAGCTGGTCTCATCTGCTCCTGAACAATTTAGTCACCACTCAACCACTCACTCCCTCTGCAGCTAATGATGCTGTTTTGTGGTATATTATGGGTTGGTTCAGCATTCTTTTCCAGAGTGCAGTAAGAAAAGCCTGACTAAAAACTGCTGCATACATTTAGCTCTTGCTCTGTGAAAGAATAACTTGGAACACCGATTATCACAAACTGGAAGAAAGAGTGCAGGTTTGTTATCAGTTCTTTCAAGTCAGCTTGACAGAACTTGGTTTGTCTTTACGGTGTTCTGGATCCAAGTTCCAGTACTCAGAGGTTGTGTTTGCTACCTGGACAGTTTCCTAGCAGTAAGCTGGAGTGCTCAGTTACTTCTGTGTGTAACACAGGGATAAGCATCAGGATATGAGCTGTTGTTTTGCCTAGACTAGAAGCTGACAACTACTTCAGTATCTTTTAAGAAGATGGTAAAGGGTAACCCAGCAGCCGTAATGCAATGAGATGTTTTCCAACATCAAAAGAAAACTGTTTGAAAGAACTCTTTGAACAGATCTCTTTCTGCAAACTGAAGCATATTGTGCCCACCTGAACTAAAAGGGTTTTGGGGAAGACTATACCGTATCTTTTCTATGCAAGCATCAAAGACATCATCAAAGCATCTAAAGACATTGAGACTGTTCCATTGAGTGTTTTAAACCCAGGGATCCTGCTGTGGTAAGAAGTCAAGAGCACAACCACAAGAGGAGTCAGCAAATATTCATGCTAAAAAATTCCTATAATCACATGCTTAGGTTGTATTGCAAGGTATTGTAGTGCAGAGATCCCAACAGCAGCAGATTAGAGATCTTTTAAGCCATTACAGCTCATTGCTAACCTTTGTAACCTCAGACACAGGGGTTCTAGCAGGGATGCCTCTCATGTGCATTTACCTGTGTCTCTTTTTCTAAGTGTACCACGTTCAAAGTGAGCACAGTGCTCAGTAAAGCATAGGCATCTGAAAAAGTTTATTTCCATGTCTCAGGAGTGAATTATTAGCTGTTTAAATGTCAGTATACAGTTTCTATTTGCTGGTTTCCACATTTTTACTCACAGTGAACTCTCAGCAGATTCATGCTCGTGGATGTCAATGTTTCCTTTCTTGACTTTACAGACATTAGTTGAATATGGAGCGAATGTCACCATGCAAAACCACGTGGGAGAGAAACCCTCACAAAGCGCTGAGCGACATGGGCACACCATGTGTTCCCGCTACTTAGTGGTGGTGGAGACCTGTATGTCATTGGCTTCTCAGGTTGTGAAGCTAACAAAGCAACTGAAGGAGTAAGTGTTCAGTTCTCAGCAGGGGGTTCATTCTTAATACCATTCTTTTTTTTTAGTTTATTCTCAGTCTCCACTGTCTGCTTCCCATAAGATTCATATTCCTCCCTTATTTTGGTTGCACTTTCTCACTCCTTCACCTTTAGCAGCTCAGTTTTTCAGCCGTTCTGTTTCTGGCTTCTTGTTGTGAACAGATATGGAGTGGGAGTGAAAAGGGAAAAGTGAAAATGAATTTTATATATATACATATACATGCATATATATATATATGTACATATATAAGCAATACAGTCCTTTTTCCCATTGACTGCCTTGAGATGACAACATTGCTGATCACAATTTCTGTTGGTATAGCATGATTTCTTTTATATACAGTTGGTGGCTCTTCACAGTTGTAATACAGGTTTTTGATGTTAGGAGGAAAAACAGAAATAGTAGAGATGTTCACCTACCACAGGCAGTGAAAATACCTTCTGAATACACCGTATATTAGTGTAAACAAGTCATGTTATGCAAGCTGTGTGAATGGTTGTACTTAGTGTAAACTCCATGGTTTTATTTGCATGTGGTTGAAAACAGGTGGCCTCTGTGACAAGGTGCCAGGGGGCTGGCTGTCCTTCATCATGCACAGGGGGTTTCAGCCATCTCCAAGAAAAACCAACTGAAAGACACAGCTGAGTCTGTCATCCAAGCTGCTGATGTCTCTGTGGGAACATACTTGAAAAAGGGCAGAATATGTCAGAGAGAGAGGAGGGAACAAAGAGGGACAGAGGTAAAGAAAACATGAGAGGAGTTGCAAGTGCTCTGTGTTAAGGAAAGAAACACCTACAAAGGAACTGTTACCCATGCAGGAGCAGGCATTCCCATTGAAATGATTGGAGCCCTTGCATAAGTCTGTGTCGTAACAGTTCCATCCTGAATAGACTAAAGTGTAGAAAGCACTAGAGTACAGAAGGAGTGAGAAGAAGGAGAGAAGCTGCACAGATTCTGACTTATGCCATTTACTCAATTCCTGAAAAGACAGAGTGTAACCTGCAGTGATAACAAGGGGATAGGAGAATTGCCTGGAGTGAAGCCTGACAGTGCAGCAGGAAAGGTGCTTGGAGAGCAGATGGAAGTGGTAAAATCCTGGAGAAGGGCAGGATGGGTTTTTTTGTATATTTTTCTGTTTTTGTTTCCCAATACATAAAAGTCAATCAATAAAAATCCATGCTGAATTGGCTATAAATTAAATTTGCCATGTCTCTTTTGCCTCTAATGGTAGCTGGTAAGTGATGTGCCCCTGTGGTTATCTCAACACGTGAGATTTTTCACTTCTATTCTCCATAATTTTTGACCCTGTCCCATGGAGGTGGTTGCCTGGGTGCTTGGCTGCCAGCCGGAGCCAACTCGCCACAGCAATTCAGTTTTTACTACCATAATAAAATGTAACTTAAAAATAACCAAATATTACCATTCCGTTATAATCAGGCATCTGTTTCATAATATTTTAAGGTGAGAGTGGGTAGTATTAGTTCCCTGTCCTTACAGGTCTGCATAAAAATCCAAGTATAGCTTGAAGCGTGTGCCCTTGGCAGCTTCTGAAGGAGCCTCACCGCCAATGATGTAGGAGAGTTTATTGTCTGCAGCACCTCTGAAGATCCCAGCAACATCTGAACAAAGTCCAATTTACAGTTTAAGTCACTTTAAACTGTTATTATGTAGGTAAAGGTCCCACTTGGGCGTCTCAGCTTGCTTTGACGTATTTAGTCCACCTAGTTCTACTAGAGTTCATGGACATTGTTCTAGTTATAGCCAGATCAAGATGGATTACTTGACTGTTCAGGGTAGTTCTATCAACACACTAAGCCCTTTTCTGCTTCCCTACTTTTTCTCAGCTGCGACAAACATAAGGTGATTGTACATGCAACTTAATTTCCTGGGCTCCTTATCAACCAGCCATAGTAAATTCTCTCAGTGAACACTGTATGTCCCCAACCACGAGAAGACTGAAATGGTTGATACTGTGCAGGAAGAACAGAGTACAGAAACTGTCTTAAACCAACACCTTACAAGATCTTTATTCAATGGTCTGAAACCAAAGAAGAGAGTAATATCTTTCATTCTCTTCTTCTGAGCTCTTCCAGACAACGCAAAACAGTTCCATTGGGAAATCACCCTAATCCATCACACCCTCTGGAGTCATTCCTTAAGTCACAAAAGCAAAACAATAAAATCACAGCGTGCCAAAGTCTTCACGTCTTGCAGGTCTTTGATACAAGGCAGTTCACTTTAAAATGAAAAACTGCAACAACAACAATAAAATCCAGCAGCAAAACCTTCTGAGTGCAATCTAAGTCACATTTCAGAGAGAAAAGTTTTGGTGAAAGAAGGAAACTATTTCTAACTAGAATTTTTCCATTAAGTCTTCATCAGACAATCTCATTAACTGAGATTGTCCCAAAGAAAAAAAGAAAGAAAGGAAAAGGAAACGGAAAAGGAAAGGAATGGCTCTGGATGATGACAAGTTGAATGTGATCCAGTAGTGTGCCCTGGAGTGCACTGGGTACAGCACTGCCAGCGGGTGAGGGAAGGGACTGTCCCACTCTGTTTCATTTGGTGTGGCCTCACTTTGAGTGCTGCGTGAAGGCTTGAGCACAGCAATGTAAGAAGGACATGAAAGTATTAGAGAACAACCAAAGGAGAGCTACAGAGATGGTGGAGGGTCTAGAGGACAAAACATAAGGTCCCTTGGTTTGTTTAACCCATAGGAGATTGAGAGGTGGCCTCGTCACAGCATGCATCTTCCTAACCTGGGAAACAGGGGCATGGAACATCCTCCCTCTCTCAAATAGTGTTTGCATAACAGTGTCAGACATAGGATTTGGATTTGGGGTGGTGCTGTCTGGAGCCAGGAGTTGGACTCAGCAATCCTTTTAGATCCCTTCCAACTCAGATTATTCTGATTCTATGGTTCTATTTTCTATCCCTTAGTAAGGCAACATACCATGAAGGTTGATACTTCATTAGATAATGCCTCATTCCATTTCCTACTCAGTAACTAAACAATCTGTTTTCATTTGAACGTAGCTGGGGTTCAGAGGTATCTAAGGAGAGGTATCAGATTCCCCATGTAGAAGTTAGTGCGAACATTATCTAAAATACGACCTCATTAATTTGGTACCAAATACCCGAAGGATCCTCTTGCTTGTAATTCTGTAGTGGTCATGTCTCCTGAATCGGTCTAATTTTAACACTGTGTAATATTGCTCTTCCAAGGAGTTGAGATTCCTCATTTTCAGTGTTACCATAGGTATGTATGCATATGTTACATTTCTCTGGAGAAATGCCTGGCAGGATGTGTTTGTTTCTGTACTGTGGGGTGTTCGTTAACTAGTTGAACTGTGAAAATGAAGGAAATGTTAGTTCTTTTAGCACCAGAAAATGTTTAACCAAAAAGAGGTTGTTAACACAGCAGAAGAGGTGTCACATATTTCCATTAAAGAGAAGCATTTGGGATTTAGATACTTAGACATAGAAGCTGAAGAACATATGAAAAGAAAGTAAAACAGATAAACCATATCACAGTCTGATCTCAAGCAAAATTTCCTTGGCTCTCAAATAACAGAGTCTGGGGAGCTGCAGAGTAAGCCAATGATGACAGATGGTAGGACTGATTTTAAAACAGTGTAAGTGTGTAGGCAAGAGAAAGGAAGACAGAAAGTTAAAGAACGTAAATATCTACATAAAACATGATCATGTTGTAAAAAAGTGACAGCAAGGCAGTATGTCAAGATCCCACCTTTATTTCTCTAGTACTTCTCAGATCCACACTTTACTTGTAACTGATATGTTAGAAGTAAAACAGTTTAACCAGCCTTTAAAGTACAGCCATCTGGATTCTTTCTGGCTTTGAAATTGGCAGTTATTAAGACTGCATTTGGAACATAGTTAGATCTTCTGCTGATGGTATGTGAGCTGAGAAAGAATCCAAATCAGTGATGGAGAATGGTACTGACTCTAGGTCTAATGTGAACAAAAGTACTAAAAACATCAGTTCTACAGCAACAGAGGTAGAACCTGGATGAAACAGATGAAGCAGATGAAATTATATTTGCCTGGTGAGTTCTTATTTCTCTGACAAGGATCAGGTAATTAAACCAAAGGCACAAATTCCATCTCAAGTGAAAGATAGCTTACATGCACTAATGAAAAACTGGAATGAAAATTAACATTTTCTAGTCGTTTCTGTCTCTGTGGTATTTAGGAGCACTGAAACTTACATACAGTACTAAGCAAGACTGAATGTTGTCTTGTGTTAAACAAGCTGAAGGGATGTTTTGATGTTGGAACAAAGGATCAAAATTGGGAAGGGGTGGGGATGGTGAGAAGAGCTTTGGTGATAAACTGACCTGTCCCTTCGTTTTCACTGAACCACTTGGAGATTTGCAGATTAATTTACTAGATTGAGTCTTAATGGAAATAAGAATTGTTCTTACAGAAGAGCTTGTTGTAATTATTGTTCTTAATAAGTAATGTTCTTTCAGTTCTGTGGTAAAATGAATTTCTGATATGAATATCACTTTCATATTATTACTAAATTATAGCTACCGCTGTAATTTCTATAACATTGGCCTCTAAAATTACTTACAAATCAATACCACGATGAAAGGAATAGACTGCAGGATATGTAATACTACTCATAATGTGGGTGCAGAGCACAGATAAGACCTTCAGTAAGGTTGGGCAGTAAGCAGATGTGTTTTCTCCTACTCTTCTGGAATAATGAGCTCCGTTATGTAGCTGAGGAAGGTTGTACCAGCCCTTTCCAGTAGGCTAAGACTCCCCTCTGAGTACATTTGCAGGGAGAAAAAGAGAGAGTGGTTGCTATCCACCAAATATAGGAAGTAATTTCTTAACCTGTCCCTTTGCTCTTCCTTTTCAAGCAAGAGCCAAGCGGCCCTGATCTTTCTCTGAAATAAGTTCATTTCTGGATTATTATTTTCTGTGAGTCACTTAGTTCCAGTGAGCTGCTATTTATGATCCCACATTTGTCCTTGTACAGAGTATAATAAATAATCTCTGAGAGACAAGCGTCTCTATGTTGGTACTATACAGTGATCATAAAATGCCCTCAGGATTTTGGAGGCGACTTGCAGAATCTCCGCTCATGCTATTATTTATGACCACATGTCTTTATCTACTAATCTTACTTGTAGGTGAAGAAGGGTTCTCTTTGAAATGCAATGCTGAACAATTTATCCTGTAAATCTCTAATGCTGATGGTTTTAAAATTCAAGATAAAGAGTCTTACATTGTCTTGCAGGCAGACAGTAGAACGTGTGACGTTGCAAAACCAACTGCAGCAGCTTTTAGAAGCCCAGCGATCAGAGGGCAAGTCTCTGCCCACATCCACAAGGTAACGTGGCTGGAATGTCACTGTAGCATGGATTTGGGCAGTTATCATGAGAAGTTGTGATCTGTCTAAATAGTAGATGTCTTCTGTCAATGTGCTTCATTTACCCTGTAGGCTTGAAGGTGGAGCTTCTAGAATTTTGAAGTGTGTATTATTATATAAATATTGGACCTTTTGATTATGGAATTAATAGTTTCAGTTTTCCACCGGAGTTAAAATCAGATTTACAGTGGAGTAGGTTGTATCTTGTGTTAGATTAATAGCAGAGAATCCTGGAAAGCCCTATGAATGTTGTAATACGAAAGTCTGACCTTGTGCTGGTTCACCATACTCTAGAAATATTACTTATTCTCTGTCCGTTTATTATCTGTCCGTGCAAGTCCCAGAAGTAGACACAACCTTAAAGAGGAAGAAGGAGACCCTTCCAGCAGATCTCCTGATCTGTCCCTTAGCTTCTGCCATAGTTTTCCAACGCGGTGCATGGAAACCAAGTAAGCACCCAACTTCCCTCTCAAGATGACATTGAAAGGAATGAAGTAGTTCAGGTGCAAATAGGGCTGAGTTTATCATTACCGTGTAATTCATTGTCCTCCGCAGAAGGTACACACAGTGTTTTCCTTGTTTCACAGTTGCGAGGGAGTTAAATACATGTTAAAAATAGAAAGCCAGCTTAAGGAAAACTTCTTCCACTGACATTGGTGGCCTGAACTCTGGGACGTCTTTTGTGAACTTTTAGGAGTGGTGGCTGTTTTCTGTTCGTTCTTTCAGAATCTTATGCATTGCTTTGATGAAGTACATCATGTCCCTGAAGTTCATCTGTCAGTATTTCAGACAAGTGCAAGTAGTTACAAAAACAGGTAATGAAGACACTGGCAGTGCACTTATTTAAAGGAACTTTGGCTACAAAAGGGATTGAAAATTCCCACTGAAGCAGAAAACTACACTGGAAAGAGGCTTTTTGTCCTTTTCTTTAATGGACCCGTGGTCTTTGTACTCTGTCTCTGCCAGCTCAGCAGGGACAATGGGACCAAACACTGTCTTCCAGCTCATTTGGTTTCTGTGATTTTTGCTGACTGGACTTTCCAAGTGGTCTTTCACCTGAGTACTTGTGAGCACCAGGAGTGTTTCATTTTCAGTATCAGATAAGAACAGGTGAGAGCAGATCTCTGATCATGGTTGTAATTAGGTAAGCGAGTTCGAAAATGAGAACCCATTTTTTTAAGTTTTCTTCTAATTTAGAACTCACTTTTGGATATTGTCATCTTATGGACGTCATAGGCAGAAGCTAATCTACAAGAATCTAACTAACCTGATGGGATTATCTAATTTATATACTTATTAAGTCTTGAGTATCTATTTTGGTTTACCCACCTTCCCACTAGGAGAACTCAAAATGGACTGAAAATGAAGTGGATACTACATTCATGTGAATTTTGTACGCGGTTTATGGACTTGGCAGGGAAGAAAAATAGATAAGAGGAAAAAAAGGAGAAGAAGAAAAGAAAAAAGAGATTTATGGATTCACTGCCTCACATCAACCTTAATTTTTCCACTTTACCCTTGCTTAAAGAAAAATTGGCTTAAAATAAGAATGTGGAGCATCAAATCTCTGGTATATGTCATGGGGAAAGAAATGGCCTGTGTAATTGCTATTTCTACTTCCATTTCCACTTCCTCACTATTTATCATTCGGAGTCCTAAATTGAATTTATTGATCTAGTTATACTTAAAATAAATTAATGTCACTACTCACGTGCTATTCAGTATTTTGTATCTGAAAAGTTTTGAGTGTGAACAAACTTGACTTTTTAAAAGGTCTTATTTTTCTGTTTCCAGATGAAGCTGATATTGACGAAGTCATTGCTTTGCGTAGAACTGATTTTAGCAGTAGTTAAAATAAGCCATTTTTGTATTGTGGGGTGACTTGAATAGAAAGCATTTGCACTTCTTGCTGCTTTTTTTTTATTTTTTTTTTGACCTTCTGTTAGTAGCTTTGCACAAGTTTCCCTGAGAAACAAATCTTTGCCATTGAAATCATTCTTCATTTTTCTTTTGAGGATTTTTCTTTGTAAAAGAAAGTGAAGAGACTTAAGTTCTAATTAGAAGTGGGAACAGGGTTACATCCTTCTTTCTGTAGGCTTCGCTGTAGCGTCATAGTAATGAATTCCACGTGAGTAGTGAGACTTGTAAAGGGGAAATTACAGTTTTGCATTTTATATGTGCATTAATTTGACCGTGGTATTTCCTCCTCTTTTTTTCTTTAAGCTCACCATCATCCCCTGCCTCTGGCAAGCCCCAGTGGAAACCATCTGAAGCAGATGAATTGTCTCCACCAAAAAGTAAATTGAACGCCCAAGACGGGATTCAGATTCTTGGCAGCTTGGGAACTTCTAGTCGTGCTCGAGCCAAGATAAAAGATGAGGACTCGGATAAAATCTTGCGTCAGTTGTTGGGAAAGGAAATCTCTGAAAATGTCTGCATGCAGGAAAAGCTGACCTTGGAATTTCAGGATGCTCATGCATCCTCCAAGAACGTGAAGAAGATTTTGCCAGAGAAAAGGGAGCTGAAGTTAGCCAGACTGAGGCAGCTTATGCAGAGGTCTCTCAGTGAGTCTGACACAGACTCAGCTAATTCTGAGGACCATAAGAACACCCCTGTGAAAAGAACTGACAAACTAAGGCCTCAACCCATAGTGGAAAGTGTTGAGAGCACTGAGAGTTTGCACCTGATGATTAAGAAACACACTTCAGCAGCAGGGCGCCGCTTCCCTTTTGGTACCAGAGCATCTAAGTCAGTGGACGGCCACAGCCCTTCCCCTACTTCAGAGAGCAGTGATCCAGATAACGAAGCCCATTATCAGTCTGGTACTGTACCTCAGAGCCAGTTTTGTGGAGACAGCACTCCTTCCAGCACAGAAAGTGCTGCTGCTCAAAAGGTTGCCACAAGCCCTAAGAGTGCTCTCAAGTCTCCATCTTCTAAGCGCAGAACATCCCAAAACTTGAAACTCAGAGTGACTTTTGAGGAGCCCGTGGTGCAGGTGGAGCTAGCTGAGGCAGAGTTAAATGAGGAAAAGGATAAAGAACGGGGCAAAGCACTTTTGCGGGCTCCACCCAGCACTGGGGAGCCGTCAGGGGACCAGCTGAAAAGGCCTTTTGGAACCTTCAGATCCATAATGGAGACACTGAGTGGTAACCAGAATAACAACAACAACTGTCAAATGGCAAACCTGATCAAAACCTCATCGACGCTGCCCTTTTCGTCATTAGGACGAAAGACTGCAGACAGCAAGGGAAACCCAGCAGCTCTGACAAAAGGAAGAAACAAGCCAGTGAGTGCACTGAAAGGAGAAAGGGCCCTTTTTTCCCCCCTCTTTTCTTTTCACGTAGTGAATGTTTGGCAGCTTCTTCCTGCCTTTCTATTGCAAAAGGATATACATGAGCAATATACTGTATCTGAGTAGTAGAAAACCAATCCACTGTTGTAATTTTAGAAGGCTTTTTTGAGGAGTAGCAGACTTGGGTAGCGTACATGGTCCATACTTTCAGTGCACATGGTGCACATATCCTGTATTGAAAGCTCTCCACGCAGACATGGTTCATCTGGAAATGATATTAGATGTTTCTCTGAGTGACAGGTCATAAAAACAGAATGCCATATTTGAATCCATGGGATTTTTTGCAGAGTTAATACCTGAAGGACTGGACCAACCATGTTCTATGCATATAATGAAGCCAACTGGATGAAAATTAGTGACAGAATGTGAAAACAGCAGAAGAGGTTCTCTTTGCTTCTGTGCATGCTACAGCCATCCCCTAAGTATCTATGCTGTCAGTACCCAACCTTCTTTGCAAACCCCTCCCCAGAGAACACCACCGTCCTTTGGCAGAGCGTATGGTTGGTCTATAGTAGAATGGACTGAATCCAGATTAACCCCTCTCTGCAGTGTGCAGCATGCTTTTGGGGTTCGCAGCAGAATGAGGGATGTCTCCTGTTATAAGTCTAGCTCTCCTGTTCAAAAGAAGGGGGAAAATAACTTGAATGAGTGTGTCTTACAAGATAAAGGAAGAGTTACTGAATGAGAGAGAGAGGTAGGAAATACTGTGAGCACAGTGTGTTCGTGGAGCAGAGAGAAATTCAGGTATCTGGAAATCTAATAAGGAAATGAGTGAAAGGGAATGGTAGATAATTTAATCCTCTCTGAAAGACTGTGTGGAAGGGGAATAGGGGGAGGGAGGGAATGAGGCAAAAGAATAAGATCGGGAAGAAAAATAAGAAAGAATGTAAGGCAGACTAGGTGTAGAGAGGGGAATAGTGAATTATATGCTGCAAAAAGTATGATGAGGTAATGGGAGAAAAAAAAAAACAAAAAAACTAGAAAATCTTGGGCACCGAGTAGGCAACATGAATATGGAAAAGGGACATCTGAAGGAGAGAACTGAGAAATAGTAACAAATCCATATTAATGGGTACTACTGAAAGTCCATGATATCAGAATGTGAAATGAATTGAAAACTTCAGTGGAGGCCTAATAGACTAAATTGAATTGTAAGTGGATTCATTAAAGTTCAGTTGGAATCGTGGCGTGAACTGCTAATTTACTTATCAGTCAACTGAATTGCCATAGAAATATTTTCTTAATGCAGTGGCAATTTATCTTTCAAAAGGATGGTTCCAATTTTGTGGTGGTAAAGAGTCTCTGTTCAAAGGCGTTCCGATGGAGTGCGGTCTCATGAGTGCTTTTCATAGCTCCCAAACAAGTTTAAAGAGTTGAGCGAGATAATCCTGACAGTATTGTCACTTACACTGTAAAATGCACATCACTTGTGAAAACTCTGTGTTTGCATGTTGTTAAGAACATCAGGATTACAGAAGGAATACAATTTCATACCTCCCTAAAGGACCACAGCATTTACGTCCAAGACGCAACAGATTCAGCCTTATTGACTAACTTAAAAAGAAATCTGTTAAAGCGCTGCTTTGGCCATTTGACTGCATGTTTTGATAGATCTCCTAGCTATGCATGTGAGAAGCTCTGTGCATGTTTCCAACTGATGTGATATTGTACTTCCTTAGGGGCCTTGCTGCAGCCACACCAATCTTTCCTCTAGCACACTGAATGAAGAACATCCGTGTAGCTATGCTTGGTATGTGCATGGTGATATTTATCATCTCTGTTGCTTTGTCTTCTCAAATTGCATGTGTTTGCTAACTTCATAACTGAAATAACAGACTTGGTCGATGCACAAGAAGGGAAATAGATGAATAGAAGAACATCTCAATTCCTGGAAAAGCAGATATTTATGGTGGATTTTTGCTGATGTCACCATTGAGCTGTCTGGAAGGTTTCAATTCCAAGCAGGCATAAAAAATAGTCACACTCATAAATCCATTAGAGAGTATAGCTCACTTTGGCTGAGTATTCAGCCTCTGTAGAATGGAAGCGAAGTACCAGATGACAATGGAAACTAAATTTCCTCTCATGAGGCGAACAGAAACACCACAATTCTTCTCTAAACAGAGAATATAGAGAACATGAGGCAGGATGCTGTACTTTAAGTCCAGTGCTCTCCTGTTTTTATAGATTTTGCTTACTCTCCCTCAGACTTTGATGTTAAATCTGCTTTTGAAAAAGTTTGACGACTTTGACTGCATTTAAACTCCTTAATGTATTCCAGGAGGGTTAAGCAGGCAGATGGAGACCAGTCCCTCAAAGTACATAAAGACATGCTGGACAAAACATTTGACAAAATATACATTTGTTTCGTAAGCAAATGATTTGTAAAAATTAGCTGTCATTGTTTTTCGACTGTTGAGTTCTAAATTAATGGGATGGTCCTTTTTTTTCTGTTAAGCTGAAATGTAAATCCTTTCGTTAGACCTGGGAATGACCATATTTCTCTCCAGAATTATTCATTTGAAGAAACTCCCGAGAAAATTATAAACTAATCATGCTGCAGTTCAGAAGCTTAAATTCCTCTCAAATTACTTGTTTTCTATTCCATAAAGTGAAGGAAGTCTTGTTCTGAAGTCATCATCAAAGCTCGTGTGAATCCAGAAACTGAACTGTTCAGTTTCCAAGAGCTTTAATTGTGCTGTTAAAAAAAATTAATAAATAAATGGAAATTCCTGCATAGAAAGCTGCCTGCACAGCAGCAGTTTGAGGGAGTATCAGTGAACAGCTTCCAGTGCCCACAGTGTGGCCTGGCCTATACACAGCCATAATCTTATCCTTTTGATGATAGCCATCCCGTAGATTTTGCCAGTTGCTGTAAGTTGCTGTTGCTTTATGTAAGACCTGGATGGCATTTCCATCCAGGCAATAAAAGAGAGTACAGGTTGGCTGCAGCTGTCAAAGCCATGGGCTGGGCTCCTTGCATGTTGCCATCCACAAGGCACTATGATCCACACAGCTGGAGATGCTCCACTTTTCCATGCTCCCATGGCAATGGAGCACATGGAAAATCAGAGCAGGAGACAAGGAGTGTGCGCTTAGAACTCAGCTTCAAGGCTCTGTCATCCTAGCCACAGACTAGGACAGAAATGGGTATATTGTGTGTCACATTAAGTGGCATAAGATTTCCAGAGTTCATGTAAGGATTCTTTGAGCTTCTCAGAAATCAGAATGCAGACATGCAGCCTCTCAGGATTTCCAAGCCAGCCTTTCTGGTACTCTTCACTAGTCAGCTGTGTGCTGCCCTCTACCCAGTGAGACTTATTTAAACAATGGGAAGTCATCACCCTCAGGTGTACTGCCAGTCACTGGGTGTGCTGGGAAGTCTGTGGAATTCCCATTTTAGAGATGTTTTTAAAAAACAGCCAGTTTTTTAGTGTTTAAAACCTGTGCAGGTAGTTATATTTAGGGGCTTTATTACTGGACATAGTCCTGAAGATGTTTTAACTCTTCGTCTGTTGTATTTAGGATTGTATTAGCATCTTCTGAAACCTGAAATGGTTGTACAAAATCTACCTAGAATCAAATCATGTTCTCGTCCATCTATTATCATGTAACTCACCATATTATCATGTAACAAAGCCCCTTATTAGCTGCAGCTATCAGTAGCTGTAATTGGTTCATACATCAAGATCAATCAGCAGAAGCTACTGTTAGGTTTCTATCAGACAGTATGCTAGGCATGCCTCTAAAATAGCAAGTGGATCTAACCTTAAAGATTCCTCACTGCCAGATCTAGTGCAGGATAAGTTCCATCTTCATTTCAAATGTGTGTTCTAGGAAAAGGATGTTCATCTCTACATCTAATAAACTAGTTATGACTCCAACCAGTGCAGTCCAAAATCAGTGTAAAAATAATTCCAGCCTTGTCCCACAGAATTTACTGATGTTCTTTTCTTAGTAGTTATGAGTCTGTATTGGTGTCTGTTGCATGAGAGTATGCTGTGTATTTCTGTTCCTTCAGGCACCAGGAGGTACTAGAGATTTGGTCAGTAATTAGTAGTATTGGTGATTTATTTCCCTCAGGTCAGTGGGCAAAGTCCTAGAAGTCGTGTTTGTTCAGCATGATCAGCTAAAGACAACAGCACTAGCTAAAAGAAATCCTAATTGAGATCACAGTGCAATTGTAGGACAGCAAAATGAGGTCTCTTGAATGCCTGATGCCAGTCTACAGTTTGCACTACAAACCTAATCTAATGCAGTAATTAATTGATACAAATTATCTTAGCCCTAGAAGGCATCTCGTCATAAGACTCCTTCCTTAATACTAACCATATGGTTGACAAGCCATGCTTATTGCTACGCTAATGCCAATTGCCTGAAAGTTGTTATGACAGTAGGTCAAGAGTTCTTGTTTGGTGTCAGCTCAGCCCTGCCTCCTTTGAATCAGTTCTACATCTTCTGCCCTTATTTTGGGTATGCAAGCTGCAGTAAGTGAGATGAATGCAGGGGACTTCAAAATGAAGCATCCCTCTTAGCAGAGTGTGCAGCAGTGGTTCCTGAGAAGGTCATCCACCCACCAGTAGATCCTGAAGTAACCATAAGGATATCTAAGCATAGTGCAGATCAGCCTTTTGGAGATCTTCGTTTCTTAGTGGTGACTGCAGACTGGAATAAATTAACACACTATTCTGGTTTGCAAGAATCGGGCTCACAGATTTCTAAGTTTAAGAGAAATGTTTTGTACACAGTCTTGCCATTTGGTACAGGTTCCTTGCAAGGACTGACCAGCTAGTCGTGTTTGCACTGTAGGGGCTTTACTGCTCAGCAGTAGTTTCTGAAAAGGAGACATAACTTCACTGAAAGTTGCCGTGGGCTGGACACAGTCCGAAACCCTTCATCTGAAAGGTTAATTGAAGAGAATAGCTTGGGGTCTCTGGAAAGGCATGTAAAAGGAACTGGAAAACAGCGTTCAGTTTTCCTACCTTAACTGGAATAATAACATTTGGGTCATGTACACAATAGGTAGATTCTAAAATCAATTAAAGTTTACATATGGTGGAAATGAATATGTATTGTAGGTAAATGATGGTTTTCTATGTGTATAGTAAAACTCATAAGTGTTTCAATTAATACCTAATTTTACTGCTAAATGTGATGTAGTCCTGGCGTTAAGAAGAGGCACGTTTTCCCTTCTTCTTGTGCCATCTTCCCCTGAAGCAGACACGTAAAGTAAGTCCAGTGAGCTACCTTCTGTAGATGACTCCCTTCCATGCAGAGTAAGGAGCAAACACAGTACAGGTTCTGTTTGTTGTAGTAGATCCTTTCTTCTCTGCATTGTTACTCCCTGAAAAATATGAGAGGATTTAGACATTCTCTCCATTATTTCCAGAACATTTGGCACCATACTAATTAATGTTCTGACTTAAAAAGCTTCTCATCTTTCTATTGCTTTCCATCTTTGATTGCAGAATAGGAGCTATACGAAAGTCAGCAATAATCTACAATATTAAGAACTAATGTCTGTCTAGATAAATTAGTTTAAAAAAAAAAAAAAAAAGTAATTTAGAGTTCAATATTTGCAAATGGGATAAAATAGAGAAAACAAGCGTAAGACAAATCCCTCTATATAGTTAGTGTCAGCATGAGTAATTTTCTTCTTTTTCCTCTCCAGGCATGATAGCATCAGTAGGAAAAGCCAGAAGTCCTACAGTCAGAAGAGTTCAGAAGAGATGGAGCTGCAGGAATTCTTCCTCTAAACCACATCTTGTGATGTCTCACTTTGTTTGAAATGCCTGAAACAAATCCTTTCGAAACACTAATATGAGACATATCCCTCACCAGCAAAACAGCAACTGTTAGGATGCCTTAATTCGTAGCAGTTAGACCATATTCAAAACTTTTTTTACGATGTATGTGTATATGTAACTCGTTTGTAAACTGTACTGCATAAAGGCATGGGTGAGCAAAAGCAACAGTTTGAGAACTGCCGTGACACAGGCAGCCTCCAAAATGTTGGGCCACAGGACACGTTTTGTACTTTGTCTCTTGCATGGGTATGTTGTCATATATCTTTTGTTCCCTTTGTCAATGAAATATGCTGTCAGCGTTTCAGCCAGGACTCTGCCTGCTTAGCTCTTTAATGAGACAGAGGCAAAAGCGTTGATTCAAGTAAGTTTTGTCTGTTTTTATTCCTACTTTTTGTAAAAAGGAAATAAAGACACTGTTAATAGGAAACATGAAGTTCAAATATTTCTCATACTTCACTCATTTAAGCTTCAGGTGTTATTTGTCTTTTCCAGATGCATTTTATACATTGAGACAATATCTAGCATCAGAGTTTCAATACAGACGTTCAGCTGAACATTTATTTAGTAGTCCCTTTTCAGACTTAAATAGGTACAAAAAGGCAATTTAAAAAGCATAAATGCAATTTTAAGCATTTATTGTTAGTTGCCAAACCCTGTCAATATGCTTGGCTCACCAAATGACTGTGGCCATGCACTTTCAAGGCTGTCACAATCCTTTTATTGCATTCACTTGGAACCTTTTGGAGAAAGTAAATATTCAGCATCTTATTGAACCCATTCTGCTTCTTGTAAATTATCAGAACATCCTGTGGGTGCGTCATATGCAGCACAACATCAAAAGCAGTCTAGGAAGCAGCCTTCAGCTGAAGCATTAATATATACCATTTGCTTTATTATGATTATATAGAGCCATTTGAAGACCAGTGCGGTTTGATGAGGAAGATCTACATGCATGAGAATTTATATTCATGGCTGGGAAGTCAGAGGAAGTTTAGCAAATAAAGTTTTCTCACAAAAGAAAAAGAAGAACAAAAACAGTGCTGTAATAATGTCAATTAAATCCCCGCAATTACAAAGCCATTAGGTAAATGCACCCAAGAGGATTTTGATGAAGTACAAGAGTTACTTCTTTGCAGTTTCTTGTGTCTGTTTTTCACTGTGCTTTTAGCTTCAGGTTTCCTTTCTAGTTGGTGAGAATACACAGGGGCTTCCTGAGTGTAATTCATCCCACCTACTGTAGACAACTCGCTTATAGGTTTGCCAGTGTCGTCCTTCTTTTTGCAGGGGAAGTGCAGTTAGCAGAGCTGTTGGAAGAGTCACTTAGTAGTTGGATACCTGCAGTTAAATGATACAAAGGTCTCTCTTTGGTCACTCTTCAGAGTGAATGCCCCAAGCAAGTTAATACTTACAGCTTTTGGATAAGCACAGGCTACCGCTGGACAAAATGGAGCCAACTGAGAGATCAGAAAAAAAAATACAACTTGAAATAATAAGAGCATGCACTTACAGAAAGTCTTTACACAGTTCTTATCTGTGACTTGGCAGTACTTTGGTTTTTGAGCTAAAGTAATAAACAAAGCACTCTAGCTGACCTTAACTGTGTTGTTTAAAGAAATAACCAAACCTCCAAAAATACCTGTCAGCCAGGAACTGTGGTACCTCTAACCAGGCCTCCCATCATCTGTGTGTGTTTAAGAAATCTATATGCAGTGAGACTGCCTGCGTGCTGAAAGAGCACTTAAGGGAAAGAAATCCTGTATCTGGTGGATGAGCTCAGGTCAGGTTGGTAATCTATGCCTTGGAGAATGTGATGAGCACTGGCTACGGTGATGCCACGGCAGAAGTGTGGGTTAAACCAAGGTTTGTGAAGGACAGACACGCATCTTGAAAAAGCAAACATGCCAATGTTTGAAAGGTCTTCAGCCTTAGCAATCACTTTTAAAATGACTCACCTGAGTCTTCTTGGCAGCGGGCAAAGGTTTCAAGGACAGTTTCAGTCCTAAAGAAGACTGTGCTGACAAAGAAGTGAAAGCATGTTTAGTGATCTGGAGATCAGGAAAGGCCACTGTAGCTATCTAACGTTGAGTCGTAGCAGGGGATAAACCTGAACTTACGTGAAAGGATTTGAAACAGAATAGGGTGTAAATACCGTCAATGCTGTCAAATCCTGGAAGGAAGAACAGGCTGGATGTGACCAGTGGGAGTTTAAAATTTACCTGTGCTGCAGGGCTTCTTTATACAGCAGGCGGTGAATCAAGTTACACAAGTACTGTAGGGCAACAGATTATTAAATGAGATAGGATCAGGGTGCCAAAGGACACTGAGGATTCCTGGTAAGGAATATCTGTGGGGTAATCACTGCTGCCTGGGTGTTTGGAGTGAGAGCTACACACACAGCTTTCCTGCCTCCCCGCTGCTCTGAGCACATTGAGGTGGAAAGCCATTACTGACTTGATGCAGGCAAGAAGAACAGTGCCTGGAGTATATTATCCCAGGAGAAGGTGAACTCATGTATAAGCTGCTCTTGTTATTGTTCCTAATTTGTAGATTGTCTCCTGCCTAAGGCCTCAAAGCCTACACATGGTGCATTATGATGTCATTCCTGTCAGAGAAATGCTGATCCTGTGATCTTCAGCTGGCTAAAGAGTGCGCTTTATATACTTGTATCCTTAGTAGCTATAGCAGCCAGGTGCCATAACTCCTGCTTGGTTTATAGACCTCCAGGCTGATCCCCTTGGCGTGAGTCAAAGTCAGGCTTCTGTCAACAGAGCACAAGCATTTATAGAGCTGATCAGGGTTTTTTTCAGCAAACATCTTCAGAAAATATCAGCTCACCACAGCTTTCAGCAGCAGCACAAAGCCTCTTTGATTACATTCCTTGTCAAAAAGGCTTTCCTCTGCCCCCTGGGAAATTTCTGGTCAAAAGGAGACAGCAAAGTCACTTGCAAGTGACTGCTGTGCGTCGCAGCAATGCTGTATCTGCAGGCAGCAGGGGCCGATTTCCATATTCACTTACCCGGAAAGATTGCAGAATAAGACCTCTGTGTGTAAGTCCTGCAGGTTTGTATCAAAGACAATCAATAGGGCATGTGAGAGCAGCAGTGAATTTCATTTTCACATTGCACAGCTCTCAAGTGTTTCTGGAGAATGAAATCATTATACAGAAATAATGAAAATCTTTTGCTAGGAGCCTTGCTTTTGTGGTTGGCCGATTGGTTTGTTTGTTGCAGGTGTTTGGGATGGACAGGATCTGGATGCACACTGTATTAGGACTGCAAGCATGACACTTTATTTTATCAGTGGCACACTGGGCAGTGTTTTGCTCTGCATTATTAAAGTAGCATTTTAGTAACATTTTAGTTGCCCTCCAGTCTCCAGACTAGGGGGGCAAATGCATTGGTGCACTAGAATGCAGGTGAACTACACATGGCGTAGCTGGTATGTGGAGAAGGTGGGGACAAGGCAGGGAAGATTAGATTGAATGAATGAGTGAAAGAATCGCTCATAAATCTTGTAACGCCAGGCTGACATGAGGTTAATGGCATAACAAAATATAAATGATAGCAGGAAAAAAAAGAAGAAAAAAAAAAGGAAGAACACCTCCCAAATCCTCTTACTTAGAACAAAATGGCAACTGCCTCGAATGCTGCTGTCTCAGAGGCAATTCGCTTGGGGTACAAAGTCTCGGGTATGTAGATAACTGTGCATGAGAAATAAGTGACACAAATAGCACGTGCCCTCTGACCGAGATGTCTATCAAACATAACAATTTCTAGAGTACAAATTGCAGAGGTAAAAAAAGCCCCAGCATTGGCTGACCTGCAGTTCATCCTCTGCCTCTGCGCAGTATCACTGTCATATCACTTTCTTGCATACACCAAACATATTGCATGTCTTTACCCATTATTTCTTCGTTATACTGATCAGTGAATGCATAACTTTGACCCAGCTATCAGAGACTGCAGCCAGGAGAAATAGCATAGGTTCTTAATGTGCCACATAACCTCTTCCAAATGAAGACAACATATGGTACATATGCAGAACCCACCATCTATTGCATATATTTAATAATGTATTTCCAGCTTTCCAGATACTCCAGCTTTTGTAGCTTGGGCCCTTTTTGTGTAACATGTACAGACTGCTATAAATACCAGTTCAAGACATCTGTTTCCTGAGCAGAACATTGCTCTTTGTCTTTGACATCTGTGCAGCCACTTCCTTTCCCACTCTAACTACTAGGTGTTTTGGTAATGTGCTTACCACCAAACAGCTTGCAGCAGGAAGGAGAAGATTTATTCTGGGTATATTTGGGAAGCAGATAAGAAATCCAGTGGCCATTGGAACACTGAGCTAGCTTTTAAGTAACTCTTTGGTCAGTCAGTAACACTGCTCAAAGATAAGATAAAATAAAATCATATGGGTCTGAAAGGGAAGAAAAGAGGCCTGAACATATGGATATGAATACAAACTTACACGTGGATGCATACAGATTGCTGTAAAACCTCAAAAAACTGCAGAGTAGGGGCCACATCATGTGTTCAGCAGTGCAGAAAACAGTGACCATGCGAGGAGTGTCTGTGTATCCATGCAAAGAGATTAGATAGATATTATTTCAAAGTAGTATTAGTATAATGAGATGATCTTTGCATTTTTTCTTCTCAGCTGTGGGTACAGACAGCAAACTTTGAGAGATACTTTTAACAAAGAAGCACAAAATTGTGCATGTTAAACCATAAGGAAATAAGGGAAAGATTTACTGGAGGAAAAAAAGCTTAGATAAGATAGTGCACCACTAAATAGGAAGGTGGGAATAAACTGCCTCTCTCTGTTGCTCCATGCATTGTCTACCACATGTAGAATCAGTGGTGAATACAGAACAAAGGGGATGGAGGTTATGTGTTAGCAAAACTTTCTGCAAGTAATGATAGCACCAGAATCAATAGCCTGAGGAGGAAGATGTGGGAGAGTCGTAATTGGAGGACCTGAAGAACAGGTGGGAGAAACAACTGTCAGAAGTGACATACCAGAGACAGCCATGAGAAATGTCGTGGGGCAGGCAGGCGAACTCAGCTGACCTCCTGAGATCCCTCTCAGGCTGCTCTCTTCTAATGGGTCTGTGATTCAACGGTGGCAGAATCAGCTTAAGAGAGGAGAAAACCATTCAGGTCTTTACAATTCATGCCTTTTATAGCACTGTCAAGAGAACCAGCATTCTGCCAGCAGGTTTGTGATATGGCATTTATTACCTGAGAACTCTGATCAAATGATACCCACATATGGGTTTGCTGAGGAATCTAATAGGTGTCACTATTAATAATAGGCCTCCTTGAAAATGTCTGCCTGAATTATGGCAGCTTTTAAAACATGCCATTAAAAAAAAAGACAAAACAAAACCCAAAAAATGGTGGGTTCTTTTTCCTCAAGGTGAGGCCAGCTTTCACCAGGTGCCAGAAATGAGATCACTCCCTGAAAGTGGTGCAGATTGAGTGAGTGATAAGGAAGGGCCTCCAGCAGCTCCTGAGGTTGCGAGTTCTGATGAAGAAGAGCTGCCATTGACAATGGGAGCAAGTGGAGTGGCAGAGTGCTAGACCTGGTGGTGATCCTGGTCCTGTATCTAGCCCATTTCTCTCAATTCTCATCCTCACTTCTGAAGTGAGGAATATATATGTCTTTTGCTGGAGGCATCAATAAAAAAATCAAGACAGAGACGTCAAAAAATTAAGTACTGCTACTCTCAGAAGCATGGGGAAAGGTTGCTTTTGCCTTCCTGGTAAGAGTCGAGTTCTTGGCATGGAAAGGGTGCATTAGCAATGGTCTCTTACAAGCCAAGCTTGCTGCCAGCCTCTGGGAGAAGAGGACCACTGAGCTTCATCCTTAGCAACAGCTGCTTCCCAAGACATTCCTGCCTCTGCCTAAGCAACACTGCCTGGACACTCACCAGGCAGCATTGTGCTGCTGCCCTTGTTAGGCTGGTGTCTTGCCAGCTGCGTGCTTTGCTGGGGGTGGGAGCATGGCCTGTGTGCAAAGCAAGAGCTGCACTGTGGAAGGGTGTGTGCCAAAGAAGCAGTTAGTTCTCCTCATTTTTGAAGGGAAGGGTTTGCAGAATGCAGTTGGGTATGTCTGCTATGCCAGCACTCTTGGGATGTTGGGATGTTGTTTGATGGTTCATGCTGCTCTTCTCTGTTTGCAATTGGAATGGGGGCCTGGCTTGCTGATATTGCTCAGTAAGGTCACATGTGGCATTGTGCAAAAAGGATGTTGGCTGCCTCCAGGTCCTGTATGCACTCAGGCAGCACCAAGCAGACCAGGCATATTGCTTTGTCTTCTGGAGGGTGAAGCTGGCTGTTCACTATGAGAGGCAATCAGCCACATCTCAGAGAGAAGAGCTACACCCCAACACAGAGCCTGCAGCAGCTGTGGTTCAGTGCTTTACTTCTTCGGGTGCCTGATAATGATAATACCTTAGGACCGCTCTTTTATATGATGCTACAGCTCACAGTCATATTTGAAATACATAAAATCTTAACAGTAGGAAGAAATCTCAGTATTTTGCAAATGATTTTTCAAGTGAGAAATTCATGAGAAAGCACTTTCAAGGAGGACTGTTCTCAATAAGAGATACTTGGAAGTCTCGCTCTCTTGAGTGCGTCTGACCAGCTTGTTCCTTGGCATCCTCTCTGCAGCTTCTTCTCTGAAGCAATTTTCCCTCTCTGCTATGGGATAGCTAAGAGACAGACCCGTGTGTTTAAGGGCAGCTCTAATTCTGGGACAGAAAATTGCCTTCCAGTGACATCCAGTGTCCGGTGGCAGCACTGGAAATTGTTTTCACCATTTCTCAGTGTGTTATCCATACAAACATGACAGTGCTGAATGCGGATACTTAAAACATATGTTCAAGTATTAAAAGACACCACATAATGAAGGAAAATTCACAAAGAAATCCCAGCCCAGGTATCAACATTTCTTAGAGAAGAAAAAAAAAGTGTCATCTTTAACAAGGTGTTGTTCATCCAATTCCAGCCTTTTTCAATAGGGGTGTGATTTCTACTTCAACTTAAGACTTCTAGGGCTTGTCTGTTTAACAGATGTGTTATTTGCTCAGGACAGTGTTTAAACAGGACGAGGCCATATCCAGTGGTGAGTGTGGAGAACAGAGTTTGGTGCAGATGAAAACAAAAGAAGCTAAATAGTTTGGAGGTCTCCAGTGCATGATATTGGAGGGACATGCTCCTCATGTATCAGCGTGTTTTATAGCTGTCAAAGGTCACCGTCCCTGGGTGATGGGGGAGGGCAGATATGGGAACTGAATGAATTTACTGTGAAAGTGGAGGGTGCACAGCTGTCCTGAAACAAGGGAACTCCACTTGTAATAGAGATTGACTTTTCGCACCTCTACCATATAGGTAGGCATCCTTCTATATAAAAAGAACTTAAGATGCTGCACGGGTAAAAGATAAAACCTACTAAACTAGCAGGTGTTGTCTGGCATTCTGTGCTCCTTGTATGCATTTGTGTAGCAAATTGTGTAGACAATCATACGCTGCGTGTTCAGAAAAACTGCGGCTTCAAAGTGTGGAAGTATGCAGGGCAGGTGAGCAGCATGAGAGATACCTCAGGAAAAGAGTTATCTTAGAAGCCAGGATTTTCCTAATGGTAATTTGAATCAACAAATTAAATTGAATCAAAAAAATTTGAACCAACACAAATTCGGAAAAGTCTTTTTAAAAGTTAGATTCAAGCTGTGTGCATTTGAGATGCATTTGGAACCTTGTAACTGCAAAGCCATGTCATTGGTATGACCCATTTGCAGCTATCCTTACTGTATTAGCCTCAGGTCAGCAGCCAGCTCCTGCTTTTACAGTACAGCTCTTCGGGGTAGCCCCCAGCTTCTGGCAGGAAGGAATGATAGGAGCCTATTTCAGTAAATGGCTGACAAACTGCTACTGCAGGGACTGAGGTGCCAGAAAGCCACAGGCAAGAAGGTGGATTCTCTTTGCATCTGCTCTTGAGAAGAGCTGTAGAGGGTGAAAGGGACCTCAGGAGATCATCTAGTCCAGCCCCACTGCTAAAGCAGGCTCCCTACAGCAGGCTTCCCAGGTAGGCATCCAGACAGGTTTGAATGTCTCCATAGTGGGAGACTCCACAACCTCTCTGGGCAGCCTGTTCCAGCACGCTGTTGACCACCAAGAAAAGAAGTTTCTACCTGGACTCTCTCTAGAAGTTCCCCATCTTCCTTGAACTGAAGAGCCCAGAACTGGACACAGTGCCCCAGATCTGGCCACCTTAGGGCAGAGTAGAAGGGAAGGATCACCTCTCTTGACTTGCTGGCCACTCTGTTCTTAATGCACTCCAGGTCACAGGGGGCCTTTGCCACAGGGACATGCTGCTGGCTCATGGCCAGCCTGTTATCCACCAGGACCCCCAGCTCCTTTTCCTCAGGTCAGCCCCCGACCTGTGTTGATGCATAGTGTTATTCCTCCCAGGTGTAGGACCCTACACTTGCCCTTGGTGAACCTTATCAGTTTCCTCTCTGTCCAACTTTCCATCCTGCCTAGGTCTCACAGAATGGCAGCACAGCCTTCTTGTGTGTATTTTGTATTATCAGCAAACTTGGTGGGAGTGCACTCTATCCCTTCATCCTGGTCACTGACAAAGATGCTGAGCAAGGTCAGACGCAAGACCAACCCCTGGAGAGCACCATTCACTACAGGTCTCCAGCTAGACTCTGTGCTACTGATCACAACTGTCTGAGCTCTGCCAGTCAGCCAGCTCTCAATCCACTTCACTGTTCATTCATCCATTCTACACTTACTAACTGGCCTATGAGTATGCTCACATGCTGAATTCGTGGTACACAATACCTACTGCTCTGCCTCCAACCACCCAGCCAGCCATAACATCACAGAAGCTATCAGGTTGCTTGAGCATGATTTTGCCTTGGTGAATCCATGTTGACTACTCCTGATTACCTCTTTTTCTTCCACTTGCTTGGAGGTGACATCCAGGATGTCACAGTCACAGGTGGTGGCAAAGTCTGCCAAATAAGAATGATGGTATTGCTCCTGGTCTGCAGATCTCAAAAGCATCATGATGGTCTGAGAAGAGTTCTCATTGGTACCAAGGCTAATTAGTATCCTCTGTTTACAAGAATCAGGATTTGCTAGTTGCCTATATGCCTAAACATCTCTGTTCTGGTTTCCATCTTACTGATAGGAAAGAAGAAATTGGCAACATATTGATTTGTAAATAGCTGGGCTGTCAGATGCCGCTTTCACTGCCTTAGTGTAAGTGCCCTGATACATCTCAGAGCAGAACCAGCCTTTAATGGCCAGCATAATGTGTGCAACAAAGTACTGTGTGATACAAAACACATGCAGGAAATCTGTCATTTCTTGTATGTACCTGCCCATGTGATGGGAGGAATAGATTGCTTAGCACTCACTTTAGCAGATACAGAACCATTTTCAGCTATTCGAACACTGTAATATAAAAAGACGTTTAAAATATAGGTGGGGAAAGAAAGACGTGGAAGCTCTCAAAACATGGAATCATTCTCTAAGGTAACTAAAGTTGTTTAATGAGGAATTTTGTTCTGTTCAGGAAAAAAACCCTCATGTACGGCTCTGGTCTTGATTCATTTTGGCTATTGCAACTGCTTCAATTTCAGTGTGGAAAAAGCACTCCATATGGCAGTTTTATGAACCATTTATTTCTCAGCATTGAAGTGAATGCCATTTGTGGATCGTCCTGGCCAACGGGATTACCTCGTTGTTAATTGCTTGGATTTGGCTTTCTCAAAAGCATTTCACGTTTAAGAACAAGTTTATACAGACAAGAAGGCACATGCTGTTCTCCTGTTCTTCCATTTCCTCTCAGACTTGCTGGGTTTCTGCTAGTTTTTTACACGGTAGGTGAAGTTTTTTTGCAGAAAGTGCATGCTTTCACCCCAATGTAATGGGCTGGGTGTTTGTGTGCTAGCCCTAGTTTAACTGGCTTTAGGAAGTACCTGTGCTAGTGCAAAGAGGAATCAGGCTGCAGACAAAGCATTTCTGAGGACAAAAGCCCAACGTATATCTCTTTTGAGCAACCATTCTAGGATTGCTTTAGGAAACATATGTTACAATTGCTTTCATTCCACTGTCTCTTTTGCTGTTTTACTCCTTTATTCCTTTATTCAGTAATTTACACTGTATAATAAAATTCCGCCATCTGTGCCATGTCCTCTGAGCCAAAATCTCTTTCCAGTGAAGTCTATGGGAATTTTGTCTTTTGTTTCCATCTAAGTTGGGGTTTTTCCCTCGTGTTCTATAATTCAGTAACATCCTGCACTCCTTGCTTGGTGCAGACCTCCCATCAATGTTCCCAGCCCCTCCAAGACTTTGTTTCCAGTTGCATGCTCCAGGCTTTTGCTCAGCTCCTGTAGCATCCAGTGTGTGCATTTACCATGCTTCCACCTCAAAGCAAACACTGTTTCTGCAGGAGCTGGGGTCCGTGCTCGCACACACAGGCTCTGTGCTTGGCAGAGCTTTGTTTGCTGGCAGCTGGCTGGAGGTGATGGAGGCACATGGCTGTCTGGGGTTGGGAGCCTGGAAAATAGCCGAGATCTAAAGAGGTTTAATGCTTTCTCATCGTCTGCAAAACCATTCTCTCAGCAGGTTGGTGTAGCCTGCTCTGTGTGTGTGCGTGTCTGTCACACAGCTTCCTGCTCTGGAAAGGCTTTTCTCTCTCTGGAGTTTCAAGCAACTTTGCTGAGGAAAAGCCACTGGCAGCACGAAAATGCTCACAAGAGCTCTTCCTGTGAGAGGCAGGCTTCCAAGAATCAGTTTTCTTCAATTTATTTAGCCTTTTGATCTAAAAACTAAGTTCCATTTTGCTAGCAATAAGAAACAGTTAATAACTTCCCTTGGATCTCCATGGCTCCTGCTGGAGCCTGAGCTGCTGCAGACACAAATGGCTGCTCAAACTCCACCATGCCTTCCTCTGTGCTTCCCCTCTCTTCTCTCTTTCTGGAGGGAAGGAAGGGTTAAGCTCATGTCCTCATGGAGGAGCAATAGCTCTTCCCAAAAGACAAGTCACGGGCAAACTATTCAGTTGTATATGTCTCACTGAAGAATTGGTACATGAGTGAGACATGACTTCATCCTTTAACCTGCATGCTTCACTGGTCTAGGGAACCCTGGTGGGTTTGGCCCGCTCTAGTCATAGTTGTCATGGGAGATCCTTAATGACTTAGGAAGGTAGCTTAAAAAACCTCCATGCAGAATCCAGCATATGGTATATTTATTGGCAATGCTAATCCCCCCAGGAATGAGTTCTGTAGTAACAAATGGTGAATTATGTGGCTTCATAAGCACTCATGTCATCAAATGCACCATTGACCTTTTTACATTTTCAGGGGAATTTTCTGCTCTGCAGTTTCTCTGGTTTGGAAGTGAAGCAGTTTAACAATTTGTCCTGGAGGAAACAGGTAATCAATAATTTCAGTTTTGGTTACTGGAAAAGGTAAATGAGGTCCATATATTTGTTGGGCAAGTAAGCAATCCAGGGTTTAGTGAAGCTTAAGCAGGAGCTAAAATAGAACGTGCATGCTTGTAGTACAGGAGCACAAAATAGAATCCCTTGTCATGAGAAAAGAAGGAAGAGTAAGTCAGATACATCTCAGTGCCAGACAGAACAATATTTATTTAAAGCATGTTTTTGGCATGAAGCAGAACTGGGGAAGTAATCTGGCTTCCAGCAAAAAAATCTCAGCAGAAGATGCTTATACAGGAGCCTGTAGTTAGCAGCCATCAGGGTGGATCTCATTCAGATTAATCCAATAGCTGATCAGAGTCATCTAGGAATTGCAGAGGGAAAAGGAGAATGCCTTCCTGCAGTGACCAGGCTAAGGAAAAAAGCAAGGATCAGGTTGTGACTGTGCCAACCTGCCCAGCCTGAGACCAGGACCCAACCCTACCTGACTTCAAGATGAGTGTTGAGCCATCTGCTCAGTGAAGCAGCCAGGCTACCACCAGTCTGCAGCATCATTCCCAGCAGACAGCTCTCAACATAGGTTTTTGAGATCCATGAGCAAGGATGAGCTCCCAGGATGCACACAGAGCACTGCAGACCTGCATGCCCAGTGCAGTCTGTGCTGACTGTGATGCAAGCACAGCTGAGATAATGGACGCTTTAATGTTCTCATTGGCCCTAGTGTATGTCACACTCAGTGCTACACCCTGCTCTGAGCTGCCTGACAACTCTGAGCTCTTCAGACCTTGCCTTAATTGCCAGTGCGATCTGCTGTGCCTAGAGCTGTTTCTGAAGGCTGGGGGGTAAAGCTGCTCTCTAGTCAGGTGGCTTTACCTGGCAGAAACCTAAACTGTGTTCTGCTCAATGCATCTGCTGCCATGTGAAACCAGGGCGCTGACAGCTGCCAGGCAGCACAGCTATTTTCAGTGCAGGTCTCTCCCTGCACACCATGTGTGACAAGTGAGCCAGACTAACACAGCACAGGGCTGCAGCGTGTGTGTGTGCTGCCTGGTGGTGGGTGCACAGGGAACAGCTGGCATCACCTCCTTTCTGGTGGCAGAAGCTGTGGAAGGCATGCAAGTAAAACAGCGAGAAAGCTATTGTGACTGTAACTTACTCAAGAGGAAAAAGATATCAGCAGAACATCGTGAAAAACTCCTGCCTTGTTGCTTGCCTTTCTGATCCTTGTGTCCTGAGATACCTACATGCCTTGTCAGTATAGCAGAAAGAGCTCTTGAGGTCTCACTCACCCTTGTAAGTATGAGGCAAACCGCACCAGATCAGCACAGGCACACTGGAAAACAGAGTAATTTAAGCAGACTGTCTTGCATTGCCTGGGGCTGCCAAGGGAATTTTTGGGCCCTGAGAACATTTATACACCAAGGGCCTGGGCTGCCTTCTCCATCCCGTCATGACTAATGGTCCTAAATTGATTGGAACTGCCAAGCCCAGCTGCCAAGCAGAATATTTTTACAATCCCAGTTCTATTTATGCACTGACAAATACAAAACTCAGTGCTAGAAGAGAAAGTGCAAAGCAAAACTGCAGGAAAAAGAAGCAAATCTGCAGAGAGGACTGTGAAAGCCTGCACGCTGTTGGATGGCACCGCCTGCAGACACCCACACCCTGTGCAGGCAGCGCTGCTTTCAGACATGAGCCCACAGCGGGGTCTGAAGCAGCATTCAGCACACATTCCAAGAGCTGGATTTATTCTGGAATATCCACTGGCCCCTGCTGGGGATAGATACGTTTCTGCTGTCAGTCCTTTGCAGGGACCCACCACAGTAACCACAGGGGATACCGGTGCTCCTTCTCACATAAGCCTCTTCGAAAGGACGGCAGACCGAGCCTTTCTTCGGCCTCCTTTAGTCAGGGATGGGGTTGGGCTTTAATGATCCCCACAAAGCCTCAGTAGCTCCGGTCCTGGAGAGGAGCGCTGCTGTCCCGCGGCCTCTCAGTTCCCAGAGTAGACAGCAGAGGGCGCTCGTGCCCCGCGGAGCGCGGCCAGGAGGGGCTGTGCGGGGCTGCTGGTTGGCGACCCTGCACACAGCAAGGGGTTGGAACTGGATGAGCACTGCGGGCCTTTGCAACCCAGGCCATTCTATGATTGCATAATACGATCCCTGAGATCCCTTCCAAGCCAAAAAAACAAAAAAACAAAAAACAAAAAATCACTTAGAAGGCTGCATTTTTTTTCCTAATGATGTGTAGATTATAGTATAGGTTGTCAAGAACTGATGTAGCACTCATCAGAATTCATCTTATCTTCACACAGGACACAGCACTGATGGCAATGAAATACCACCACATGCGGTGACACGATGGAACATGATGTGAAGCCCTGTTTTCAGTCTTCTAAAGTCGTCGAGAAGAAAAGCGAGTGGAACTGTGGGACAAGTTGAGAAGTGGAGATGAAGCAGCCCGTCCTTACCACATTGTGCAACAGGTCTGTCTCTGAGAAGGCACCACAAGGTACCATCAAGCTGAGCTTGCTGCAGACCAGCTGGAGCATCAATTTGCTGCCCTCATTCAGCATGGCTGTAGGATGTGCAGGTCCCCACTGTAAGGAACACAAGCTGAATGGAAATCAGTGTCTGGAGCTCCTGACAGCTCAAAAACCTGTTAGCAAGCAGTTATCACCAAGTGATGTCTCTTCTCTGAGCAAGGTGAGGGAGCACTGTCTTGCTGGTTTCCTACTGAGGGAACAGCAGCAGAGTGGTGACTCCTCACCCCACAGCACAGCACCAGCAGCATCTCTCCTCCCAGCACAGCATGAGGCCTTCCCTCCCCACAAGCTCAGAGCACCACAGATGAGAGGTGCTGTGCCTGGAAAGAGGTGTCTGCCCTGGTGTTTACTGTGTTATCCATAGCTTTGTGCGTCGGATTTCTTGCTTCTCAACTGGGGCCTGGTTTTACAGCAGGTCCCATGAAAATACTAATATGGGAGCAATATTTGAGCATAAGCAGTGATGATTGTTTGCTGAGATTTGGTCTTTCACATTAACTCAGAAAACCATCCCTTGCAGGCTTGCACCGTAGTGCTGAGAAGATGCTACTCTGATGCTACTTCTTGTCCATCTTGACTAAAAAGGTGGCGTTTGGTTTCGAAACAGCACATTTTTTATTTTAAATGGAATAGAAAAAAAATTGATTTTAAGCCCTAATTGCATACATGTCAAATAACATGTCACATTTAAAGACTGTCATGGGAGCCAACCAATGTAATTGTATATGGACAGCGTTCTCTAATTTACCCTGGTTTGTATGATTTACCGGTATGTTTTGCTGTAGATTGCATTATTTAGTTGTTTGATAATCTCTTTTCTTTCTGCTGTGATTTATGGGGTGGGATTTCTGTTTGTTTTCTATCAGCACACTGTTTTTGTCAATCACAATTTGTGCAACAGCGATATACAAGAATAAAACAGAAGAGGATAGTGGAGAACAACTCATGGAGTGCATCTAATGCGTGCTTTGAACAGATTATTGATGGAGAAACGTATCAGAGGAACCAATTTGGAAAGCAGAGGTTGGCAATACGTGAAGAACAAATGCTGCAATCAGCACTCTGTGGATTTGTTTGCATAAATTTTGTGGGTCTGTACAGTTGTCTAAATGATTAATGAACACGAAATGAAAATTGTTTTTGTTTTTGTTTTGTTTTTTTTTTAGCTTTTGAGCCTTTGTACCATTCCTTTCTCTCTCCTGATGGTGGAGTCCTATCCACTGTTTTTGATGCTTCACTCACCTTCCTGGCTTTACTGGGACAAAGCACAGGGATGGTTCTGACTTGGTTGCTGCCTTTCCCCACTTGCAGACCACAGCTACAAGCTGGAGTAATGTGAAGCTTTGTCAGGGGCTTGGCTGCTTTGGGCCTCTAAGGTGGAAGAGAAGAGGGTGGTACATGTGCCAAGCACTCAGGTATATAAAACTAAATGTAGGAAAAACAAGTTTATCGTGGTCCTTAAGATCTCCAAGTGAGATGAGAAAGCCAGCATTCCATCCCATCTCTTTCTACAGGTCTATCAGACCTGAATTCTTGTACTTCAGAGGCTCGTCTACTGAGGTTTCTTCTTTCAGTGAGGTTTTTATACTGGGAAACCATGAAAAACTGGCTCTTATTGAAATGAAACAAAACCTGCATGGTTTCCCCAGAGCTCCCCACAAAACGCACTAATGCAGTGCCAAGAATGCCAACAGCACTGCACGAAGTAGAGAGAACGATCTCAAAAGGACACCAAGTGCTTCAAGACAGCTTCACCTTGAATGTTTTCTGTGTCATCGGAACCAACCCTGCTGAGACAAGCACCCATCCAGACAAGCAAACACAGCCCCCAGCTTTTGTGCGGTACAGTACACAGGACATGCAGGCAGCCTTCTTATGCCACTACAGAGGTGTACACACACTGTGCAGCTCAGTTCTGTACCTCCTAAATCCACACGCCTGTTTCCGGCAACAGCAAAAATCAAACTGGCATCTGCTGCCTTTAATCTGTAGTTTGGACCTCTTGTATCTACTGTAAGTATGATGCAGAGGTCAGCATGATGGAGTCAGGGCTTCACATGAATGTAAGGAAAAGAAAGAGAAAGCAAAAATATGTGCTCTCCTTACAGGGGGCAAATGTATGGCACTGAAATAACTCAGGAAGCTGGAGCCTGTTTATAGGATCATGGAATCACAGAACTGCTCAGACTGGAAAAGACTTTAAAGATCATCAGATCCAGCCGTCTCATTTCGAAGAGCTCTGAATGGCTCACAGCCTATTTAGTGCAATATTGCTCATTCCTTTGACTTGTCTCACATTTTTGCCAGGGATAAAAAGCAAACCTAATTTTAGAAACAAACTTTGCCAGAGAAAAGGGAGCATGAGAAAGTGCAGTTCCCACCTAAGCTGTGAATTGGTATTTCCGGGTGAAGAGATCCATGTGCAGCCCCTGAGCAGGACTGCAGCTTTACATAGGTTTTTTTTCCCTGCCTTTATCTCTGCTCTTACAGACCCACAGGACAGTTGGTGTTTGAACATAAGAAGACAATCCATTTCCTTGAGACACAAGAAAACTTCACAGGTCCTGTTGGCTTCAAAACATATAAAGCAAAGAAAAGCGAGATGGGGAAGTGAAGTAACGTAACTCAGAAGCATTCTCTGCTTTCCTGTAGTCATATGTGTAGGCACAGCCTTTTCCAAGGCAATTAGGAGACGTACAGGGTGCTAGTTCACATGGAGGAAATAAGCAAATGTGGTATTTTGTTATCTTCCTTTCAAAATGTAAAAATGCAAAAAATTAACCGCGGGGGCAACGTATGCAGTGTATATAAACCAAGGGCTTTCCTTTAATCCGCTGCTAATCCCTGACTTATCTCCCCTACTGTGCGTGCGTTGTTAACAAAGATACAACTGGTGCAGAGACGTGCAGGCGCTCCAAGGGAGTTAGATCCCAATATTTCAAGTCCAAAATGCAGAATAACCCTCAGCAGCCCTCGTGCCACCAGTTTCTGAGGTTTATAAAGTATCCTCACAGTGGTGAGTAGCTCTTAAATGCAACTTTCTGCATTATTGGAACCTTTCTTGTTGTTTTGTTTTGTTTTTTTTCCCCACTACATTTGGGAGGTTTCTTAAAGATCACTCGATGATCACCTTTGAATTATTACTAATGCACTGGGTGTTGTTGCTCAGAAGTAAGAAATGCAATTAAACTTTCATATATTTTTTTTTTTCCACGTCTCTTTTACGAGAGATACCAAGTTAAAACATTTAGCTTTTTCTTGAAAAATCCCTTTGGTGGAAAAGCAGAAGTTGGCGTCGAAATGATATTCCAGTCCCCTTCTGACGGCTGGTAGAAATAATATAGATTATTGACAGTGAGCGTGCTGCTTATATCTGAAGAACAGACCATTCATAGTGATAATGAATTTGACATTTGAGTGTTCCAGAGACCTGCACGCTTTTGTTAAAGGATACAAGTGCAACTGGAATTCTCAATCTGCTTTGTTTCAGACAATTCAAATGACGTGGCTGTGAAAAAAAAGAAAAACGAAGTACAACTTTAACTATTTAAGTCGATTCTGGTTGGGTTTGATTTTATTAGCTTACATCATTTTGGTAGCAGAACTGCAGTGGAAGGGAAAACCTTTGCAGATGAGAGTTGTATCATCAAGTGCTGTTGATTTCTCATCCCTCAGCATGTATTTTAATGGCTAAATGTAAAGGATTATTGAGTCACTGAGTGTGGAGGTGTCTGTGGCTGTGTTATATAACGCTAGATATTTTTGTGAGAGATCCACACCACTGTTCACTTTGTGCATCGTGTTGCTGCTGGAGGAGGTGTGAAGCAAAGTTACAAAGCAAATAAACTTAAAAAAAAAAAAAAAAAACCACTTCTTTAGAGACTGGATAAATAGTAAGAAGCGTGTTTAATACAACTAATTTATAGATGAATGTGGTGCCAAGCCAGAATACATTAACAAGGTAAGGCTGCGGGGTCTCTAGGTAAGATAATATATTGCTTTCATTAAAAAGCAATCTGCATGGACCATATCCACTAACACTGGAAACTCTGCAGCTGTCACCTTTATCAGGGGAACAAGAGCAAGCCACTACATTTTAATCACTGGAGTTTGTCAGGAACGAAAAACAGCCAGCTTCCCACAAATCAACAGACATGTATCCTGATAAGGAGAGTGAATTGCAAAAGGACAGCTACACCACGCATTACACCACCTATTCTGGAGTGATCAAAGTGCTGTAATTGTAGCAGATAAATCTAGTGAATTAGTCTCTGGGATGAAACACCCTTCTTTTTGCAAAACAAGCACATGCTTACTTGGTCATCCATGACACAATTCACTTTTTAGTTCGAGTATTTGCGGTAGTTAACAAAGGTAGATGGAGAGAGAAACAGGGTGCTTGTAACACCAATCTGGCAGCATTCTTACAGTCTGTTTCCTGATCATTACACAACAATTAATATCTGCGCTGCAGCTGCTGAGCTATTGCTTTGAGCAGCCCTGCCAATAAAAGTAAACATAATTATTTTTAATACTCTTAGCCCTTGCGTTTGTCATATCTGATATACACAGCAGATACTTTTTTTCTATGATAGATAATTCATCTTGGAAGAGATGGCGGTATGCGACTGAGAGGGGCAGCGCCTCAGGTGAAAATATCCTTCCAGAACAGATATTATGGGAGCAAAATTTTAACCTCTGGTGTAGTCACAGGTATATGGTAATTAGATAGGAGATGGTGATAGCGGATGTGACCCCTGGAGTGGCTGATGTGACAATGATTTTCTGTAACGAAGGAAGAATAAATCACAGAATCATAGAATAAAGTAGAAAAGTGTCATGCAAAATTCCTTTTCAAAGGGAAAAATGGAAATATCTGCTTGTTTGCAGAGGGGTGGCTCTTAGTTTTGTTTCAGGACAAGGAGAGACCTATGGAGAAGTTTGCTGTGGGTCTTGTTTGTTTGTTTTAATGCACTAAGACAGTAAATGCAAATCGGGTTTTGAGGAGGGGTATTTTCATTCACAAGAGCTTTGGAGTAATGGTTAAATTCAATATCATGCAGCAGAAAGATCTCTGAAAAAGGAATAATAGTAATACTGCACATACAAAAATTAGAGGCAATGAAATTAAGAGGGAATGAAATATATTGGCTTCATAGATTTTACAGTTCTGAACTGTTCACTCTGCTGGCTGGGATTGAACCACTTCCATCAGCTGGTACAGTCCAGGGCAGAGCATTTAACTAACCAGCTTATTGCCATTTGCAATAGCAGGCCAAGCTCTTTGTCAGCACCCAGAGAGGGCTCAAATCACTACTACCTCGCAGTCAGCAGTACTGATTTTGATGTGCATATGGTGCACCAAGGATTATTACCGTGATCTGTTATTTGCTGCTCATTAGAAGATCAAATTCTGATGGTATGCTTCTTCTTGTATGACAAGGCCCTTCAGTATTCAGAAAGTACTCCAAAGAAAGGCATGCAGAATCATAGAATCACAGAATTGCTCAGGTTGGAAAAGACCTTCAAGATCATCAATGGCAGCCTAACCGACTACCTAACCATAGTTCTCTCGGCCCACATCCCCTGCAGGCACAGAGGCAGAAACATGCACTCACACAGCTCCCATCTGGACAGCTACACTGTGCGATTAACCCCCCTGATACAAGATTTGGCCCAGATTCAGTGGGGGAAGCAAATGATTTTATTGTGGTTATTTATTTTCACTGTGGTTCCATATGTCACAACTACTACAGAGGTGGGAATCACTACATTTATTCTTCTGGGTGCAGGAAACTCGCTAATCAAAGAAGAGCTACTATGTTTTCTTTCAGGCTTTGTTTAATTCTGCAATTGATCCAAGATAATAAGAGAATGATGTCACTAAACTCTTCTGCAAAGAAACGTGGAATGGTGTTTGCATCCCCTAAATTTTCAGAAGATTTATCTATGAGGAAATTCCAGACAGAATTTTCATCATATGCTTGAATTCTGTCGGTCAACTGGAGACCAGAAAACCGAATGCAAGTCAGCGTATCGTTACCTGTTTCACCCCTCAGAATCAATTATTTTTATTTCCTCTGCATTTCAAAAGTCCTTTTAAGGATAAAATAACATCCAGAACAGAATGAAAATCAAAGATTTCTTTCAAGATAGCATTTTCCTCTGGAATAAAAATGCATGTAATCCATCACTCAGAGAGCTACTGAAATAAAATCACCAGTAGTCTGTCAACTCTACTAAGGAAGTCCCATTGTCTTTCTGTTTTCCTCTACTTTACAAGGAATATCTGAGTATTTCATGTTGATAGCTTGATTGGCTGCACTGGGACTCTTTAAAAGTACTAAAAAAATCAACAGTCTGGTACAAATCAAACACTGGCTTCTTTCAATCATGTGCTTGGGGTATTATCTGAGGTTTCTACCCAGAAAGATGTCATTAAAAGTTGCAGAAATTAATTGGTGCCATTGGCTGTAATGGCCTTTCCTGACATGGTTTCTCAAATGTAAAGGAAAATTATGGATAAGGCAAATTCCTCATGGGATTTTTATGGATGTCTGCTTTGTTCTGTTATTGTTTATTGCAAATGTTATTACTGTGATCTATTGCCCCATCATGCTTTGTCTATACTGCTTATGCCATTTTGCAGCCCGTAACAACTGAGGGCTTCTGTCATTGACCAAGATAGCATTTATTTCTAAATTCTGTGTTTCATATAATCCTATGGCCATCTCTAGGTGTTAATTTTGTGTGTTTAAAATTTCATACTCAAACAAATGTTGTTCTGATTGATCAGACATTGCCAACGATCTTCCTAACACGACTGTGAATCTCTCACTATCTGCATCTTCTTCTGCAGAGGATTTAATTGCTGTACAAAGCAGCAGGGGTTATTCATTTATTTCTGTTGATGTATTTGGCACTTCTTATGTTAAAAGAGAGTCTTCACTATCTTCCTTTCATATTTATTAATGGTAAGATTATCCTCTTAACTACAGTTTAGAACACCCTGCAAGAAATGGAAACCCTCCAGGAGCAGCAAACTGTAAAAATGCAGCCTCTGCTTCGCAGCAGCGTAAAGACAGTTGTAAAAGAGTCTAAAATATTTTATTTGAGATTCAGAAAACATTTCGTACTTAACACATGAAGGTCCTTATTCTGTCACTGAAGTCAAATTACTTCGGTATCAAGCAGTGTACTTTCCATCTGGGATTCTGAAAGACCCTTTTGAAGGCATTTGGAATCATAAGCCTTGCTCTTAAAAACTTATCTGAATTAAACTTTACAGGACACTTTCTTCATTAAACCTCCTCAGAAAATGTTGTGGATCTTTAGGTTATGCTCTTCAGAATGCTTTATGTAAATTGGCATAAACTGAGTATGAAATACTCCAACAATTTTACCAAAACCCAATAAATGGGGAAAAAAAGAGGAATATCCACTACCATATTATGATTCCAGCTATGTAAGGGTGTTGATTTTTGGTGGTGGTTGTTTCTTGTCTCTTTTTTTTTTTTTCCTAGCTTAGACTTCAGGTTTATCATACACAAATGTATGTAACATAAAAATATCAGTCTGTTGCATCTGCCCAGCCTTCAGTCACTGAAACTGTGATGGAAAAGAGCTGCCATCTTCCAGCTTTTATCTCCTTCTTCTGTGTGCCTCTCTTCTGCCTGCACATTTTAGCTCTGTGCCTGGTGGTACTACGTCTAGTTCATCTTACAGCTTTGCAACACAAGTTTTCTCTTTGTAACTGTCAGCTTTTTTTTCTGTTCGGATAGTTTCAGAGCTGTGCTTTGTTATTTGAATTGATTATCTTGTGCTAAAGTTGTAAATCCTTTCAGAGCCCTAGAAAGGGGTTCACTGAAACTGGAAACAGTAGTGGGCTCAAGAGATCAGGAGCAGAAACAGCTTTTCTTTCATACAGGGCCTTTTGGGGCATGTTCTTTTGCAACTCATGATCTTACCAGAAGGTAGGGCTTTGGTGATTATTTTACTTAGTATTGTAGTTACATCCTGTCTCTTACAACCAAACATTCCCCTTGCAAAAACATGGCCATTGTCATAATCACTTTCATCGTCACCCTCAGGAAAAAATAAATAAATAAAATAAAAATAAATAAATAAAATAAAAATAAATAAATAAATAAATAAATAAATAATAAAGCTATACTAACTCTAGAGGTTGAATATACCTGCCTTGTTTTCTGTTGTGGGCCACATCTCCTTATCACATAGCGGACCTCTAAGGGGCTAGCAGGGAAGTACTGAGAGTGGTTGTACATGTGTTGTGATATCAGGTCTTAGGAAGAACCCATTGGAGTGGCATAGATCAAAGCTGTATCTCCCATGGACTATGTTCCTATCTGGACATATTATTTTTAGGACACCCCACAAAGTACAGGACCATTTTGCCATCTTCATGGCATACCACGCTCCTGTGCAGCTGCTGAGCAGAAGGACATCCTGTTCTGCACTGTTATGACATTATTACAAAGTAAAGAAGCCCACTATGTTTTTGCTTGATAAGTGAGGTGGAAAAATGAGGGACGTTATTCCTATGTTCCTTGAATCATATAAATGTCTATTCTGTCCCATAAAGGTAAGTACCTGTGGGACAATGTTGACCATTAAAGCATCCAGAGGACAAGTATTTCTGCAGCATCTGGCACCTATGGCTGTGTCTGAGGCACACTTCTACATGCTTGTACAAATTCACTCAAAAGCAATGTAGGAGAAAGATTTCGGGTGCTCATTCTAATGTCCCACACCTAACACCCTCCCTGTGCCAGGTTCATGTCGTGAATCATAGAATCATAGAGTCCTAGAATGGCCTGGATCTTGAAGAGGACCAGCTTCTGAATCTCACTGGTGCAATTCTGCTGCTCCCAGAGGCACAGAGCAGCACCTAAGTTCACTGTTTGGCCCCTTCTCAGCTCTGGAAAAAGGGAGTGTGAATGTGGCCAGTGCTTCAGAAACGAGCATGGGCTGCATCCTCAGACTGTGTAAATTGGCTCTGTCATGATGAGCTTTAGTAGGCAACAGATGAGAGTCTGGCTCCACAGACAGAGCAGTGAGAAATGTAAGACAGCCAAAATGATACATAGGCTATTAAAATAAGTGGATAATAGAGGATTTTTTTAAAAATATATATACATAGTTTTCATTTGTCTTTAATCTTTAAAGTTTTAATCTTTTGCCATCTATGAAACAGAACATGAGATATTTTTTATGTCTTTTCAAAGGTCAGGACCAAAGCCATGCTCTTTTAGAGGCCTTATGACTGCTTGTGCTTTTTTGATGTTTGTACCATCATCTAAACCTGATAAGTAGATGAATGACCATGATAAATGTGCATAATGAGAAAGTGATAAGAATACCAGCATCTGACATGAGTTATGTCTCTGATGTCCAAAAATGGAGATGCTTTTATCTTTACTCTCTAATTTCTTAATTAGAAAGAAAGCATATTTTCCACCCAGTGCATACGTATTTGGCAAGCATGTTGTCTAATAACAAGAGATCTCAGCCAATGACCTTATTATAGACACTGTTGTAATTTAATGTTTAAAAATGTCTCTCCTCCCTACAGTGCATGAGCCGCAGCAGCAAGCTTTATGCAGCGATACATAACAAAAACTGCTAAACGTAAAATCTGATGGGATCCTGATGATTTGAAAAAGTAAAAAAGAGGAAAAGAAAAAAAGGACGAGGGCCCAGTCCCACAGACTTTCGAAAAGACGTGCTCATTTACCCACATATATGGTTTGATTCAATGGCTGGGATTCGTTATACGAGTAATGACACACACGTCACATGCATTTCAAAAACCTGGCTATGCAGATCAGATTTTAATCTCAGATGCCCAGAAAGTCTGGATTGTGAAAGCCTTATATGGGAAAAATTCCCTTTAATGAGATTCCTCCCACTGATAGGACTCTTGCTCCAGAGAAGCAACAAAATCAGAGCTGTTCAAATCTTTCTTTAAAAAATAAGCCTCTGCGTGCTGTTGGAGAACTGGGGCTGTGGACTTTCTCAGGAATTATAGTCTGTATTCAAGAGCCTTAATTTTCCCAGAAATCAAGTGAATATTCTTCATTAGTCTGTAGCAGGGATGCTTTCAACCCAGTGATGGCTCAGTGTCTTTTGCCTACACTCTGAAAAGAATGGCACACTTGTGTCCTTCTCCTTGACTTGTACTCCTGCTGAAGTAAAAGAGGTGCATTTGTGGAAGGAGAGCTTAACAACTGGAACCTGCTTCTCTCATAGTGAATGGGAGAACTGTTCACACGAGTGAAAGGAAGCTAAGATTAACCACAGTAAAGCTACATTAAACTAAGAATTTCTGCATTCTGAAAGCGACAAAACCGAACTAGCTTCAGTATGATAGAAAGATAAATTAAAATTCCTCTGCTCTGAACAACTCCTGCAGAACTGCTGTAAGGCAGTATTTTATTCTGCCGTTTAATTGCGTTACTTTATTGCGATAATACCAAATCACTTACACAACAACGCCAGCTGACTGCAAAACAGTATCAGGCATTTTATGCTTTTGTTTTGTTTGCATCTAAAATACAAGGTTTATAAAACATCAGCAGTTCGAGGTGTAGCAAGCTGGAGAGAAACATTTTGTAGAGGATGTTTATTTAGATTTTCTTGGTTTCCTTTCAGACTAAGATTTGTTTACTAGAGGCATTACAATTTAGTGAGACAAATTAGGCTAAACTTTTTATCTCTGGTGGTTTGCACATGCACTGATTGAACTAGTATTTCTTCTAAAGATTGCCTGGGAAGATAAATGAACAAGAGGAGCAATTAGAGTAAGGAAAAACTAAAGATTGGCTGACATGATTTAAGTTTACCGCTAAGGCAGTTTGTCATTTTGTCTCTATAATCTCTATCAGAATTGACTAAAACGGTAAACATAAATCATTATACTAATTTATTTCACCACAGTGTGGTCTGGGAGAAGAAGATTTCATTTTTTTTTCCACAGACTTTGGGGGATTCAAGTATTTGCAGAACTTTTTTTTTAATATAGTGGAAAAACAAGCCAGCCTAAAGAATCATTGATTAGTATTTCAGCTTCTCTAAAATCTAATTTTTTTTTATGGTAAGCCAAGAAATGCCCCTATTACTGTTGCTAAGATAACTATTAAGAATTCAGAATAAATGGGCATGGGTTTGATTTTTTTTAAGTGACCGTATAAAGCTTAATGCAGGACAAAATGTAATGCAAGGCCATCAGTTAATACTTTACACAAGTCCAGCTAATAAGCAGCCTTCTCTCCTGAGATGCATCAGAACAAAATGTGCAGGATGGTGGGACATCTTTGTGGGAGGGAAATCACTAGATATCTGAGGACACCCTGCAGCATAAATCTCCATGGGCTGTCACTAGGCCTGTTATAGACTCTCCAAAAATAGAGCTCTGTATATCTTCATTAGGAACCGTGCTAACAACTCTGCCTGCCTGCAGTTTTATTCAGAAGCTACAGTATGGCAAGGTCTACATTACGTTGCTCTTGTTGAGTGAAATATTCCTTATCGGTGACTCGAAAGGACAGATTTTCCAATGCCATTGGTATACCTAAGTCCTTCGGACCTCTCTGCATGTGAATGGTCCATCTGGCTCATTGGAGCTCATCGCAGGCTGCTGCCCATATTATTCCCCCAAAGGAAGAAAGGGAGATATATTGCTTCCCCTGTCCCTGCACTCCCACAGACCCCTGACAGCACTGCCTGGTTTCACCACCCACCAGCAAAACCTAAGCCAAAACTACTTGAGATCAGTACTGGAAACCAGATCCAGAGTGAAGAGGAGCAGGTACCATGTACCTCCTAGAGAGGAGCAGTTAAACCCAGTTAAGTAAGTATTCAGAATGTGATTCTAAAGCTAAGGACAGGAACTTCTGTGAGCAGCAGAACCTGGGGACCCTGCTCTCAGATGGATGTCTTTATTCTGGTTGATTTACTTCATAGCCCATGAAAAAGAAGGTCTGGCACTGCCATGTCCCCTACCAGATGATACATAGGTCCTTGTACTCATCCCTGGAACCTATTTCCACGAATCTTTAAGGAATTTTACTCTCTACTGGACCATTTTAACTCTCACATCTCCACATAATCAAGAGTTTAAGCACTGCTGTGAGAGAATTCTCTTACAAACACTATACATACATGCAGAGCATGATTGAATATCCATAGGAAAATACACTACACTGGGATACATCAGCACATGTTTTCAAACAGAAAGCTTTAGGGCTTTCAGAAGTCTAAAAGTTCTGGTTATCAGTCTTCTGTGTCTGGAGCCTACTTAATTTACTCTAAATTCAGCATAAGGAAAACATGGTAGAAAGATGTTTCTTTCATTACCTCACAGCTGCTTATCATAATGCACACACCACTGAGATGCATATCTCACTGAGAAATGCATATAAGATTTAATAGCCCCTTATTTTTATGGTCACATCCATTTCAGGTTGCAGTTCAGAAAGTATCAGTTTGGGATTTATCCTCTGAGACATACTGATCCCCCATACTCCTACAACACCCTCATGCAGCTTATGGTGTTGGGTGCAAGCACTGGGATAAACTGCTGTGTTCTTTCTTCCTTGACTTGTTTTACCTTGCTTTGCCTTCCCATCCTCCCCTCCCTTTCCCTTCCCTTCCCTTCCCTTCCCTTCCCTTCCCTTCCCTTCTCCTTTTCTTTTCCCTTTTTCCCTTTCCTTTTCCTCTCCTCTCCCCTGGCTTCTCCCCCCCCCCCCCCCCCCCCCCCCCCCTCCTGGACCCTTTGTCTTTCATTTCATACTTTTCTTCCCACTTTCACTAGGAAATATAAGTAACAGAAATCCCACTCAGTCTTGAATTTGTATTTCTGGACCAGATATTTTACCAATTAACTTGTGTGAATGGCTGTGAAGAAAAACAAAACTGTGACCCTGAGCAGCCAAACTCCCACTGAAAACAATAGAACCACAGGGATGCTTATTTGTTTCCAGCTTGATTTCTTGCGGTATTTCTTAAAGGGAGGGAAAATGTTGCAAAAGTTCAGTGAGTTTTTGGTCTGATGTTTTTTTCACTGGATACCTGAGGCTGGCTGTTAGATCTATTAGTTTCCATAATTGATGGTAATGTGTGGTAACAAGAGAATGCTGATCTCCAGACATGCTAAAGACTTCCAAACTTCTCTGAAAAGCTTCTGAAGTCAAGATAAGCACTAGCAATGAGCCAAAATTAGCTCAACCACTGGCACAGCCCAAAAGCAGAAAGAGCATTTTCAAGTAAAAAAGTGTTCCTTATACCATCAGAGCAGCGATGGCAGGCTAAAGGCAAGGCAAAAACATCCCTAGTTGCTTGCAGGATCATTGGATAGATTGAAAAGAGACAAAAAGCACCACTTTCGCCTGAGCAGGACAAACATGTTAAGAAATCGCTCATCCCAGCTTTGACCTCCAGAGGGCAACAGCCCACAGCACGACAGTTATCCCAGGATCTGTTAAAAGTCATTTCTGAAAGCTTTTGTGGCACTCACTACCAGCAGGACTGGGATCATACCATATCAAAATGGTGGCTGCAGAACAGGCAGCCAGGATTGCCAGAACCACAGCTGGCAGAAAACTGTGAGACTTATGGAAAAGAACAGACAAAATAAGTTATCTTGCCTCTGAAAACTGCCTTGAAAAGGGTAGTACGCTGCAGGAGAGGCAGTGTAGGACACAGGTGGGCACGATCACGTTGTGGAAGCTCATCAGAAGGGTTGTTTAGTTTGGGTAACTCCTTGTATATGCTTATTAGCAGCTTTGAATCGAGGACTACATGTGTGTAATAGCTTACGGTTATTTATTCTCATTATACTTTTAAAATAACAATTTTTATGTGCTAAGAATACAAGAATTCTTGCAAGCTACAGCAGAGCTACAAGCACAGCACTTTTAATGCAGTGGACTCTTTCAATTATTTAATCAGGAACAAAACGATCTACTAAATAACAACAATACCACTAAATTCTTTAACATTACTATTATTATTATTTCATGTGCACCAAATAGCATCTTTTCTTTTTTGCTTTTTCTTCTTTCCTCTCCAAAGGGAAATGCTCCCATTCTGGCAGTGTCACTGGAAATACCAGTGAGAGCTCTCAAACTTCTGGCATAAAGTCCCCACCGTTGGCTTTTGTTGTTGTTGCCCATGGGGTCCATGTGTTGCTTTAGTTCCTCATCAAGAGCTCTGCTCACCATGTACTCCTGGCACTCTGATTTTCTCCCAGTCCAGGGAGGGGTTTTGTTGCTATGAGCATATTACCCTCACCTGGGCATTACGTGAGGTTTTATGACATGATCAGCAAAGCAAAACAGACTGCTAACAAAACTTGAGCAGAGAGGAGTAGGTAGATAAGAGAAATAAGGGGGAAAAATAAAATAAAAAATAAAAAATAAATTTTAAAAAATCTAGAAAAACAAGAGAAGCTGATGCTTTTGCTTTGGATGTCATTATTTTGTGCTGCCACAAGCCAAGCTTGTAGATAAAGTCCTAAAATCTCTGCTCTGTTTGCTGTTACACTTCCTGTCTTCCTGAGGTCAAGGAAGAGCTATGCTCTGCACAGAGGAAGACAGCATTCAGGAGGCAGTGAGCAGTCAGTCTGCTCCCTCTCTAAGCCCCCGAGGGATGAAAAATTACTGTGCCTGCATACACTCTAGTATCTTTTAACAAATCACAAATTAATGCTTCTGACCCTGTAACTTAAATGGTTTGCTTGTGGTGTGAAAATAAACTGCTGCTCAGTTTCATTCTTTGCCATTTTTCTGGGACTGCTCTGCCACAGGAGTGCACAGTGCAGGTGCTGCATGGCTGCAGTCTGTTGCATTGGTTGTCAGCAGCACCATCCCACCTGCATGCTGAGTCTGGAAGCTGTGTCTGGATTAGGCTGAATTCTGGGAAGGCTGAAATAAATCAGATCTGTGGGGGGAAGGGAGATTTTGTTGATTTTTTTTTTTAACCTTTTTAACCTTTTTCTCAGTACTAGAAATGGACACAGTAATCACAAATATATTTACCCTGAGTGTGACTATTCTTATTTTCTTTTAATTGAAACTACTTTACAGTGGAAATCCACTGTCTGCTATGGAGCATGTTAACTTGGCTTCTTAACAGGACAAGTCCGTACAGCAGAGAGCTCAAAACTGCCATGCTTGCCTGCAACTAAATCTAGAATGTGTTCTGTCGCTGCCTTCATACTGAAAGCACTACATTTGCCTGTTTTAGATACCTGAGGGTCACATTTCCTTCTGCAGAGATAACCTCTTGGGACAGCTGCATTCCACTCAACCCAGGAACTACCATGCAGTGAAACTGAAGAGGATTTTGTCTTCCTTTTTGTCTCTCCAGCACACGAGCTTACAAACCAAGCAGAGAGCGCTCATAGGAAAACAACAATTCCATATGCAACTTTGCAGGTTGATCAACTGTTGTTTATTGCTTGCAGAAAGCAATTGACCCAAGCAAGTTACCCTCACCAGGTGCAATACATTTCTTCAGTAACTTCTTCAGTAACACACAGAGAAAATGAAACAAAATTTCCTGAATTTGGTAGAGATCTTGGTAAGCACTGACAAATGCCATTAAATACCAGCTCTGAGGTGACAGGTGAATTTTCTGTAAGATTGCCATGGGTAGAGGTATAAAAAGGTGCAGCATTATAGTTATGGCACTTGTTCAAGGTGCAGAGCTGAGAGAAGCTCTCAGCAGAAGGGACGCCAGGTATCCTACAGGAAACACCAAACAAGCCTGAGGCTACAGTAATAGAGCCAGAATGAGTTCAGTCATACAAGACTTGATTAATAGCACAGGCTCTAGTAAAAAGCTTTGCTACAAGTGGGCAGCTTCAAACTTCAAAATGAGACAGGGAGGGGAAGAGCAGTGATCACTGGTCATGGTATAGTCCTAAATCATAGATAAGACAAACCAGAGATGATTTAATCAACCAAGAATGTTGCACAACACTGACAAAAATTCAGTAAGACCTTGTGAGGATGTAAGGGACGTGTTAAGTTTTTGTGTTTGTTTAACATAATTGAAGTCTGCAGGTGTTGAGAAAGGAATTCTGAGACAAAGCATTGTTACTAAGTCATTCCTTTCTACTCATATCCCTTATATCTATATATAAGGTGAGGAGAGTTCCTACTCTCTTTTGACTGTCTGAAGTTAGAGAAGATAGCTTGTTCCACGTGGATGTTTGATTGCAATAAAGCTTGTCTTCCTGCTATTCTTTCACCCATAGACTCTCCTCAGTGTTCCTGTTTGAAGAGATGGCCTTTCAGAGATCTCTCCTGATGGTGACTCCTTTCTGAATATGGAAATGCATTGCCCTTGACTTTTGCCAGGCTGTTACTTCTTGTGCTGTTTCTAAGTTTGGAATCCAAAATGTTTCCTCTGTTTTAGATAGATATCAATCATAGAATCATAGAACCACTCAGCTGGAAAAGACCTTAAAGATCATCAAGCCCAACCACAAGCCAGCCATCCTACCCTAACAACCCTTTGCTAAATCATGTCCCTGGGCATCACATCCATCAACTTTAAATTAAGATTCTGCAGTTATTTAAGATAAAGTTTTAAGCTTAAGGCTAGGTGTGTTGCTGATATATTTGGATCAAAACAGAAGTAATGCAAGCTAAGAAAGTAATGTGAATAATGTATTAATCTACAACCTACAGTATGACCAGTGGACAGTGGGGTGTATGTGTTCTGTGCTGCAAGCGTCATTCATTAGATTTTAAACTCTGTATTGAGTGAAAAAGCAAAAGAATATATATATATATATGTTGAAACAAACGCTTAGATGGGAAAGTCTTTGTCTCACTGAGCAGTTTAATATCTATATTAAAAAAATTCAAAACATTAAAGAAGCACTTTGTTACTCACACATGCAACTTAAGCTGCTGCATGTGAAAGTAATACCAGCATTTCCATTCCTAATGCTGTATGTGAAGCTGGGTACGTGTGAAAACTGTGGTTTCAATCTTACCATGCGCTTTGTCTGCGCTGGTAACAGACTGCACTGTGCATTAAAAAAGTGTTACTTTTTGACATGAGTTTATATCCACTAACTGTGGAGTCTTTTCCACCCTCCCCTTTCCACATCTCTCCATTTCATCCCTATGTTTCCAGGGCACACACTAATTAGGCTAAGGATCTTGTATCTCCAAACAAGTAGGTTATAGTTAAAGATACTTTGCATACTCCTTTCCTCGAGGCACAATTTTATTCCCTGAATATTTTAATTGCCATCTCCTGAAGTGATAGCCAGCCTTTGTGGATTCTGGGGTCTGTGCCTGTTATTATTAGAGCCCTACTGGTAAGTGCTACCCTGTACCTCATTTCTTGAAGACCATTCACTGCAAAAGAACCTCCTGCACCCAACCTTGCCACAAATTTCCCTCATCTCCAACACTTAAAAAAGCCCCCAAAAGATTGTTTCCATGCAGAGCCAAGGTAAAGGGACTGCAAAAAAAGAGGCTCTCTTCTAACCTGTGATCAAACTGTTCCATACCCAAACCAATGCCACATTACACTTAATTCCTCTCATTTGTTTTTCAGGCGCAACGTACACAGGTCCATACTGCTCAAGTATGTTTTATTCAAATGTCTCTCTCAGAAGGAGATAAAAGGCATGATGGACGGAACATCTGATTGCTAACAAGAGCTCACACAACTTTCAAAATGCGACATGGCAGGCATCTCTTCACACAGTGGGCAAAAGGCACACAGTACCGGGAGACATTAGGTTTTTAAAAGTGAAGTTAAACTGATAAATTAGACCTCATTTATTGAACAGCAGTTACAGCCAATTGCCCAGGGAGTCATTTGACACCTTTGAAGACCCTGCTAACTTAATTGGTGATAGTTTGGGGGCTGAAGGAAACATTTAAGCCCGTAGCAGCAGGACACCGTGCAGCATGAAAATGGAGAAGACAGGCATTCTCACTGACAAGGGGAGTCATATATAGATTTTTGTGTCCATTGTTTTCGCTTATTTGTGTGTGTGCTTTACTCAGTCAATCAAATATAATTGACACCACTGGGTTCTGTTGTTTTGTGGATGACAGAAGCTAATGCAAGGGAAAAAAGCTGGAAGTAAACTTCCCCCTGAAAGGCTGTGTAAAGGTTTTTCCACCGGGCTTGTGACATTTTTTGCTCAATTGTATTAATTGATGTAGTGACAAGGCAGTTGGAAAGATGATGGATACTGATCACTACACTTTTCTTTTCCTTTTTTTTTTTTTTTTTTTTTTTTTTTTGAGGGATCTAGGTATTAACATAAACTCTGCTTTTGTGTAAGCAGTAGGAATGCAGCCAGTGAGAGCACAAGGTGAAGGTTTAAGCCCTTGAAGACAGTGTTTATGGAACTAAACATTCACACCTAGATATTGATACAAAACAAACAAGGAATGTTGCTTGGAGACTGACTTTTATTCAATTCACCTCTGTTCCCACCTTGGTTTTCTGTCCACTTTTTCCCATACTGTTGTAGCTCCCCAAAATGTTCCAGATATTTGTAACAGCTCAAAAAGCATTAAAACAGTTCTGGCTCTTCCCTAGATTTAAAGTATCTCCAAACTCATGTTAGAAGCTTGATGGCATAAGTGAGTTGGCAAAGGAGACCTTGGTTCCTACCCACAGTTAGTCAGCCACTTGGCTGGCTCCCAGCACTGCAGAGTACATGTGTGGGTGATGCCTGGATTCAAGGTACAGTGTACTAATTGCAAGTAAATTATATCATCTTATTTTGCCTGAAAAGACACCAACATCAGTTCCTTTCTTCTGCCCTTTCATTAAATGGCAGTAGCTAAAAGGGGTGTTTGTAAGAGTCTAGACTACTAAAGGAGAAAGCCAGAGGCCTCGACACAAGAATGAAAGTACCCTTGTGAATCAACATTAGGGGGAGCATAGATATCATCTGTGAACACACAGACTGGGTGAATATTGAACCAGTCATATTCTTCTGTTGAATCACTGTCTACAGTCAGGTTTACTAGGCTGAAACAATTAACATATTTCATGTATTAAAAACCTAATTAGAAACCTGGCTTTAAACATTCCACAAATTTATTTATTTTATTTTTTTCTGGATTCTATTACTTATTACTGGCTGAAGACCTACAGATAAGTAAGAGGAGTTTTGTTGGTATACATAAAATATAAGGTTTCTCTCTCTTTGTATTTGAAAACAGCAAATTGTTTTACCTGTGTTTTCACTAATCCCCATGCAAAGTTCAAAATACAAAAGCCATTGTTGCTCTTTCATTCCAGGCTTCCCCCTGGGCATGCCAGTGTGCCTGATATCTGTGCTTGATGTGTGTACCCAATGATGCGCCTTGATTGCAATGTGTATATTTCACCACCATGTGAAACTGTCAGGTCCCCTTCGAGGACAGATGCTTACAAGGGGGAAAAAAAGAAAAAAAAAAAAAAAAAAAAGAAAAAAAAAAGAAAAAAAAAGGAAACATTTACAAATTGAATGGTAGATAATCAAAAGCAGATACTAAAACAAAGTATTTGGTCTTACTGATCTTACTTATGTTAATTGTTCGATCAGAGATTCAGGAATTCTTTCTAGTGCTTTTTGATGATCATGATCTCTCTGTGATCTCTTTTAGAGGTTGATACCTGTTGATAGACTTTACCCAGGAGGAAAGTGAAGATCCATCAACACGCACCTGTGGGTGCTCCACAGTGTTAGACTGCTATAATTTATAGATTCAGATCCAGAAGTCAGTAATAAGATGGATATTACTGGGTGAACTAGAAGTTTGTGTTATGTATTTCTAGTGTACAAACTGATGGGACATAAAGAGTCAGTTTAAGAGATGCATTCCTCCTTGAAGAATGCCAGCAGCTATCAAAGGGAGAGCCACAATTACCACACTTCATTGGTGTCCCAGTTTTATCAGTATTCCATATCATGGCATCACGTGGCAAGCTGTTTTAGTGATGAAGCATGGTGCCAGGGGGCTGTGTCAGCTTACATGCGTTGTGGCTCTCCTAGAAGAAGGTGCACTGAGAAGAGACAGACTGCAGCCCCCCGAAGTCTCCAGTACTCCCCACTCCAGGTAAAATACGTAGATTAGCACAGTGATGGGGAAGAAAACCTCTCTTCCATTCCCAGTAGCATAGCAAGCAACACGATCTGAACTTTTCTCTCTCCCATTTGTTTGACTTATTATCTGTAATTTGTTTTCATATCATGTTGTCTTACATTCTTTGATCATTTGTAGTGAATTGGGTATCCCTCCTTATCTTAGTTGTTTCCTTCATACTTTTTTCCCACCTCCAGAAGAGGAAAAGTTGGGGAAGAGAAGCCCTGTGGCTGGCGATAGAACCAAATGAACCACAACAACTCAGATGTCTACCAAGCACTGCAAATTCTTAGTACAACAGTGATGTGTTTGCATACCTATGGAAAGGAAAACTTCTGCTTTGATTAGGAGGGTTAAGGTCAAGTAAGCGGGTTAAAGACATCACACTTCAGCAAGAACAGAGTGAAGGAGGCAGAGAACAGAAAGACATCTGAATAAGAGGAGAGGATGCTCTTTGGGTGTAGCCTTAGTGTAAGCAGATGAAATACAGTTCTTGTTGAGCCTTCGGCTTTATCTTTTGGATGTGATAGTGTTCTGCCTTGTTTCGGATTTCATGGGCAGTATTGTACTTAGCCTGTTTTGATTAGCACTTCGCAGGAAGAGTAAAACAACATGATTTTCCTTTCCTGAGGATGTGTCAAGGCTATTAAATGGGGACACGGGACTCTTGAAATGTTTCAGCTCCCCAGCAAATCGCCCTCTCAATCAAAAGAGTATCAAACACTCCTTTGAACTGAGAGGTTGGGTGAAAACTGGTTATCACAGGGATCAGAGGAGGTGTATATTGTCCACTGCCTCTTGATGACACTAAGGGGACTATTGGGACATCAAGTTCTGACATCAGATTCATGTAAAGCACTTGAATTCCATGGGAATGCCAACTTTCAGACATGGCTCTGCAGTGCTTAAAACTGTTTAACTTATTCTTCATGTTCAGGTGGAGTATGAGATGGAGCAAGTGAGTTTTGAAGGGCAGTATACCTTGTGCACTGCTGATTCAAACATAGAACTCTTTTCTTCTGGAGCCAGTGTGAAGCTCCATCCTCTGAAACCTGTTGTTACAACGAGTGGTGGATTCAACCAGGGCATTAGTATATCACTGCCTTAGAAAATTAGCAGGTAGCTTCTATAACGTACAAATAAAGCCAAGGATTTTCTTCTGGCTGGAAATAACAACACCACACAGCTGGAATTCTGTATTTACTGTAAGGTGGAATGAAACAGGCAGAGCTTTCTGATAAGTCCCTCTGAGGTCCTGCAGTGCAGGTCTCCAAAGATAAAGACCTATACAGAAAAGATTATTCGGACATACACCGGTGAAATGGGTTTTACAACATTTACTTTCCCCTTTAGATCCATTATTGGTGTCACTTTGGCACTGACCTTATTAATGCTGTTATCATTCAAAATTTGATGATATATATTTCAGATTATGCTTCTGTCATGTTGTGTCAGTACATGAAGCAGGAGAATAACTTGCTATCTCTGAAAAATTCTGCCAGTGAGTGCTTTGCTCAGTTTCTAGGAGAGTTTTGTTCTGTAAATCCCTTGTACGAACAGAAAGAGGGAACTGTTTCCAGACATTCCTGGAATGGAAATAACTGCACAGTGTGTACAAACTGTGTGAAACAAATGTACAGGCATTCCTCTCTGCAGATGTTTTTAATTTTCTGCTTAATTCTCTCAATGTAATTATGACAGTGTGGGAAACTTTGGCAACAGAGGGTGAGTCTGTAATTAACATTCTTTCTGTCCTTAATCTTGAATTTTCAGATACTCCTCTGTGATGGGAAGATAAAATCCAGTATAGCCTGAGAGTTGTGGGTGTAGTCAGCTGTCTCAGAGGGAAGTGGGCTCTGTTTTCAAACGAAATACAATAAAACTGAAGGCGAATGGTGGATTTCTTGTTTGGGTTACTAACATCCTAACTTAAACTTCATGACAAGATTTTTGCTTGACTTATTCTTCTCTTGTCTGCACAGCCATTACTTCTGTCCTTAAGATTTAAGAAAAAAATAATAATAATCTTTATGCAAGAAAAAACAAAGGAATAAGAATGGAGACTGTATTCATTCAAAGCAGAACATTTGCCAAAGTATTCCATAATCAATCATCTGTGGGAACTGCGATGCCTTTAGTAAAGATCACTAACGCATGATACCGCTCATCATTCAACTCAGCATCCATTGAAAAAATCCATGCTTTGTTAATTATCATTCTTCTTGAAGTGTACCGAGTGCTTTGCAGAAGACATGTGCAAACATGACTTTTACCCAAATGGCTTTCGGTGCATGCTTCTGATCTATCCCAACAAAAGCAACAAAAATAGTGGCAGAAGTGGGTGTAACTCAGTATAGGAAGAGCAAGTTGTGTGAACTGAGGAACTGAAGTTTCTTCAAAATACAGACCCACGGTAATACTGATCCCTTCCTACCTATTCTTAACCTACGTGCTTTTCAGTAGCCTACTGAGTGCTGATAGAACCTTTTTGTTTCCAAACTCTACATTGTGCATTGTCGAACAGCATCCTATAGATGTCTATTATTGCCTACGTCATAACAATAGGCAGATGAATATTGGTACATATGAGTTAACGTGCTAGATAACTACAAGTCTACGTATAACTGTATTTTTGTTGCTTCATTTACATGTACATGGAAGTGCACATGCCAACTGAACTCATGATACTTGGTGCTTCTTCTTTTAGATCTCTGATAAGGAATTTTTTTCCTAAGATACCCTGGGATCCTGACTCATTCTTGCTGAAATCGTGGATGTATGGCAAACAGAGGGTTCATGTCAAGATATAGAACACTGGAGCAACTGCATCTCAGCTGTCCACTGTACCAGAAGTGCCCTGAGTCTTATCTCCAGGTTAATGAAAGAAGCCACTGTGCAACACTACTTCAGTTTCTCATCTACAGCGCTACTGAATAAAGCCTGAGGGTTAATTCTCCAAAGTAAATGGTGTGGGAGCTCTCTTTTAAAACACAACCATTAGTGAGATGCCTGTGTAATTAGTCTAATTTTACAGAACTCACCAGGAAGAAGCGTCCTTTACTAGTTAGTTATTGGTTTCTAAATTACGCACATTAGCACGAGGTTTTAGTAAGGTTTCAAAGGAGTCTTGGTCTGAAGAGCACGTCAGGGCAGTAAACAATAGTTTAACTAGTAACATGTATGAGTGTTCATGTGCGTGAGAAGGGTGTAATAGGTGTACGTTGTTATAGAATCACAGAATCACAGAATGGCCTGGGTTGAAAAGGCCCACAGTGCTCATCAAGTTCCAACCCTTTGCTATGTGCAGGGTCACCAACCAGCAGCCCAGGCTGCCCAGAGCCACATCCAGCCTGGCCTTGAATGCCTGCAGGGATGGGGCATCCACAGCCTCCTTGGGCAACCTGTTCCAGTGTGTCACCACCCTCTGGGTGAAAAACTTCCTCCTAAGATCCAACCTAAACTTCCCCTGTCCAGTTTAAAACCATTCCCACTTGTCCTATCACTGCCCACCCTCACAAACAGCCTTTCCCCCTCCTGTTTATATGCTCCCTTCAAATGCTGGAAGGCCACAGTGAGGTCTCCCCAGAGCCTTCATGAGATGTCTTAGATGAATTCTTCTGAAATGAGCGTAAAATTTTGCATTCTGTTGAAGAATTCATCCAATGAATGAAGCAAGTATGTCAGAGATAATGGGTTTCATGTGAATGAGAGCAGTTGCCAACATTGATTGCAAAATCAAAAACTTCTTTAGTGAATGAATGAATGAAATAATGTTTTCTGTACAGCTCCCTTGACACCTTTCTGCTCATTCTGTACATTCAAGGACATGCAGGCTCAACAGCAAAGTTTAGTAACACAATAAAAATGCAGAAGGGTCTGGAAACAAAGCAGTGCAGAGCCCTTACACAGGTTGTCTTACACCTCAGATTTTGTTGAAGGTATGAAAATGCCACACAGGCGTAAGCTTTGTGCAATCACAGTGTGTGCGCATATGCTTGCATTTGCCAAGCAGGATGACTTTTTCAGCTGATTTAAACCAGCATATTGGATCAATGCTGCTAGTGTTTTACATCAATGGAGAATGATGCCTGTACTATGCAGCTGGCATGCTAAAATAAAAAGCTCATCTTCTTCTGAACTTGCTGCTGTGCTTGACACAGCAGGAGGCAGAGCTGGGGGGCACATCCCCCTTAAAGCATTCACAGGTGAATGGAAATGTGTTATACAAGAAATATTTGACACAGATGCAGTTGGATTCGTGTAATAGACACAACATCTGTGTGGTTCCCTCTAGCTTCTGACACCTGCTCTTTACCCATCGGGTGTGATTGTGCTTTCACGTTGGAGTGAAGCTGACAGCATTCTTGCAGACCCTCCAGGGTCTTGTGCTGTTGCTTTTCAAGCTAACAGATGAAAAACGAGCACAAGAAACTGTTGGTATGGTTATTCAAAGTTCATTTTCTCTTTCTGTTTATTGTCCTGCAATAGTTTCCTTAACCCTCATTATTGATCTAGAGAGCAAAGGCTTAGTGCTCTGCTACAGTCACCTGCTCCTTGGGGAAGGAATAAATGACCCCAGAAAAAGAGGGGAGAGAAGGGAGGAAGAAAAAAAAACCCAAACCAACAACAAAGAAAGGAAGAAAGAAAGAAAAAACCCTCAAGATTGACTGGCTTGTTGGATACCCTAGTGGATTTCTTCTTACACCAGAGCATCATTTAAGTCTATGTTCTCCCATCTACCTTGTTTGCAGTAAATAGCTGCCCATTATGTCAGGTCAGGCAAGCGCCGTGGCGTCACAGCTCAGCAGCCGTGAGCAGCTTGCCAAGTGTGGAGGGGACAGCCTCCGGGGAGCAGACACATGTGTCAAGTTCTTGAGCTGTCAAAGCTCAAAGCGACAGTTTATCTGGAGGGTTTAAAACATCCCCACGAAGTTTCCCCTTCTTCCCTTCCCACTGCCCTTGTTGACAATCTGCTTGAAAGATGACAGATGCTGCGGAGCAGTTTTCTTTAGACTCTCTTTAATTCCACAAGGTGCAATACACCAAATGCAGTTCTGCCCCTTGTTAAAATGCCAAGCTGAGAATCAAGGCATGCTGTTGAAGGGAGAAGAGGCTAGCCTAACAACACAGTAGGGTTGTTTGTGGATTTGTTTGCATGAAAATGAGATCTATCTTGTAAACAGAGCTGAATTGCTTATGACAGCATAGCTTACAAAGTCAGCCTCATAGACCACTGTGTCTGCAAGATGGTTCTGTTCATGATACAAATCCAGATCCACCTGTGGTATGAGTATCATTTAAAAGTATCACCTCTAAATGTATGTATATGTAGATTACAGTTATCATATCCACTGTTTGTTGTTTGTCATCCATTGATCAAAGGGAGGAATATTTGAACTCCAGATAAACGTTTTCTGCTTCCAAGTTCCTTTTGCCACACAAAGAAATATGTCTTCTGTATTTACTTCCTGGGTTGCCCTTGTGTAAGGAGGGAAAACACACTCTTCAGGCCAACTTTTTACCGTTTTCCCTCCTGCTGGCAAACAATACCCAGGCAGCTTGTAATAGCAAATCGTCCTCTGAGACTCTCCTGCCATTTGCTATCTGTAAAAAGGATGTGAAAATCATACTAAATAAATGGAACAGCCCTCCCCCACCACCATCTTTTCCATGCTCGATCTCCCTGAGTAACAGCGTATCACCACCAAACGTTATGCAGTTTAGAAGATCTCCCACCAGGAGAGGCACAGCCCGAACCAAGGAGATGGCAGAAATGTGCAGCAGGTTTATGCTGACGCTCTCTGTTTTTCAGACAGGTTAGGAAGTGTTCTTGGGCTATCTACAGACATGAGCAATCAAATACTTCAGACTTCAAACTCAAGTCTGCTTGGCATCTTCACTTCTCCATATGGTTTTCCAGTGCATAGCAGAACGTGTACTCACAGTGAACTGAACACTGGTTCACCCTTACTCTAAAGGGAAACCAGCCAGGTCTGGAGTTAGTAACAGAACCCCACAGCAGCTCCACTTGATTTATGTCATCCAGAAGCTACAGTCATAGTCTACCTGAAAAGTCTCCCATCACCAGAGCCATCTGATCAGTTAGAGAGGTCCACTATAACATCCATCCATCCGTTCTTTCCTATCAATTTCTACAGAAAGGAAATGTTCACACTGAGCAGATTTGCAGACGATAACAGGTGAACTCCTTCCCAGAAGCTCCTTGCTAAATCTCTAGGTTGTCACAGTATTTTCAATCAATTCCTTTTATTTTCTTCTGATTTGCAACCAAATTCAGAGGAAAACAAACAGATGACAAAGCACCCAAATTCAGAAGAAAAAAATCTAGTTGATCCTGCTAGCACAAGCAATGATATTGAGCCTCCTTCTCTGGTCTAGACAGTTTTCTGTGCCTTCTCCAATTCTGTTAATGTGTTATGTTAGCTGTTGCATCCAAACGTGAGTTGGAAGATTAGTCACTGCCAGGAGCTGTTAATCTCACTCAGACAGCGCCCTACAGTAGCACTGAGCTTTACATGCATGGTCTGCACTGTGCTGATTTTGTGGCATGTGTGGCCTGCAGCTGAAGAGCGAGAAGCCACTGTGATGTAAGCAATGTTTCTTTTCCCAGCAGGCCATTAGGACAATTTTTTAACCAGCACTTCTTTCACATGAACTGTTAGAGTTTATTTGTCACTTGATTGCTCTACAGACCTTTTTCAGCCAGCTCGTTACCTTTGCCTGACCACTTATTGGCCAAGCCATAGGGCAGGTGCAGCTTGGGCTCTTCCAGACTGTAAATGTGACAGAAGAGGATGAGTGATCAGGGAACTCTCTAAGGTTGAAGCTGGAGTCCCAGAAACAAGACACCCTTTAATAGCAGCACTAGATGCATGGTGGTAATCCTGCAGTCAGCATAGCTTATACAAACGATCTCAATTTAAATGCACTACTTGCGTTACACATGCAGAAGTTTCCAAGAGGTGTGTTAGGTACTCAGTGACCTATTCCAAGCAGGACCTCCTATTTCCTTGGTACAAAGACTCCGCAGAACTTCCTTATCACCTTGGTACAGAGACACAACTCTTCCTGTTATCTAAACAAATGCAGGGCAGGAGTATCTATCAACGAATGCTAGCAAACTTAATGATATTGTCACAACATGATGTGAGCCTGGACATCACTGCGCACAAATGACAAAATGTAAGAACTCTGAAGCTTCTCCAGTACTAATATTTTACTGGTATTGCTAGCAGAGATATATTTCAGGCTCCTCAAACTTATGCTTCACACAGAGCAGTCTGAACGTGGTCCCAGGTCAGTAGTGCAACCCAGGTGCATTGGCTTATACCCCAGTTTGTGGTGTCCAGCTGGTGGGACAGTCTGCGGTTCTCTCACAAGGCCAGCAATGGGTATCCTTCCAGAACTAAGCCTGTATCATTTGCATCCCGTAGCCAACTCTTCTCTTAACTGTCCTTGTTCATAAGAGTATTTGAACTTGTGTCTTTGCTGTTTGTCATATCCAGCATCCTTAATATTTTCTTCTATTAGATGACTGCACACTGACCCAGAGACTAAATTAAAGGAATGAATATACTGTTCCATGTCAAAGTTTCATTTCTTCCATTTCTTGAAATGGTAAATGGCATAGAAATGTTTAAGGGGCAGGTAAACTTCCTTTTGTGCAATGGAAGACGTTAAGGATGTATCCTGTGCATAGGACAGTCCGCTGAATGGTGCAGAGAAAACAAAATGTTGACCAGGTTATGCTAAATAATAAAATGAACCTTTGTAAAGTATGTGTTTGTGAAATAAATAACTAGATGATGCACCATTGTATTTTTGAGGACACAGTTCCCTGTGAAAACATGGTATTTCAACAGAGATGTTTCCTAAAAAAACGTGTTTTTTCCCTGTATTCCTATTACATATGCCTTCATGGAGAGGCACATTTGTACAGACCACGTTCAGAAGTATCAGTTAGATCATAGCAACTGCAAAGTACAGTGACTGACTGATAGGTACTTAAAAAAATATGTATCCAATCATGTAGAAATCAATTTCCTCAGCACGTCCGTTTCCTCTCAACTAACATGATTCAAAAGTCAGCACCGTTCTGTCTATTCTATGTCTTCCAAAACTGGGAATGCGATGAGTTTAACTACCTTACATGGTGGTCACATTTTCTCTTGACAGTGCCCTTCAAAAGGTGACCCTGCACAGTGCAACCAGTTAACCAAGCCTTTTGAAGGAGCTCTTCTCCATCATTTTGTGGGAGCTTTGAAAGCCTTTCTCAACCTTAAACAGCATGTTTCATCTTGAACAGTAGAACTGTGTGTATTTGGCATTCTACATTAAAATTCAAGATTTCAGAGTTAGTAAGAAAACACAGGATATCACTGTTAGGATTCTGCTAGTGCCCTACTTGTTATATGGTCCAGTGGAAACTTAGCAAGCCGTCCTTTAGGATATCAGGATTTTGTACAACGCAGGAATGCTCAGAATTATAACTAGGAAGCATCTCAATTCATAAAAAACAAACGGCAAAAGAAAAAGATTTGTCTGGATGAAGTCCGAAAGTGATTTTTTTGCTTCTAAAATGCATCGAACGGAATAAACAAACTACATCATTTCTGTTACTGTAGGAAAATTTGCCTGGTGATTAGAAAATGCCATTAAGAAGAAAAATGATTGGCTGTAAAAGTCCTACCCTGACAAAATGTGTTGACCTAAATGATATTCCTCAAAGGTAAGTCAGAGTGTTATGTGATGTTCTCCTATCGATTGTTGATTCTGCGTTTACCCTTGGGAACAAAACCCACAAAGAAATGTTTTGAAAGAAAAAAAGAGTGACCTTTTCGATGGAGGCATTTTAATACTACGTGATGCTGAAATAACTAATAGAAAGTATAACAAAGGTGCAGGGTGGAGGGGGGGAATCTTTGTGTAAAAGTAGGCGTTTCTATGTATTTGGGATAAAATCAGAGTTATAATGCAACAACTGCTATCTACTCTGAAAGCTATAACTTCAAACCAGCAGGAAAAGAATATTTCCCATGGCTTCACATTTGTTTGATATTTCAGCCAAAGCTAGTGGTGTTGTTTATTAGACAAGGTTGTGCATTTCCATGCTCTTGAAAGAAGAGGCATGGCAGGTCCTGTAACAGCAGAAAGAAATTAAACTACTTCTATGTTACTGAAAGAACTCAAAAGACCTTGATTATTTTTAGTGCAATATTTGAATCTTGTCACTGGAAAGCTTATTTCTGGTCATCTGTCAGCCAAACCTATATATACCAGCTTATATACAAGTCTTGCAGGGAATGCCATGTGAATTATTCCTCGACAGATTCTTTATGGTCTAAAGAGAACTAAACAATCTATCCTAAGCATAATGCATTGCAAATACAGAGAGGAAGAAGGAGAGTAAGTATGGATCTATAGAGGGTTATGACCTTTAAGAGAACTCCAATTACAGGTACTGTGGGTAATTTCTCTTATATCTTCACATTCCTTCAGACTGAGTAGTTATTAGCCCTGTGTTCGAGATGTAGTTCTTTAAGCTAACAAATATCATGGAAGCATTCCTAAACATCTTATCTGGAATATACGATGGACGGGGTACTCTTGAGTCCCTGAGCAGTTTAATATTGAAAATCAAACAAAACAGAATCAAACAACAAGGCACTTTTATTAGAAAGTGTTTGTGTAGAATAATGCAAATATAAATTTTTTAGACAGAATTTTCCATCTGTTTTTTGTACCTCATTATAGTTAAACTGTAGTAGCTGTAAGACTCAGTAAACTGATGAGTAGCTAGAATTAAGAAGAACTAAATCTAGAGCTGGGATACCATGTCCCAACAGGCCTTGGAGACCAGTGGATTAAATCTTTGCCTTTTGCTTCCAAGGAAACCAAAATCCTGCCACCACACTCCCCTTTTTTTTCTCCCCACCCCCCTCCCTTAGAGTGTTGATTTAAATTGTTTCCAGGTAGTTAACTTGCTCTGTTGACAAAGACTCTCCCTTCTCTGTCCTGTAGCCCCCTTTAAGTACTGGATGGCCACTGTAAGGACTCCCCAGGTCCTTCTCTCTCAAGGCTAAACAACTGCCAATTATTCAAATTATTGATTGGGCAAATATGTGCTTACCAGAGCTTGCTAAAACCATCTCCCTGCCTGAGCTTCTGTGTGGTGTAATATCTGAAGCAGTAACGTGAACAAAGAAAAGCACGGGAAAATTGTTTCTGCCTGAACAATTTCTTGCTTTATACATGGGGTTTTGCCTTTGGCTTATCTCAACATATTATACGTATTTGTTGCTGGTATTTTTCTTCAATGGCTGTGCTCAGTTTTTACTATCACTGACTGCATTTACTTTTCCAGTTTGCTTATACAATCTATTTACATTATTTTTCTTGTTCTTATCTCTCTTTGCTTTTGATTTCATAGTTTGTGCAGTCCATACCTATTAAACATTCCATCTGCACAAAGTGCCTTCTGAGTGAGAGGCTTGGGTATGGGGGATCAGGAGCACTTCCATTGCTTGCCTTACACAGCTGGCCATGCTGTCTGGGAGAAGTTGAACGGGCGTGAAATCAAAAAGGGATTAAGACCAGACCAAGTGAAAGCTAGTGCTGGGTGAAATAGGTACAGAAAGGAGCACTGAGAAAGCCCCAGCTTCCTATAGAACACTGGTTCTCTACAGGACAATGGCTTTCCTGCAGAAAAGGGTCTTCTTGCTCTCCTAAATGGCAATGCAAGGAAAATGGGCCCTGCCATCTCCTCTTGTGTGAGACAATCCAATTCTCCGTTTTCTGCAAAATAGACTGAACAGCAATTATTCTACTGAAGTGGAGCTGTGGAGCATGTGGTATCAAGCACCTGCAAGTGGCAATCTATCGTAGCTTGAAAACAATAAAGCAGTGCCTTTTTTTTTTTTGCTAATGAAGGAATGTCCTACCCAAGTGGAACCAATTAAAGTTTAGCATCTTATTCGCATCTCAGGTACCATGTACATGCACCAAATCATTTCACTCTGTGTTGTGACAAATATCTGTATTCTCGCAAACTACCAGGAGGACTGATGACCTTCCTACTCCAAGTGGCTTAGGAAGAAAGCTGGAGCTGTCAAGAGCGGCTGACAAATGAATATGATTGCCTGTTTCATTCTGTGCATTCATTCACTGATGCAAAGTGCAAAGGCTTAACTCAGAAGGAAGCCCTGTGAAAAGCAGCACTTTCTCATGACTCTCCTGAACTGCAGTCATCACCCACCTATTTCCTACCTACATGCAGCTCAGCAGTGAAGGTCTGGATAGGTACTCACAGAATCCAAAGGCAGGGACCAGGAAATTGAAGAACTGCTCATTGTCAGAGATTAATTTTGAGACCATCTAAGGAGACTGAATGTGCTCAGGTCCACAGGACCTGCTCAGAAGTATCCAAGAGTTCTGAGGAAATGGATGGATGAAGTTCCCAAGTTACTATCCATCGTATTTGGGAAGCTGTGGCAGTCTGCTGAAGTTTCCACTAGCTGGAAAAGGGGAAACGCAATCTCCCATTTTTAAAAAGGGAAAAAATGAAGACCTGAGAAACTACAGTCCAGTCAGTCTCATCTCTGTGACTGGTAAGACTATGGAACAAATCCTCCACAGTGGTGATGGTGGCAGCCAACATGGTTTCACTAATGACAAATCATGCCTGTCCAATTTGGTGGCCTTATACAGTGTGATTACAACAGTGACTGATTAGGGAAGAGCAACTGGCAATATCTATCTGGACTTGGAGAAAGCATCTGATACTGTCCCACACAACATCCTTGTCTCAAGAAGGGAGAGACACAGATTTGATAGATGGACCACTCCGTGGATGAGAAATTTTCTGGATGATCACATTTAAGGAGTTGAAAGCTCAATGTTGAAGTGGAGATCGGTGGCACATGGTGTTCTTTGGTGTTCAGTATTGGAAACAGTATTATTTCATATTGTTGTTGTTGTCAGACCCCACCCGGAGTTCTGCATCCAGATCTGGGCTCTCCAGCACAGCAGGGACATGGTAGAGAAGGTTCAGAGGATATCCAAAAAGATGATTAGCAGGCTGGAGCCCTCCTATGAAGACAAAGTGGGAGAGATGGATTTGTTCAGCCTGGAGATGAGAAGATGAAGAAGAAGATGAGATGGGGTGGCCTCGAAATGAGGCACACAAAGTGAAAAGGTGGGGAGAGACTCTTTATCAGGGATTGTAGTGTCGGGACAAGAGGTAGTAGTTTTAATCTAAAAGGAGGTGTGTTTAAACCAAATACTAAGGAGAAATTCTTTGCTATGCTGGTAACGAGGCTCTGGCGTGGACAGCCCCAAGAAGCTGTGGATGACTCACCCCTGGAGGTGCTCAAAGTCAGGATGGATGGAAGGCATCCCTGTCAAGTAGTTGGAGCTGCAAGATTTTTAAGTTCCCTTTCAACCCAGACCATTCTGTGATACCACGATTCTATGATTTTCTTCATATTATTTCTGAAGTTTGATCTAGAGAAGTCTTCCAGTCCCCCAAGCTAGGTGCTGCATGACAGCCCCATATCCCCAAGTAGTTTTCTAATGAGAAGCATTCACTGATCCAAACACCGTAACTCATGACAGAAACACACAATCAGAAATGAGAAAACTCTTTTCCTTCATCATGATAGTTCTTGCTGAGCCAAAAGCTTGTTTTGACCACTCTGTCTAGTGTACAGTGTAGTATTAAAGTAGTTTCACAGTTGTTTTCATCTGTCTAAAACAATCTCCAGCCCCTGCCTGGAAATAGTCAGGATAAAACAAAGTCATGCCAACTTCTCCTAACAAAGGAACGGTATGATGCATTTTGGGGAAGGCAGAACAAAACTGTAACCTTATTTAGCATTTATATCAGCCATGTCTACATGGACACAGTGAAATAAGGTCTTGAAAATCATCTTGGCAGTTTTGTAAACAAATAAAGTATGAGATCTTATCTTTTGTATAATTTTATCTGTTCAGGTGATAGATTTATTGTGCTAATACCAAACATGACTTTAAAAAATTGTGATTGCTTGTAATCTAGCCAGTCTTGATTGTATCAACATTTTGCTGGGAGACAAAAATGTGACTCTGAAAAATATCCTGATCTTGTGCAATCTTTAGCTTACATGGGGAAGATGCTATCAAGACGTATCCAAACATTACAACTCAAGGAAAAATAATAGAGAGAGATCTGTATGGCAACAGCAAACTGTGTTTGTCTTCTTCAAGGCATTGACTCTCGTCCATTTACTGCTACGGACTGCCTTGTAGGTTAATAAAAAATAATATCTGGTATGAGATTGTGCTCTCTGCTTTGACTGTGAACGACAAAACACACAATTAAGCTGCCTGCTTTTCTCCTCCTGATCTATTTCCGTGCCTCTTCATGCCAAAACAATGTAATTCATATTAAACTGAATTTAAATTTCCAGCCATCTGCAGATAGATTCCTCAGTGCTGAGTGTTGTAACTCCCTCAGCTTCAGAACAACGACTGTTTAATTTGGTGCAAGGTAACTGCAAATTTCTTCTGCAGATTAGACAAAAGCTCAGAAGAGACTGATAGTGGAATACTTATGATTAGAAAGGTTTGATATCTTCACAAAATAAATAAATAAATAAATAAATAAATAAAGTTTTAAAAATGTGACAAATACTGGTAGATATTTGGAGACAGAATAATAAAATCACAGAATCATAGAATGGCTTGGATTGGAGGGGACCCTAAGGCTCCATCAAGCCTGGCCTTGGGCACCTCCAGGGATGGAGCAATCATGCTTCTCAGTGCAGCCAGTGCCAGGGCCTCCCCACCTACTGAGTGAAGAATTTCCTTCTAACAGCTGAATTAAATCTTTGCTCTTTTAGTTAAAAATCATTCTTCCTTAGCTTATCACCATCAGACCACATGAAAAGTCAGCCTCCATCTTTTTTTATAAGCTCCCTTTTTGTTCTCAGAAAGCTCCCTGGAGCCTTCCTATCTCCCTCAGCCTTCCTCTGTAGGAGAGGTGCTTCAGCTCTCTGATAGTCTTTGTGGTCCTCCTCCGGGCCCACTCCAGCAGCTCTGCATCGTCTTTGTGTTGGGAGCCCCAGGCCTTGGTGCAGTGCTCCATATGGAGCCCCATGATGGTAGAGCAGAGGGGGACAGTCCTTTCCCTCAGCCTACTAGCTATGTTTCTCTTAATGAAGCCCAAGATAAAATTGCACACTGCCAGACCCTTTTTTAGTTTTTTTCACCCATAAATAACCTTAAAGTCTTTTTCCGTTTGTCTGCTTTCTATCCATTCATCTCCAAGTCTGTATCTGTGCTTGGAACTGCTTTGAATCAAGTTCAGAGCCTCGTCCTTGGCTCTGTCGAATTTAATGAGGTTTGCACAGACCCACCTCTCAAGCCTGTCCAGGTCCCTCGGGGAAGCCCCTTGGTGGCTCGTCCTGTAGGCCAGTAGATTAGCCTAGTGGGCAGAGGGTTAATACTGCTATTCTACTGTCTGTTCTCCTCTCTTGTAGAGTAACTCATTACACAGATGCGAACAACAGAAACAGGTTGCTCGTGGCTCTGGGTACTCGCATGTCCTACGGGGAAATGTCCCTCAGATGGCTGCAGGCAAGGCTTCAAGGTTAGAACACAGCCATGGTACCTTCAAGAAGAAGTCCCACTGCAAGTACTTTGCATACGTGAGCAAAAAGTAGGGTTTGTGTCAGTGCAAGTAATGGTCATCTGGCCAATAGGTATGTGATGAAGTTCCTAGACGCATTTTCTTCTTTGGAAAAGAAATGACAGAGGAGAATATTTTAAAAGCCTTAAAGACAAGAAGCCCTGTATTGCTTTACTGTACACTGACCACTGATATTTCAAACCAACACAAACATGTTTGCCACAAAGACTGTAGCTGATTATTTCCTGGAGTAGTCTTCAGTAAATGATCATTACAAGTCAAATGGCTTTTAGGATTTGCTGCCTTTTTAGATCCTTGTGAAATATGTACTTAGGATTTTTAATTGAGTATGTTACCAGATGAACCATTTTGCAGTTGTTCAGTACAATAATGGAAAGAAGAGTTTGTGATTAGATTTCTACTCTTCCGCCCTTATTCTTTACACACTTCCTATTGATTCAACTAATGCGTCCATCAGGGAAATAAAAATGTTAGGCCTTATTTAATTAAACCAAATTACTTTAGTGGCTTTTACATACTTTTGCTTATTTTTGCCCTTCTGGGAGTCCTGGTAACTTGTGTTGAGCTTTGCATTTATTTGTAACCAAAAATATACAAGCAGTAGTCTGAGCTGCAGTAGTTTGACAATTATCAGACAGCCCAAATCAAGAAGCATTAAGTGAATGTTCTTTGGAGCTACATTAAGCTTTAGAAAAGAACCAGAAAAGTCACAAATCTGATATTATTTGAGTTTAATCTTTTGCCATGTCCTTTACCTACAAACTCTCTTGTACACTCAGAATAGCAAAGCAAGTTTCCAACTACAGAAAGTTCTCATCTGGAGACCACTAACATGTAAGTACCTACAGGCAAATGCCTACAGAATGTAACTGCCAGTAGCAGTTTTTTCCACAGCAGCTCCTAGTGGGTATGAACATCTGTGTCTCAGAACAGCAAGCACATTGCTCATAGACACTTCTGTGTTTCAATAGCTCAGACAATTAAAGAAAAAACAGTATTAGATGCTTTAACAGCTGAAATATAATCTGACAAAATGTCCCCCATTAGCACGACAAGAACAAGAAGAGTTTCCCCATGGATCTTAAGTAAAAGCAATCGCTGTAGCACCACCGGATGGAAATGTACATGCTTTCCAGAATGATTAGTGCTATTAATGCTCCTCATGAGCGAGAGAGCCTATTCTTTCTGCCTGGATACCTGTTTAGACTGACTTAAGTGTTGGCACGAGTATCAAATATCTGCAGGTGTGTGGGACAGGGCAGGATAGCCGCAGGAAAGGGGACGCATACACTGCACTGAGAGCATGCCGGCTCTACTGCTAACCCAAACAGATTGCAGACCCGATTAGGCAGAGCTCAGTAATGGAAAACCCTCTGATTCATTCAATATTCAGGGTGGGCAGCTGTATAACAATTTGTTTCACAACAAAAAGTTGACAGAACAAATCCAAAACAACTCTGTGTGCATGTTTACATGGGAAACTATTGGCATTAGCAGTGCATTTGAAGGTGTGCTTTAAGTCCCTTATGCTTTTTGTAACATTTTCAAATTCATTGCTGTCTTCAAGATGACAGGAAATTCAGGTCTGCCTTCCTCCTGGGGGATCTTTATTCACAGACAAGTCAAAAACCCTTGACAAAAGGCAACCAAGGGAACTTGCTGACCTTTTAGCTGCCTGTCTAACATCAGAGCAAGTATTGCTTCCTGATAAAATGAGAAATTCAATTTAAGGGGAAATGTAGCAGGTACTTGAGTAGAGACTCATTTTATTTTACTTCTTGGGCTGTCTCTCAAACTGAAAACGAATGTAAATAAACAGAATTGCATCCTTCATTCCCCAGTTACAAGACCTCACCATACACATGAAGGTAATACTATTCTTGCATGATTGTCCATCCCACTGTCTGCTGATTTTTATCTCCTCTATAAAACTGTCATTTAAAAATTCCATTCTCTTAAGACAATCTGGTGTTTTTTGTCATTAATTTCAGGAGGAGTGATCTCTTTCATATTGAGAACCTGTTAGAATTACATCTCCGGGAATTAGGTGAATCCCTAGCTATGGTAACTTCATATTGCATAATGGAAGGATGCATTGTATGCTGGGGAAGAGGGATTCCAGATTGTTGTCCCAGTGTATTCAGCAGCCTTTCAGTTTGAACACCATTTTCATCTACATCACTTACCCACCATGAACTACTTGCTCCTAATATTAGGAGAGCAAAAACCTTGAGACAGCAACATAGAAAGGCTTGGCCAAGCAATGCATCAGGCACTGCAGCACCTTTCCTGTGAGGGGAGGCTGAGAGCTGGGACTGTTCACCTGGAGAGGTGGAGGCTCAAAGGAGTCTCATCCAAGTGTACAAATACCCACAGTGAAGGTGGAGGGAAGACAAATCCAGGCTCCTTGCAAGGGTGGGACGAGAGACAGTGGGCACAGAGGGGAGCACAGGAGGTTCCAATGAACACCAGGCAGCATTTCTCTGCTGTAGGGCTGACTGAGCCCTGGCACAGCTACCCAGAGGCTGCAGGGTCTCCTCCTTGTGGAGGTGTTCAGAAGCTGCCTGGAGTGTTGCTGGGCACCCTGTGTGTTCCTGCTGCAGCACAGATGAACACTTTGGTTTGAGAACAAGTAAAAATATTCCTTACATAAGGTTGCTTTATTTATGTTGGGTTTTCCATGAGTATGCATAGCAAACAGAAATTCTCTGGTTGGTTCTAGAAACTCATACACCAGTCTAGCAGTAAGTCACAGTCTGTTATAAAAAGTGACACCTAAGTGTAGAAATCCATATGTACAAATCTGATATTACAGCTTTAGTAATCCATCTTGACTTGTGTGAATTTACTGTATATCTTTGGCCTCATTAGGTGAAATTTGTTAAGCCGGTCAGCGTGAGTGGATTCAGATCCTGTATCTTAGAAGTTTATTCCCATCCTAAACATACAATAGAAAAAGCACCTGTTGTGTAGAGGCAAATGCAGAAGGGCAGATCAAGTGTGTTCTTGGACTTGGAAAACAACACACACTCTAGCATCTTTTGGTTATTTGTTATTTGCCATTAGTATCTGCATTGTGGTAGGTACATTTGGGAACAGTAGCTCCCCATCTCAATCAAGTGATGTAGCACAAATGACTCCTGGAGCTTCCTGTGCTTTCAGATTGCAACAAAAGTAGATAAAATACACTTGGTATCTCACCACCTCCCTTCAAGCAATCTGCAATATTTGTATCTAACAAGAAGAGCAAAACAGGTTCCTGTTTCCTGCACTAAATATAAATAGAAATAAATAAAAGTCTTGAGAACAATTTGCTTTCCGAACAACGCATGCTGGTTACATGGCAAAGTATTCAAGCACGTGGGAAACATCTTCTGGCATAGGAGCACAATTATCTGTCACAGTAAGCTGCTAAAATTGCTTGGCATCATGCAGGTCAGTCAGTCAGCAGGTAGAGAACTGCTAGAACCAATCACAGCAGGCAGATCATGTGAAGCCAACTATTTGGGCCATTAAGGAAAGTTTATTTCAACAGCTGTGAGTTGTTCTTTGTAACTTGGTCTAAGCTGATCCCATTTAATAAATTAGCAGAAATTCAACCAATTAAATGTGCTCATGCGTGACTGTCAGTAAGCCATGAAAAGAGCAGAGTTAGTAGAACTTTTGCCTAGGTACAACAATTTTTTTCATATAATCTTTGAATCACAGAATGGCTTAGGTTGAAAGACACCTTAAAGCCCTTAAAGCCCTTAAAGCCCAGTCTTTTCCAGCCCTATGCCCCAGGAAGGGTTGCCACTTACCAGCTGAGGATGCCCAGGGCCCATCCAACCTGGCCTTGAATGTCTCCAGGAACAGGGTACCCACAATTTATCCAGCAGCAGTGCCAGTGCCTCACCATCCTCTGGGCAAAATATTGGCCCCTAGTATCTAATCTAAATCTCCCCCCATCACTATTAAAACATGTCAAAATGTAGGGCTTCCCCCTTTTTATAAGCGTCCTTTAATAATGGAGAGATGCAAATAGGTCCTCCTTGAACCTTCTCTTCTCCAGGTTGAACAGGCCCAGCTCTATCAGACCTTCCTCATAGGAAAGGTGCTATGAGCATCTTTGTGGCTCTCCTCTGAGCCTGTTCCAGCAGCTACATATTCTTCTTTTGCTGAAGGCCCCAAGACTGGACACAGTACTGCAGCTGGACCTCATGAGGGCAGAGCAGAGAGGGACTGTCCCCTCCCTGCCCTGCTGCCACCCCCTGCTGATGCAGTCCAGGATACAACTGGCCATCTGTAGGCATCCCCCCCTTCTGTTGTGTCAGCTGCACTACTCAGCTTGGTGCCATCCATGAGCTAGCTGAGGGTACACTCAATCCCACCATCTTGGTTGTTGCAGAGCACCAGCCCTTAGGTAACCCTGAGGACCTTCGCTTACAGCAGTCTTCTTTGCTCTGTGTTCAGCTGCTGCTCTATATTGAAGAATCTCACTGTGGTTGAACAAAAAGCACAATAATTTTCTGAGACATAATATTTACTACTTTTGTAAAGATACATGTGGAAACAGAAGCAAACATCACCGAGTTGCCAAAAACAAGCAAGCTGAATCTTCACTTGAATTCTCCCCCTCAGCAAAGCAGCTGTTACAGTAAATGTGGTTGCAGGAGTCCCAGAAATGCTCTTCTTGTGAACACCATCAGTGAAATTAAAACTATTAGGAGCTATTTTTCCTTCATTCATATCCATGGTAACAAACAACCGTCAGCTCTGCAGTGCTGATTTCTAGTTCTTCTGGCTGAGCTGTGCAGATAATTTATCCGTGGTGGGTTTAGTCTCCACTTACTGCCATCTCTGCTTGAGCAGTGGGAAAAATGGTGCTCATTGAAGGCTCTAGATAGGAAGCATGAAAAAATGCAATGAGTTTTGAAGTAAGAGATGGAAACATAGAACTGTCTTATTTCTCCGGGGCTTTCTAAAGATCCTGGTTAATGCTGCAAGGATACCACAGGAGTGACATTTCAGATTGACACCACAGAGCTCTCTGTAATACCTCCTAATTTTTACAAACAGCTTTGTAGGGCCAACATTTTTCTGTGTGCCATCATCTGGAACTTTGGATTACTCATGACTGACAACTAGAATGTGATGACTGAAAGACTATCTGCACACTACAACAAAGTATCAAAAGGCTTCTGCATTGCCTACGTTGCTTCAGCAATGTGTGTATTGAATGTAATGAATGAAAATGTATTCAATATACTGTTAGTATAAAAAAGACGTACAATGATCAGCTCTCTTTTCAGGGCAAGCTGCACCCTTCAATTTGCATTTGTTAAAACAATCCTCTTTTTGCACTGTAGCAAAGCATCCACATGCGCACTCGTTCTGGTCAGGTCTGTTGGTGTGTAAACTTCAACACCGTTTTGTGTATGCAGAACAGAGATTAGCTGGAGACATTGTGGAATGTTTTATCAAACCCGGTCATCTGCCAAGCACCACCTGTTCCTAGAAACCAAGCTTCCAAAACATTCAGAGAAATTCGTTTCTTGAAATATCAAGCTGGAAACAAAAATACAGAAGGAATTAGGTTTTGTGATACCTCATCAGGGTTTCTGCACTTCTGCTCTCTGGTCTGGATGAAAGTGTGTTGCTACAGGAAGCTCTAATGGTTCTGGTTTCATTAACCACAGGTGGGCATTTGAATTAAACAGTGGAACTCCTGATGTCTACTACCTATTGCATTCCTTCCATATACTGTCTTCCTTGAGGAGCACAGGCCAAGGTTAGCAGCACAGAATCCCACAGTGAGTTTTTGGACACTTAGATTATCATTTCCTTTATGCTCATTGGTATTTCACTTGGGCTAAAAAAGGGGGTCATCCTTATTAAGTAAACTTTCTGTTTGAATTCTATTATTTTGCACTACCGTAACATTACATTAGTACTTTATGAAGACAAGTAGTGTGAATCTATAAAAGGCTATGGAAGAGTCTTGCACGTAGTAGGACTGTGTTTTTCTGAGGCAGGAGTGCATGTCATATTTTGGTAGATTCATATGTGCAGATTGTTCTTTCAAGTGCAGAACATCAAGATTTTAGCTAAACAGCATATATTCCTATATAAGATTATCTTAAGCTGTCTGATTACGTTGTTAATGGCAGTTCCATTACAAGTTCTGGAAGAAATCCTTCCACAAGGGTGAGCAGAAGGAACCTTCTCAAAGCTGTAGCAACTGCAGGTCCTGCAGTCTTTCTGAGTCACAAATCACTGACATGGGAGCCATTCACTTGCTATTGAAAAGAGAGGTTTCTGTGTTCTGTGGAGGTGCAACAAGTCACAGCATTGCCATTGTTCTGTGAAGAGCAAATATTCCACAGAAAGAAGGGAAGGGAAAAGGCAAAGGGGAAGGAGAAAGGGAAGGGAAAGGGGAAGGGAAATAGAAAGGGAAAGGAAAAGGGAAAGGAAATCTCTGCGTGGAGCAAAGATGCACTGAATGGTAAAGTCTCCTTGATGTTTTCCAGTTAGACATGAAATGGAAGGTAGTCAGTCACACTTCATCTTACTCCTGCCATTCTGCAGGTGTTTCAGCTTTTAAGATAGGGTAACGGTATCACTGTACACTCTGAATTATGTTTTGGCTAACTTGCTTGCTAAGCCTGCTTGCAGCATGCATGGGCTGCAAGAAAACAGAGGTACTGCATAAAATGTGACTTCAGAAGAGAAGATCTCATAATGTGTGTCAGTTCAGACTTGGTGAAGTTGACCAATAAGGATGAAAAGCTATGGTGTGCAGGCTGAGATAAGGAGGGAGTAGGAAGGACGGAAAAAAGAGGGCAGTTGTAGTGGTCTCACAACGGTTTGTATTCATTGGTGTAAAAGTAGCAAACATCCAAACATGATGGAATATCTCACAATATTTCATACAAGAGAGGGAACTTTGATGAAGTTATCTATTTGTCATAGCTTTAAAAAGGAAATTCCTCCCTTGTCATGCCACAAGAACCAGGTGGTGAGTAACAGGTAAGGAGAGATGCATTACTTGTGACTTCAAGACAAAGAGCATTGTTCTGTGACACAAAAAGAGAATGAATCCCTATCCCATCAGCTCCCTGCCCTGTCGTACTCATAGCAAGGGGCAAAGCCACCCATAGCACCACCTCATTGCACAGCTTCTTGCTACAGCCAGCAGGTACAACGCAACTGGTGGCTGTCCTGATGTAAAGGATGTATTGGGCTGAGGAGGAGGTGACACAGGAGTCCATCTAGAAAATAGCTGGCTCCCAGTGTCCACCCTATCTTCAGTCTGTGCCCATGCTGAAGGATCCTCTGTCTTCAGGAAAGGGAAAAGATGCAGAACTCTCAGTGTTCAGTTCTTCCGGCTGTAGAAATGCTTGGCAGGCAGAGTGCACCAGAAGAACATACAAGTCTTTGAATTATTGTAAGCTGAAACCTTCCATGTCTACATTTAAGTCATAAGTTGTGGGAAGTGAGTATAAATAAAAATTACATATTTGTGAAGTCTTTTTTTCTTCCATCCCTTGATTACAGCTTTGCTTTATTTATGATTCTCAAAAGAGAGCCAGACCTCTATTACGCGACATTTCTTCTGCAAATTGTTAAAGAATCACAAAAACAAATGACTTCACAGCAGGTTTTTCCTCTATTGCTACCTGCCTGTGGCATAGACTTGATCCCAGTCCAGACCCTCACCTTAGTGGGTGATATTTTTCTCTGGTACTGAGGCATCTTGTTATAGGTAGTCTGCCTTTCCTGTGATTTCTCTAAAGCTAAGACAATTTGGCTGCACAAGTGACGTGATGCTTCCGACACATCCTAGGTTGTTGTACTCTTCTTTGCTAGTAGAAGGGTGGGAGGGAGGAAGAAAGAGAGAGAAGAAGGAATGGAGGTTGGAAGTCATTGTATGACCAGGTGCCAAGTTGTGCACTGAACAAAGTTAGATGTGATAAAGATTTTAGATCACGTGTTCAAAGCAGGTCATTTTGTTTTTTTTTTCTTTTTTGCTCCAATTGCATCACTGGGCCATTGCTATGGAACATCCCTTCACCAAAAGAAGTACCTAAATTTCAGCCTTGGTTTAATTATTATCAAGTCATCTTTATTTTTACTTGTATCAATATTGTCCTTAGATAGTTCTTCTGCATATGATTCCCATCACAATGTGGTTTCTGCACACCAGCGCTGATGGGAAGGGAAGGGAAAGAGGGAAAGAAAGGGAAGGGAAGGGAAGGGAAGGGAAGGGAAGGGAAGGGAAGGGAAGGGAAGGGAAGGGAAGGGAAGGGAAGGGAAGGGAAGGGAAGGGAAGGGAAGGGAAGGGAAGGGAAGGGAAGGGAAGGGAAGGGAAGGGAAGGGAAGGGAAGGGAAGGGAAGGGAAGGGAAGGGAAGGGAAGGGAAGGGAAGGGAAGGGAAGGGAAGGGAAGGGAAGGGAAGGGAAGGGAAAGGAAGGAAAAAGTTCATGATAGTCAGTAGGCAAAATGCTTTTTGAGTTTTTAGCTGAATCTCTTTGTTCTTTTGTGATAGACCATGTATAGTGTTATGCAGGAAACCACTACTTAATAATGGATGTGTATTCAAACATGCACTTTGTAAATCATTGCTGCCTTCACCATATGGTATTGACATGAGATGACAGAGATGATAGCTTGCTGTCTGACACCTTATGTCCTCACTCACAGTCCATTATCCTTTAATGCTGCAAGAGACTGGACTGAGACCTCCTTGCCATCTGGCTGTCTCTCGGTGTTTGTTCCTGCATCACCTATCTCCATGCTATTTCTAGACTGAAGGGCACATGGAGCACGCTTACTGCCCCCCAGGCCATTTGACTATGTGTGTTAGCAGACTGTATGCACACCACCACTACTCCTAGCAACACTTTTAATATGCATTTTCAAAGAAAGGTGAAGTCCAAAGAGATCCCTTCAACCTGCTGCTGTTTCCTGATGCTCCCATGTGCGGAAAACGAATCTGTAGTAGAAAATGATTCACCCTAGCAGCTCAAAAGCAAAGGTAAAACAATGCTGGTATACAGAGTTTGAATTAAGTGGCATGCAGTGGAGTCCTTTCTACTTCTTTTCATTATCAGTATGTTTCCAGTTCACTAACAAATGAAAGTATATCACGCAGTCATCAGCCTTTTCTTAATGTACTTAATATTCATCATCTAAAGCTGTTTCTCTCCCAAGCCCAGCTCTGTTAGTGAATCAAAATGATTAAGCACAGCTTTACTGGCTTGGGCTTTATCACACCAGACTGACAGCAGCGTTCCCTCCTATTCCTGCCTTCTGATGTCAGATGTTTTCATAAATGAATTTATTGTTATTATTTCTCATTAGCCTTGCCAATTTAGAGAAGCACATCACTTTTCTTAACACATGAGCTATTCACATGTTCCTTTCTGGGACCACTGTAACAAGTTTCCACAAGGATCATAGCAACAAAAAGAAGAAAATAGGGTGTCAAGATTCCTCTTCTCATGACCAAGAAATTTTCTCATCATTTCTAATGTGTGCAGCTGTTGCATCAGATAAAAGTTCCCATCTTACAATGGCACCATTCTCCATTGCTCACTGCTTTGTGGCTGCCATGGGCTGCTGCATCAGCTCTCCTTCCCTATTCCTTGGCAACCCAATTGGATATTTCATCGCCTAACCTTTTTCTGCTTTCACATGACCTAAAAGGCTGTCCCTGCATAGATTTACACCGTGCACAGGTGGCCACTGGCTCAAGCAGAGGATTATATGTTTGTGTCTGAAACCTGAACAGCGCATTCTCTTTCTAGGTTTTACTCCCCATTTGGGCATATCAGGAACATTTTCACCCTGTGGCTCTGATGAGTGTTATGAAATTATATCTGTAGAGCAAACTGCTCCATCTCCAGTGCTGCAGCAACGACCTTCTGCAGAGATGCTGCGGTATCAGAGCGTGAAAGCCCTCAGAAGGCTGGCTGCATCACAAGGCCCCGCCAGCACCTAGCTGCTAGGGAAAATGTGCAGACGTCCTGGGAGATTAGATATGCACATTTGTGCATCGCAGAAATGGAAGCTAAAACCAACTGAAACATGTTGAAGGCTTCAGGCTCCATCCCCTACTGGGGTCTCGTCCCAAATCCAGGTGAGGAGCAACTCCCTTCTGCTTCCCCCAGTGCCCCACAGACAGCTTGCCCAAGCATGAGGCAGTGCTGGCCCCATGAGGAGATGAGGCTGATGGATGGCATGTGGGATGTGATAACACCAAGGACACAGGAGCCAGCATGCAGCAGAGGAGCAGCAACCAGAGCCTGTCTCCCACCCCTGCCCAGGGAGAGGTCAGAGCCTGACCCTGCTCACTGCAGTGAGAGCCTTCCACCTTCTTCAATGGAAACTCTTACCTGAGAAGCAGGCAGGAAAGTAACTTTTTATCTTCAGAATTACTTGCCCTTCCATTACATCCCTTGGTCTGTGGGCCCACTTATTTAAACTCAGGGTCCCGGTGGTCATCAGGGTGCCTACTGTGGTAAGTCCTGCCTCACCACTGACTCTCAGCCCTCCCATTTCACTGCATCTCTACACTGATACGCAACCTCTTGGATAACACAGAAAATAAGGTTTTCTGTTCTCTTTGGAAAGAAAAAAGAGATTTCCAGAGTTGTAGCTCCACCTTTATGAACTGCACAGTTCTACTTGGCATGGTTTTAAAAAAAGAAAAATCTTCCTAAAACTGGAAGGAATCCTTTGAATCTTAAAAATGCAATGTTAACATCACTGCTGCCACAAAGGTATCTGTGATGATGAGGACTGCTTTTGAATGAGCGTGAAACAAACAGGTGTTTTTATAAACACGAGATGTGGGGGCGAGTGGACCAAATTTATTCTCCTTTGAAAAGACTTACTGACATTATCAAGGAAATCTGGCTGATGGTCTCTTTCCAGGAGTGAATTCTCTTCAACAAATGAGTGTTTAATAATCCTCGTGCTCTCATTTTTGCAGTCACTTCAGTTTGATATTAAATACGACGTATTCAGATGCCTCTCAGATACAAGGTATGTGTGCCAGTGTTTGGACAGAGAATAATTGGATTTATATCTCTGTTATGCTTTCAAATTGCTAGGTCAGATTTGGGTCTCTGGCAGTAAATTCTTCAATTCTATTCTAAGTCAAAGGAATGTGACAGTTTTAATACCTGGCATAAGTTATTAGCTGCAATGGTGCATAAACCAGTGGCACTCTTATAAATAGTACGTCCATAGTGCTCCTGTTTTCTAAAGGGAAATAAATAAATACATCTTATCTGTTTGTTTCTTGAAGTTCTTGTCAACGTTTTTCTTGATTAATCTGTGAAGAACTTGAAGGTGTGCCCAAAGTAACAACCTCCTTTTGCTTTTTTATTGCAATAATAATTTGTGTTGGAATTAGTTTTACTTTCAACATTAGTACTTAATTTATAAGAGCAAGAGGAATTTGTCCACATACATGGCATTAAAGCATCACTAGCTATAAGCAGTTAGTGCCTGTTCATACCATGAACTGTTTACAAAGGGCTAGCATAGAGTTATGTGCTGTGTGGAAGGAAATCAAATAAGTCTGTGCAAGCAGGGAACCTGGCCATCCTGTGCATGTGCCCAGATGAAGAATAGATGGAGTGACCTATTGGCTTCATGTGGCTAAAAATACTTGGATTTGCTTCTCCCACAGGTTGGGTAATTGCTGTGTGCCCTGTGACTGGCATGCCAGCTTACTTTACCCCAGAGGTGCTGGCCAGGACTGCTGAGATAGCAGCTGGAGCTCCTGCATGCCATTTTGACAGTAGCACAGCTGTCCCTTCCCATCTCAGAATCGTGGCTTTAGGATTGCCTTAGCTTAGCTCCATCCCAGTGCTGCTTCTGAGGGTTGTGCTCTCTCTTCATTAAATATGAAATATTTAAATATCTAAATATGCTTCATTAAATAGATGACAGTTGTTGGAGTTTACTGGGGGCCTTTGGAGAAGGAAAACTACCTACATGCCAATGATTTGGTTTCCATTTTCTTATCTTTGAGAATTTGTCCCTTTTTAACAGTCTAAAGGATGACTGGGCTATTCCGTATTTGGAGAAAGCCCGTGAGAAATGTAATAATTTTTCAATACTTAAGCTGATACAACCAGAAAATAGAAAATAGATCAGATTTCCAGCACTCTATTTTGCTTCGGGGAATTTTAAGACATGAAATGTAGCCACATCTTGCCATGGTTAGTACGTGCTTAATGTAAGCTAAAAAACAACTGCCATATTTCACATTTCACATCCTGATACCCACCAAGATTGGCTGGAACATGGTGTATACATTTTTTGCCAGATATCTGTGTTTTCTTAGCAGCTGTTTGGATGGATGTCTTCATAAACAAGCCAGTTTCCTTTTCTGTTTTTTGTGGTTTTTTGTTTTTTTGTTTTTCTTTTCTGAATAAATCAGGGTTTCTTCTTTGTTTTGTTTTGTTTGTTTGCTTGTTTAGTTCTTTTTAACCAGAATAATAAATTCTTTCATTGTCCGAATTGTAGAACTAACTTCCTCGTTTATTACAGGAAAACTGATTTATAGCTGGGACTTGAACTTAGGGCTCCTATGTCTCAGAAAAACAGCATAATTTCAGAATCACATCTCTCATTTTCACTGCAAGATTTATCCTAGATCTGAGAAAACAGTGCTTTTGTAAAAAGTTCACATCTCAATACGCTTTCAGAAAACATTTTTGCTGAAAAGTTGCCAATTATCCCTAACAAGAATACAGAATACAATACATAGCACAGAGCGACTCTGGAAGAAATAGACTTTAATAAGTCTTACATCCTTTCTACTGCAACTGAGGTGTTTTGGGAAAACTGCCTGCTAGGCTAGAACCAGGAGAATTTATGGAGCTGTCATGAAAGCCTACGAGAATCAGTCCCATTGACCTAAAGAGGACATTTTTGATTATTAAGTAGCATAATAATCACAAGACATGATGACAATGTATTGTCCTTTCAGGAGTTCCCTCAGGAGACTCTTCATCCATTCCACTCAGAAGCCATGTTTAATAAGTACTAAATATCTTCCCTGAGGTAGTCAGCATCAGAAGGTCTAATGGCTCTTGGCTACTAAGGAGCTAAGCACTGGCAATAAGGAAAAATGATTGAGAAATACTGATTTTTTTATTTTCATGGTGTTGATACTGATCTTTATAGAGCTTTACTACTGTCTTCAGCTTTTTACAATGTTGTACAGAGTAATTTAATATAAATATTGCATCATCATAGCTAAGTGCTTGGGCTTCAGTGATAAATTCTAGGAAATCATGAAGCTGGGATTGCTGTGCTATCTTTAATTCACTGTCACTGTGTTTTGTCTAGTTTTCAATGGGATTCTGAAGCACGAGGGAAATATTTGTAACTATAAGTCAGGACCAGTCATGTGAACTTTTGTGTCCTCACTCCTATTTTGATGTGAGAATCACTTTCTGATGTTTTAAGTACCCTGGGCATATAATTTGCTTTATGAATAATTACTTTAATACCAAATGGTGTGTCATGCTTTGACAGCAAGACCAGAGACATTTTCTCCTTGACACTTTAGGCACAGTGCACCATTCACTAGCAGCATTAGTGGTACCTGGCCATATCCAGTGTGGTAGCAGGAAACAGGCAGGAAGATGCAACCAACAGCAAACAAGTCTGTCAGAACTGCTTTACCTTTTTGTGTAACCAAAACTTGTGGCTGCCATGGGGAGGCCGCAGGCTCATTGGAGTCCATACAGAATGACAGAAATCTGGTTTTGATGTAGAAGTCCACAAAATGGTGGCATTAGAATCAACAGGAAGAAAGAGAATGCAGAGCATGTTTCAGAATATTGCTACTGGGATCACTCATGTGCTACTCTGTACTGTCTACAGAGTTACTGTGCTGGATCTCCTGACCGAAGGTTTGTCTTTTCTTTTCAAGAGTGGTAAAAATCCCAGTAATTTGAGAGATATGGTCAACTAAATTGAAATTAATTCGGAGAGGCTAAAGGTTCCAGTCTTTATCTTTCAGGGGGAAAAAAAAAAAATAAAAAAGGTAGCAAAAACCAAATTGTATCTTGGAAAATATGTTGAAACAGGCTTTCATTTCATAGTCCTTTTGATGTATTGTAGGTAGTTTTTATGATGTCATCCAGGTAGTTTAAATAAACTGTTTGCATATAAGGTTAACAAGCTGCAGTGGTAGCACAGTCTGTGTGGGATTATATTAGAATTAATTTGATCAATTACTTTTAGTTCCAAGGGTCTCCAGATGAGACAGAAGCCAGCATATGCAGTTTGGCAGATGAAGAATCAGTGCAGTCAACACATGCCGTGAAGGTAATGAACATTCTTTTAAACTTCATTTTTCATCCTGAGTGGAGAAGGCAACTAAGCCCAGACATTGTTGCTCAGAGCGGCCAAAATGATAACCATAAATTATCATAATAGAGAGTCCATGGCTTAAATGCAGTTGTGCAGAATAAAATAAGTATTCTGCCATTAAGATGATATAGTTAAACCCAGAATTTTCATTACAATTTGCCCTGGAGCACGTGAAAGTTCCTCTACCTTGAGATGCACATTCTAAATTAAAAGATTGCAGAGCATTTTCATTTGATAAACTGCTCAAAAAGAAGAAGCTGGGAAAAACATCATATAGTCAAATCAAGGAAAACCTCTCTGACACTGCATTTCATTTCCAAAACTGAACTGAAACTGTGGAGGATCAGGTCTGCAGGCCAGCTCTCAGCAGAGGCAGGGCTCTTCTTTCATACTCAGCTTTTCCTCATATGGAAGATGCTCCAGGCCCTTAATCATCTTTGTGGCCCCCCACTGGACTGTCTTTTGTGAAGCAGGGAGCTCAGAACTGGGCACAGTATTCTATATGTGTCCTGACCAAGGCAGAGTAGACTGGGAGGATGGCCTCCCTTGACCATCTGCCCACAACCTTTCCAGGGATGGAGGTAAGGCTGACTGGCCTGTAGTTTCCTTGCAACTTTTAAAAAGTAAGATAATGCACAGTTAAATCACAATTCCCCTCTCCTCTATCTCTTTCCTATCCCTTTCCTTCCCTTCCCTTGCCTTCTTTTCCCCCCCCTTCCCCTTCCCATCTTCCTCTTCCTCCTCCTCCTCTCATCTCTTCCATTCCATTCCATTCCATTCCATTCCATTCCATTCCATTCCATTCCATTCCATTCCATTCCACCCTTGGCTTTGTTCAAAATCTGGTTGATCAGCACTGCTCATAACTTCAACTTCACTCCAAAATTCTGTGATAGCAGAGTTATAAGTAGGATTACAGCCCTGGACTTCATGTGAACCATGTCCTCTTCTGTAAATTACTTGGGGGGATACCATGGGTTAGGGTCCTGGAAAGTAAGAGAGTCTAAGAGATCTGGATATTCAAGCATCATTTCCTTCAAGGTCAAAACTGGGGCAGTTCTATGAGTAACAAGTCATGTAAAGGGGGTAAGAGACTTTCATGGATGAAAAAGGCAAAACGTAACAGAAGAAGTATACAGAATGTGGTAAAAGAGATAGGCCTCTGATAGGGCTCGCTGCTGAATGAGGTGCGTGCCCTGGTGAAGAAAGATAGAGAGAAAGCAGAATTATGATTCTTTGCTTCTGTCTTTACTGCTAAGGCCAGCCTCCAGAAATCCCAGACTCAAGAGACAAGCACAATTTTGGAGAAAGGGAGACTTTCCCTTGGTTGAGGAGAATCAGATTAGAGATCATTTAGACAGTCCTGACCCCACAGATCAACGGACCTCAAACAGGCTGCCCAGAGAGGTTGTAGAGTCTCCCTCTCCAAAGATATTCCAGCCCACCTGGATGCTGACTTGTGCAGCCTGCTGTAGGGAACCTGCTTTAGCATGAGACTGGACTCAACCATCTCCAGAGTTCCTGTCCCACCCTCAGACATTCTCTGTGTGTGATTCTCTGTGAGATATAACTGGATTACTTGCCAAGTAAATTAGTACATTCTAAATGAGAGCTGGCTATGCAGACACTTAATGTGGTTTAGCCAATCCATTTTAAAAGTTAATTCAGATTGATTTTTCTGCACGTTCTAGACAAAACCATCAGCTCTTAAAGCAGCTGTCTCTGAACTGGAAAGCAAAATACTATTTATTCCAGGGATGTAGTTTAAAATCTTACTTACAAGCTCCTCTAAGAGTTATCTTGCTTGTCTGTACTGTATACACTATACCTACATTTTATCTCTTTTTGAAGAATTGAAATGCCTTCTGTGTCCCATTTACTTGGCAACAGAAGATTCCTACAGGAATGCCACTCAACATCTTGGGACCTTCGACCAGCAGTAACTGAGAGTTTTATAATACATGTTTTCATGTCAAGCTTCAAGAGCTGTTGAAAACGCTCAGAACAGGAAAAATTAGCCAACTCCTGTTACATTATAAAAGTGCAGAATAGAGGTTGCAGCTATTGCTGATTTTATGTGCAAGTCAAAATGGACTGCCTCAGAGAAGTTATTCCAGAATTAATACTGCAAAGTAAAACACACAGCTCCAGCCTTCCCACAAATTAAGAAGGAATGGCAGTAGACTGGAATGCATCACTACAAAGATGCACATTTAGCCACCATCAGTCCTTGGTGGCTGAACAAAGTGGAAAAAGAAAGACGACTGTGGAATGGGGCTTGCTACCAACTTCCCTATTCACACAGAGGTAGTTAGGATATTTTCTTAGAGTGTGGTATTACTTGGTTTGTTTTAACTATTTATCAGATTCAGAGCAGGAGAGGAACTATTACTTTTTACAAAGCTGAGGCACATTTTGTTCTGCTGGAAAGAACTGTTAGTATATCATTAGTTTGGCACTAGCACAAGCAGCGCCAGTTGTTGACTGATTGATAGATAGACAGATAGAAGAGCAATATTTATTACATGTATGTGCTGCAGAGATAAGTTAGAGGAAGACTTATGAAGTGCCTCACTGAGTTAGTATAACAAATTTTACTGGCAGTCAATAAAGATTTGTGTTCCTAACCTTCTTGGTGATTTTGATGAGAAATTAAAGATATGTCTGCCTAAGAAAGTGCAATTGTATAACATCCTAGTATACTGCTTCTAATTTAATTAAGTGTCCCTGGAGAGTTTCTTTCCTGATAGCACACACTAAAATTGCTGCTGCAATGGCAGTTATTGCTATCAGTGCTATGAGGTTAGTGTAGATAAACTGGGATGTCACTGTGTTGTGCAGATGAGTCTGAAGAGGACAGCGTATCTCTGGAAAAGAGATACTGAAAGACATTTGGAAAAGAAGGAGGCAATAATTTAGGCTAATATCTCAGAAGTTTGGGGATAGGAAGAACCTTAGGATTGTTAGATTTTAAGTTAAAAACCATGAGGTAGAACAGTTTTCTGGTATTCCACTCCCATGAATACCTGGCTTCACCTACAACCGTAATAATGGAATGGTTAGATTATGTTTACAGGCTTTTAGTAGGTCATGCAGAAGGCTTCCACAGTTTGCACATCTCGTCCCAAAGTCTTATCTTTCTTTTTAAGATCAGTTGGTACCTCAAAGATCTGAGTGTAGTAAATCTTCCGAAATAAAATCTAGAAGTGCCCAGCAAAGTGTCACATGTTTAGATCTTAAGCAGTCTGAATCTTATCACACAGCATAATCTTGCCCAGGAAACATACAAAAATCTAAGCTTTTCAATGTGTATGCAAGACACATTCAGAAATCAAAGCCTGTACCTGTGGTTCTAGCTCTGCATTTTTGTACTTGTGACTATGGAATAGATGCTTTATCTCTGTACAGCTTCCTACCTTCCCTTTAAAACCAGCAGTTAGGCTCATGGGAATAGTAAAAACCAAATATCCTATGAAAAATGTATCCCTATTATTCACCTCCATGTCATACTTCATATCCTAATCCAAACCAGGACCTTTACAGAACACACACCACCACAGGACTTCATTCTTATGCTGCTAATATAAGGATATTCTGAGAAACAATAAACTACACTGAAGAAATGAAAAACCTTTAATTAACTGTGGAGCAAATTGATTCAATTTTCTATTTGGCAAAGGCTATTTAATATTCCTTCCTGAACGTACAAAGATTTCTCTGGGACTGCTGAAGCAAGATAGTAATAATAGAAGTGGAGCACACTCACTGAAATATCTAAGCTACACTACCACCTCCACAACATAGAAGATTTATTTAAAGTACTGTCGGCTACTTGATCTCCTGGGGACGTGGCAATATGAGCAAGAGAATGCTCCAGTACAAATACATTTGCAAGCTTTCTCATGTAAAGGTCTGTGTGCGTGAAAGCTGTACTTCAGCCTGTATAAAGCAGTTCCAAATAAATAAATAAATCAAAGGTGAATGTTTGAGCTCCAGGCATGAAGCTAAGCCTGCATTTCTCACTGTGAGTGAGCAAAGCAGGCAGGGCAGGAAGATCTCTGTGGGTGCCTCTGCCTGTATAGGCAGCTGGTAGTCCTGATGGGACAAAATGGATTCCTAAACTCTTCCCTAAAATGCCTTAGGTCCTGCAAGTACAAGGGTGTCTGTTTAAACCATGCCCAAACACAGCAGTTTGTCAGATTAGTGTGTACCATGGGGCTGAGGTCAAGCTCATGCTGCCCAGAAGGGCAGGGAAGAACATAAACACCTCCACATTGGTAGTGGCTTGTGGTAACATTATCTAACATGACATGAAATCTAACTTCAGAACCAGTTATTAGTTGTGGGAAAATTAAAACAAGGAGCCCATCCCTGTTAGAATAAGTGGGGAAAAGTGGGGAAAAGTGGGGAAATATATAATGGTTAAAATGTATAGATAGAGCTTTGAAGCTCTTCTAGGTTTTGCTGCTTGATATATTGGAACAAAGAGCATGAGTATGTATTAATTTCCCACATCTCTGAAATCTATTAACAAAATTTAGGGATAATTACTACTCATCAGACAGAATTAACAAGTGGGATATGGCTTGTTTGCATCTTGTCACATGAAATAATCCCTTGCTCTGTTCGTGACATCTAAACCAGCAGTGATTTCCTACCAGAGCTTTGCAGCTCCCTATAACTGTTCCCTATATGCACTCAGTCACATACATGCAAACACCAAGCCTAGAATAAAAATTCCCCTATGCTGATTTTAGTGTGATCCAAAACTCAGTGTACCTGTACGAACTCACACAGGACTGTCAGGAAGCTGGAATTGAATAACAGTCCGTACCAGCTGTGTTCCAAATATACGCAATCAATTTTTAAATACAAAGGCTTTACCGATCAAAATAGGATTTTATCTTCCTGGTGAGAATCTACAGAAGTCTTAAAGGTAAATTTATGCCAGATGGCACCACTAAGGTCTCTCTGCCTTCCTGCTTTGGACCAGCCATTCAACAGTCTTCTCTTCTAGTATTCCTTAACTATATGAGTCATTCATAATGCTTAGGAATCAAGACAAAGGTTGGCAAAGGTTGTGTCCACAAACAGTGGCCATCCTCGTGTGCTACGAGCCAGCCAGAGGCTGACACCAGTGTTTACTTCTCTGGCTGTGTGCCTGCAGCTGGTGCTCGTGCTGGAGCCATCCTCTCATGGATGGACAAAGTCTGCCTTTGGAAATCCATCTGCCTTGGCGGTAGAGCCAATATAGACACCCACTGTAAAGGAGAAATGAAATGTGGTTGTCTTAAATGCTGCTTGTGTTCTGGGACACAGTTGTGCAGCTAGTCTCAGGAGATGTAAAGTTGTGTGGGAAGTTAAATTGGCTCAAAAAAAGCCCCATCTAACTCAGCGATGATCAATTAGACTGTAAGACCTTTTTGACTGGGCCAAAACATACAGTGCTTGTAAGCACCTAAAGCACTGGGCTCCCAGCTGATGGCATGGGCTCAAGCATTCAATTGCACTGCAAAATACTAGTAAGTTATTTGATTATATTATTATTATCCAGTGAATGCCGTAAAGTGCAATGAGCCAGTTTAGCTCTGCAGTGTTGCATTGCAAGTAAACATTCTCTAGCTTGCCAGAGGTCTAATTACAACTCACTGCAAGCAGACAAATGTATCTGTGCTCCAGGTTTGCAGGGCAGGCACATCAAAGTGTTTGATGAATGATGATGAATCCATGATCCCCTACTATATATATATTTTTTTTCAAAGCATAGGATTTGATATCTGTTCAAAGTACAAAAGAGGGGGTAAACAAGCATCAGTCATTTTTAACAAGAGAGGTTCCATGGGGGGAAGGAACAAAATCTGTCTTCTGTTTATGCTACACATAAAAGAAACTAATTCAAATGCAGAGCTTCTGTGGGAAAGCAATGAGAAAAAATACAACTCTGATATATAAAAAATAAAATCCACATCCTGACAGAGACGTTTTGGAAAGCGAAAAAGAGAAAAATAGATGCAGGAGACAATCACTTTGCTGTGTGCTGCACAAACAGACCTAGATAAAATAGCCTGTTAGCTCAAAAAAAACATCTCTCTCTGGTACGGAAACTCCCACTGGTATCAGGATAGTCCTTGTGGATGTCAGGGGCCATGGCCTCTGCCCAGTGACTTTGCTACTGCAAGACACGGTCCAGACAGAGCTGTGTAACACAAGGTTTACTCCGCAGTCAGTAGCTGTCAGTGCTCTCAGATTGAAGTGTTTTGACAGGTAGGAGGATAGAAGGATAGCATGGCACAACGCCATGGTACCAACACTGAGGAAAGAGGGGAGAGGCCTTGCCAAAATACACTCCCTAAAAGCTAGCTGCTTACTGTAATCACACATCATTTATTGAACGTGAAAGACAGTCTGAGACAAGCAGAGTGCAGTGACCTTGCAATTTATTTCACTTTTCTTTGTCACGGACAAGACACTTTTGGGTCAGACGGAGGTTCTTATCCACTCTCCAACCAACACATGCTTTTTTCCCCCCTTATATTTACTTCCTTTACACAGACCAATTAGAAGAAATTCCTCTTCAGAAGTCAGCAGCTCACATACAGTGCAGGTGTTTATGCTGACCTGTCTCAACTGCTTGCTGTGAAATCCGTCCAGAACACAGTCCAGTATCTTGGTGATTTCCAGATAGCGCACAGATCCTACCTTACTGATCTTGGCTGTGCCTGCCAGGGCAGAAAGGATGACCCGGAGTCCTCCTGCAGCAGGTAGAAATAACACTTGTCCTTGCCCAGTGCACCCTGACACCAACAACTTGCACATCCAGAAAAGTAATTTGTAGGTTTGTTTATCAGGTATTTCTTTGGGAGCATATTAAAGGTATCAGAGATTCTCACTACTGGAATGTTCTGCCCATATCAAACACATCCTGGCAATTTAAGGTAACAGATGGATTTGCTGAGTTTTAACAGGTTATTTTCTTTCGCAGCAAACATCACCAGGTATAGCATAACTGTGCAGACTAGGGTGCATGAATATGCATGAACATAATAATCTTTTGGATGCTCCCCAGTGTCCATTGGATACTCCTTGGAAACTTGGCATATTTCCCTTACCCGTAGACAACCAGGATTAACATATTATTGACACATAAACAGATAAAAAGTTGTGGGCAACTTTTGGCAGGTGACCATCTCTTGACATGACGAATGTGCTGCTTTCATGCCAAGTGCCATAAGCAACCATTTACGCTCTGCTTTTTTGTAATCCACGGTGTAGCTTACACAGACAGGGGAGTTCAAAGATCTGTTCTTATGAAATACACACTCTGAGTGTGTAAGCGTAATTTATTTACCTAATGAGCTTGCCTGCAGAAAGTCGTGTTGCTCAGAGTAAGAAAGCACTGTCAATGTACTCATCAGAAGGTCCAGCAGTAGTCCTGTGGCAAAGAAACCCTTGTTTCATATCAACTGTAAAACTTATACCTTAGTTCTACTAGTTAGTATTCAGAGTGCTTGCTATTATTCTCCCAGGAAATAACTGAATTATTTCATCGTGCCTGAACAGTTCTTCCTGATTTGTTAATGAGCTCTTCCCTCTTTCTGTTTCACACAGTGCATTAATACGACTTCCATTTGCTTGCCTTTTTCTCTTCGTTTGAGGACAACAAATTTGACAGTGCAATATGCAGTCCAAGTCTTTTCCCTTAAAAATGAAATAGAAGCAAAAATTCACCTCTGTAGTGCTTTTATAATCAGAGACTAAAGAAGAATTTAGGTTTCAGAATTGTTTTTGATTTTAAATTACCTGACAGAATGTTCTGAGACTCAAAGTTAATGTTACACAAGAGAAAAACAGGTAAGATAAGAAGATGTTCATGCCCTCAGCCTTAACAACCTTTACCCTTAGCTACGTAGGATGTCATTAAACAATAATAAGCAGCAGCAGATTCCTTTCCTTTGCAGTGGTCTTGCAAGAAAACAAGACAAAAAAACTGAAGTTTCAACACCACTGAGGTTGCCAAGAAACTCCTGCATTTCCTTGTGAGCTGGAATGCCATGCAGTGGACGTGGCAGAGCATCATTGAGAGGTCCCTCCTGATTCCCTTCTGTGTTTCATAACACTTAAAGCCACGCAAACAAATGTCATGCTCACAGAGTTGGAGAAATAAACATGGTCTAGTGTGAGAATGTGGCTGGGGAAAATCAGCAGCTCATGAAAGCCAAACATGACATTACTTCTGGACTTCACTGGATTTATTTTTTTGCACAGTTGTAATTTCAGCTGTTGCTCTGGTGGCAGTAATGTAACATTTTCTTCTTAGCCTTTAGGGCATCAATTCTTTGAGATAGTTACTGTTTGTGTACCATGAAATATGTCCATTTCATCTACTTTCCTGTGGTGTCCAATCAGAGGACAATACAGTCATACTCCTTGCAGAACTTTAATTCAAGGAATTGCACTAAATCTTAATATGTGTGAGCTGCTAATGCCCTAACTACACTTCATGTCAACTCACAGTGAGTTTTACTCCATAAATTCCATAAAAGTCTCCACGCTTTCTTGCTTGTAATTCTTGGAGTTCTTGTTACCAAAGCTCACTGTTCTTGCCTACATCAAATAAAAGCTGCCTGGGTAGGACCCAGTACTCTATGGGGTTACCCAAGGTACTCACTGAAATGGGTGGGCATCATCCAGACAACTGGGGTGTTACTATGCATGCTCAAAGTGTTCTCTCCTTCCCTGTTTCCAAGCAAAACAAATCTTTGCTGTTAGACACTGAGAAATACAGCATGCTTCTTAATTACTTTAATTCTTTTTCTTTTTGTAAATAGGGTATAAAATTAAACAGAAACATCCAGGCCTAATGACTTACAAATGACCCAGAGTTTTACCTTCCTCCATTGAGCATGGTGATTTCTTTTTATTTCATCTTAGATCAGGATGTATAAATCAGGATCTTCAAAACCCAGCTGCTAATCTTGAGGTCTCCTTCTTGAACAGCACTGGAAGGAATGTCAGGACATCTGGAGCAAAGGTTGCCACCATGTTGTCATTTCTTCCAGTTGACAATGGCACTGTGCGGATGTAATGCACAGAGAGGAGGAGGAAACGTGTTGCTCAGAGGAAAAAACAAGGTGCTGCCAGGGCACGAGAGTAGGAAAGAACATCTTGGATGCAATGTGGAGTAATCATTGCATTGCTATGTGATGTGTCCAGACCACAATATAAATGCGATCAAAGTAGGGAAAAAATTAATTAGAAAAATCTTGAGATGATTATCAACAATTACCAGCATCATTTCTGTGCTTACTGCATTTCCATTCGCTTTCAGCTGTGTTGCTGATGGCTCTTCTACAGGAAGTTGTTTCATTCAGTTCTTTTTGTAGCAGCATTTGTGAAGATAACAGAGCATATAAGGACAAAGGAAATGAAGAAGCTAAAAAGAACAATTCAAGAAAGAAAGAAAGAAAGAAAGAAAGAAAGAAAGAAAGAAAGAAAGAAAGAAAGAAAGAAAGAAAGAAAGAAAGAAAGAAAGAAAGAAAGAAAGAAAGAAAGAAAGAAAGAAAGAAAGAAAGAAAGAAAGAAAGAAAGAAAGAAAGAAAGAAAGAAAGAAAGAAAGAAAGAAAGAAAGAAAGAAAGAAAGAAAGAAAGAAAGAAAGAAAGAAAGAAAGAAAGAAAGAAAAAGAAAGAAAGAAAGAAGAAAGAAAGAAAGAAAGAAAGAAAGAAAGAAAGAAAGAAAGAAAGAAAGAAAGAAAGAAAGAAAGAAAGAAAGAAAGAAAGAAAGAAAGAAAGAAAGAAAGAAAGAAAGAAAGAAAGAAAGAAAGAAAGAAAGAAAGAAAGAAAGAAAGAAAGAAGGAAAGAAAGAAAGAAGGAAAGAAAGAAAGAAAGAAAGAAGGAAAGAAAGAAAGAAGGAAGGAAAGAAAGAAGGAAGGAAAGAAAGAAAGAAAGAAAGAAAGAAAGAAAGAAAGAAAGAAAGAAAGAAAGAAAGAAAGAAAGAAAGAAAGAAAGAAAGAAAGAAAGAAAGAAAGAAAGAAAGAAAGAAAGAAAGAAAGAAAGAAAGAAAGAAAGAAAGAAAGAAAGAAAGAAAGAAAGAAAGAAAGAAAGAAAGAAAGAAAGAAAGAAAGAAAGAAAGAAAGAAAGAAAGAAAGAAAGAAAAAGTTGTAAAACAGCCCAAGGAAGAAAAGAAAAATAAAATCTGTCAACAGAGCAACGTACCGAAAGATGAATCATAGAATCATAGAATCATAGAATTACTCAGGTTGGAAAAGACCTTGAAGATCATCAAGTCCAACCGCAGCCTAACCAGTGGCCTATCTCTTAAAAAACAACCACAAAACAATACCACAACAACAAACCTCTGCTAAATCATATCCCTGAGTACCACATCCAAGCGGCTCTTAAACACATCCAGGGATGGCGATTCAACCACCTCCTTGGGGAGCCCATTCCAGTACCTAACCACCCTTTCTGTAAAGAAGTTCTTTCTAATATCCAACCTAAACTTGCCCTGGCGCAACTTGAGGCCATTTCCCCTCGTCCTGTCACAAGTCAGTAGTGAGAATAGACCTGCCCCACTCTCACTGTAAGAACCTTTCAGGTACTGGAAGACAGCAATAAGGTCTCCCCTCAGCCTCCTCTTCCTCAGACTAAACAGCCCCAGCTTCCTTAGTCTCTCCTCATAGGGCTGATTCTCCAAGCCCTTAACAAGCCTCGTTGCCCTTCTCTGGACCTGCTCCAGTACCTCCATGTCCTTCTTGTGCTGAGGTGCCCAAAACTGGACACAGTACTCGAGGTGAGGCCTCACCAATGCTGAGTACAGGGGCAGGATGACTTCCTTAGTCCTGCTCACCACACCATTCCTGATACAAGCCAGGATGCCATTGGCCTTCTTGGCCACCTGGGCACACTGCTGGCTCATATTCAGCCGACTGTCCATCAGCACACCAAGGTCCCTTTCCGTCTGGGAGCTTTCCAGCCACACCTCCCCAAGCCTGTAGGATTGCCTGGGGTTGTAGTAGGATTGCCTGGGGTTGTGTAGGATTGCCTGGGGTTGTAATGGGCAGGACATATTTTACCACATTTTATTTAGGCCCGAAATATTAATTTTTCTACCATGAAATTTTCATCTCAGCTTTTCCAAAGATCAGAATGAGAAGAAAAATAGCTTATGTTCTAAAAATGGACCTATGCATTTTGTCAGGCGGGAGACAGATGAGCATTAGGCAGTGGGATGAACGAGAGATTTCTTGAGATTCATTCCAGCTCCACCTCCTACAACACCACGATAAAGCAAAAAGTTATCACAGGCAGACACACAGCTGACAAAAAATAACTGATCAGGTTGAACAAACATGAGAAACGAGATCTTTTTCTTTTTTACAAAGAACCCTTAAGAAAATACTGTATACAGGATTTATATTGTGACAGAACGATCTCGGTGCTTTTGGTTCATGTTTTAGGATTACTATCTTGCTACACATGAATTGGAACACTTGTTTGTGTTGGATGCTTCCCGTTTAAAAATTCCCCCGTGGCTTCTTTTTCATATATAAATAAAGTTGGAAAAAATATGTGAAGTGTGGATGAAGGAAAAAAGCAACACATCTAGACTCCCTGGTACCATTCAGTGGTAGCGGATGCCAAAAATAACAAGTTTTACAAACTTAATGCTCCAGTCACCTTTCTCAAGAAAAATGTGAGGCAAGAAAAAATGAGTTGAATTCTGCACCTCTCAGTAGTCTACACATATCCATAAAACATAGGTATCTTCAATGCAGTGAATGAATCCTGTGCTTTTTTATGCCTTTATGGCTACAGTCTAAAACTGAGCAAAAGGAGCTATCCTACAGGAGCTGAGTAGATCCAGAGGTGAGATGTCCCATCCTGAGACCTAAGAGAAAGGGGCCCAAGAGTCTCCCTGATTTGAGGAAGGCCCTTTTAGACAGACACTGCTTAGACCATTGTGTACTAAAGACACTCAACTATTGATCTGCAGTCTAAGCACTGAGCTGTGTAAAAACAAACCAACAAACAAAAAATACTTTTTTTTCTTCATTCTTACATAAATTGCTCCTGATAATAGTCCAGAAAGATTGCCTGGTTTTGATATGGCTATTTGACGCCTTGTCATGAGAGATGCATGTGATAGCAACTAGTAGCCACCTCCCAGTGGCTTCAGACGGCTTTGTAAGGAAGGAGATGAGTGTATTAAAATGCAAATTACAATAATTACTCAAAACTATGAAGTGAAGTCTTTTTTTTCCCTAAGCACAGCAAAGTATTTAGTGCTGTCAGCCAGTGGTTCACAATAGTTTTGAACCAGCTGATTACCATGTTTCAATACCACATGTAACTTCGTTTTTTTTTTGTTGTTGTTCTTTAGTGTTTCCTTATCCTTTTGGATGGACAATGCACAGAGCACATTTCATCTGCCTAACAAGTTTTTATGATACTTTTTTGGTGCATGGAACCATGGCTTTTGTCATTGAATTCAACCTCCACTCTATGAAGGAGTGTGAAGGCAAACTCCAGTTAAATTATTTTTATGGTAAGTTTTGGTACATATTTCTTCACCAGCATAGCTACATTACCAACCTAGAAATGCAGCAATCCCTGAGTAATCTGGGTTTGCAGTTAACCACCAGAGGGAGTTTACCTAGCTCCACATCCAGCACAAAATACTCAAGGAGGAAGGAGGAAAGGAAGGGGAAGAGAGAGAAAGTATTTCTGATCATAAAGTTTAAAACAAAGTCTGATAATGCATCTATCAAATATGAAAACATGAGTGGCAACCCTGCAGTTCTAGGCATAATCTGTGTGTCCAAGTGTGTTTTAAGCACATAAGTTAGAAAAGGAAGTCTTGTAGTCTATTGCCTTCAACAACCATCGTGCTGCTTCTGTCTGCCAGATTTGACGTCTGGATTAAAAAAATAGCAATAATAATCTAACACAATGTTTTTCTTTGAGGAAAAAAAAAAAAATACAAAATCCTTTGACTGAAACTGATGAATTTTTCCAGAAATAACTTGTTCATCTAAAACAATAGGTTCCACACCAGCATACTGACTTAGCAGACAAAAATATGTCCTTGGCAGTAGCTTAGAACAGAAAGCTCTCTGGCCCAAAATAGCATTTGTTTTGGTTCTTTATACTTCTGATTAAATAACAGCGTGAGAATTTCCTAAGTTGATGTCTTATGCTTACAATGTTTTTAAAGAGAAATGGCTTCTTAGTAACATTTGTTCCCCAAACCAGAAAACTCAATAATGCATCATTACAAATCCACTGGTGTTTTCAATTTGATTTCATTTTTATATGCTAGTGCTTGGATCTAGAAAGCAGTACATAGGGTCTAGAAAGCAGGACTTAGTCAGTATTTAAGTTTTTGTCCATTGCTGTCATAGAAGACTTTTATTTCCTCTAAGTTTTAAATTGCTTAAGTCAAAATATGTAAGTCCTGGAAAAAAAATATATATATATCAAAGAAATGTATCCCACATAGTATTCAAAGTGTTTACATTAATTGCAGTCTTCTCTTGGTATGTATAAACTGGTTAGATCACACAGAAAGATGAAGGTATGTCATACACCCATAATTCAGCCCAGAACCCCACATTGTCTTAGGGAATGCAGAAAATCAAATAAGTGGCCACACCTTTATTTACCCGCCCATGTCATCTCTGTCAGCTTTCAAGACACCTCCTGGAGGTTCTAGCTGTATCCAGAGCCATCACTGCACCTGTGCATAGAGGGTAGGGTGTGCTAGCACTGGCTTTCAGGCCTCCCAGGACTCTGATGATATGGAAGTCCATCTGGTATGTAGCCTACACTAAGTCTGCTCATGTCTGGGCAGGACAAAGCAAGGAGCAGCAGCCACTCCTCCTCCTTATCTGCCAGCTGCATACTCCTATCCAGGTACTGTTGCATCTCCTCACAGTGGATGGCAGGAGTGGCCTGCAGTCGTGCAGAGCACCCTTGGGTGCACTTCTGGCCCAGGTCCTTGCAGGCATGCTCCATCAGCTTCTCCTTCAGGCAGAATCTGCCTTGTTACTGCATGGTGGTGCTTCATCCCTTCCTGCTCAGAAGCAGTGCTGCTCTAACCCAGGGAGGTGGATTTTTTTCCTAGACAGAAGAAGGCATTTTCCCAGCAGGTGCCTGTTGCTGGCACAGCAGTGGTTGCTTTTAGTCAGTACTGTATGGTCCTGGGGCTGCAAGGTAAGAATTTGTGATCACCCATCTGGCTACACACATGTGCAAAGAAGAGTTTTGCATGCATAGCATTCCTGTCTATAGTGCTGGCAAACATGAGGCAAATGTAGGAACAACAAAGGAAAACAGAGGTCCTGTCCCAACCACTAAAAAAAAAAAAGATCCTTGCACATAAAAAAGTGTGAATAATAGTTTAATCACTGTACATAACAAAGCACGCATTCTCTAAACATGGATATTTATTCAGAGCTACTGTTCCAAACCCACCATGCTTTCTTCAGCACATTCTCACATGTTCTGCTCATTACTTATTTGACACACAAGATCTACTCTTTTTTCATTTAACCACGTGCTTCTGTCCCCTGGTACACAAGGGCTCCTTCCAGATCACCCAGGTGAAACCAGCCATTCCATTTTAGGTGGAACTGACCCTGGCTGGGTTCTCCCCAGGCTCCAAAGCCAACACCTGACTATTCTTCTTGGCTGCTCAGCTGAAGGACAAGTAAAGCAGCAACCTTCTCAGTAGGAAAGAGGATGACAGAAACAGAGCACAGCAATTTCATCTGCTGCCTCAGGTGGAACACAGCTGGATGCTCAGCAGAGTGACCTGCTCTGTACAATGTTCTGCTCTCTTCAACTCCTGCCAGTGGTGGCCAGCACATCCACCTGTCCTACCAGGTCACTGCCAGCTGCTAACATAGCTCTGAACTCCTGCATGAGTGCTCCTGCATGACACACTGAATGCACTGACTTATGAAGAGAAACCTGGGCACGTTTGTTGGATTGGATTCTTCAAAATAATTCAAAGAGCTGTATCTTGAAATACTTAATTCCACAGAATGGCTGTGTTTGTTGATATGGATAGGTCAGCTTGTCAGCTACAAATTGCCTATTTTCTTATCACCAGGCAGGAACTGGGAGGTTACTTTTCCTTCTTCCATGTTAATCTACAAAACTGCAAACAAGAAGGGGAGATATCAGTCCATTATCATTAAACTAATGTATCAGTACACAGGAAGAGTGCTCAGTGTTCTCCAGGAAAAACAAAAGTTTTTATTATATGCTAAGAAATCATACACAATTGTACAACATAATACTTCGACATGCTCAGACAGGATTGTATTAATAACACTGCAACTTATTAATTTTTTTTTCCTGAACAGGTTAAGTGATTGTACTGTTTAACCTGCCAGCAGAATCACACTGTATCACCTATTCTATAGAAACGGGGTGCTTGAAACTCTGTTTTTTGACATGCGTAGCACTGCTTTAATCAAAGAAACTGAATTTCACTCTAGAATACAGCACATAACCCACGCAAAAAGAAGATAAAAAAAGCAACATGCACGAGGTTTTTAGCTAAATTTCTAGCTAACGTAGGTCAACCACTTAGTAACATCCTTTGAAGACTTCAAGCAAATCTCAACAACTCACTTCTGATGCTCCCATCTCTATGACAATGGTTTTCTCACTGTCTTAGGACTGCTGTGTTCCTCTACAAACTTCTCCGAGCTCATGAAGTAGCTTTCTTAGAAAAATAAAATAAAATAAAAACAAATTAATTTGAATAAAATAATTTAAAAGCGATTGTTTATTTAAACAGTTTACTTTTTACTTTCTTGGTGTGCTTGAGTGATTAAAGGACACTGCAGCAAAACCAGATTTTTACCTAATACACATGAAAATAACTTACAGAAAATACACGTATTAATGTTTTTGTGGCTACAGTGCCAGGTTATTCTTTTGTGTTGGATCCCTGTTACTTACAGGTCAAGGCATAATCAACATTAAATTGATAAACTAATTGTTGTAACAGCCAGAGACAGTGCTATTTGGTGGAAATCAATTGTGTTGGAAGATTTTCATTTTTCCTACTTATCTTTCACCTGGCCTGGCCATAATGTAGACAGATGCCCCAAGTCAGCTTACAGCAACATTGTAAACGATGCAAATTACAGCTGCATTTGGGCTGTGGAACTCTGAAATAAAGCAAATACTGCTTCATGCACGCTCGGCGTGTGATGAAAAATTGCTCTCATGTACCCTTATGTTACATGTTTCCAAAGAGGAAAAAAAGAAATCAGAGGGCCAGAGACTGTGCTCGGAAAATAAAATGACTAGAGATATTTGAAACATCCTTTTCTGGTACCTCCCTCTCTTAACCCAGACAAAAGCAAATATTTTGATAGATATTTTAAAGTTTGGGTATGCTATTTATTTTATTTAATTCTAAGGATCTGGGTTTTTCGTTTGCCCTGTTTTGTTTGATTTGTGCCATTGTTACTCTTTTTGAGCAGCAGGAGAACATAAGATTTTGTATGCCCGGAAAGGAGGGAAGTCCATTTTTGGCAGGCTGATTTTGGACTGAGTATTATCAGTAGTATATTGAATCTAGTTAATTTTAGTTACTTTATAATTAAGGCCCAATACTGAAGAGGGTTTACACTTTAGTATATACATCCATGCTTTGTCGAATGAGATTTTCTCACCTAACTGCCGTTGTCCTAAAGTTAAGCATCTATGCATGCGTTCCTGTAATCACCCTCTATACAATGGAAATAGGCAGTCATGACACGATTCATTCTAATGCAGCAGCTTAGGACAGGTGGGATTGCAGAGGAATTACCTTTTATTTTGACTCCCTCTTTCTATTCCCTACAGACTAAGCTGAATGTGTTGCAGTAGTTAGAAAGCTAAAGACAGCTAAACCCTACATATATACGGAAACACTGATGGAGAACTGAAATGCAGGTTTTTGGAGCCATGAGTTGGATATGTGCATTCTTAAAATTCCAGCAGCAGTGTCAGGGAACAGAACAGTTTTCTCAGTTTCAGCTTTTAAATCAAACTGAAACTCTTCAGTTCACCCACACACCAGCTGAGAGGGTCAAACTCTTTTAAAGTACTGAATATGGATTTAAGGGCAGATACAGCACCTCCTTCATTCTGCAGATGAGTAACCACAACAGAGTAACTGCTGGGATCTACAAATCTAGTCCATCCCAGAGCTCTCTAAAGACCTTCTTGGCAACTGCCCTAGCAATGGTTTCAAAGAGTTTCATCCCTGAGAAGATACCAAATATTTTCTCTGTAGCATAATCCCTTATCTGTCCAAAAGAACTGGTTGCAATTTTTGTCCTTGCTTCTTTAGCACATTTTACCAGCGGATGAATTAGCAAGCAGCTTAGTTTAATGTTATGATAGCATGGACTGTCCTTACAAGAGAAGCCTTGTAAAACTTAAAACCTGGGTTGGCTGGCTCTAGAGCAACAACAAAACTGTTTGCCTCCTTAGGATACAGCAAGGCCACCGGTGCTGTAATGGAACTGGCAGACATATTTATGTATTGCAGCCAATGCTTTGTGCCAAGTAGGGGGAAAATAAACTTACTTCCCAAAGGCTCATGCTGCCAGGGTTTGTGTCTACAGTGGTGGACTGGGAGGTGACCTGTTTTTCTTGCATGTCACTCGTTTTCTTCCTCACTGACATCTTCTCTACCTTCAGCCTTTTGCCATGAGTGCCCATGAGGTTCTCAAACAAAAAGTTTCCTCTTAATTAAGATTATTTCCTACTCACCCTTTGCAAAGCTTCCAAACTGAGACTGGTCACAGAAGTCTATCATTTCAAAACCTTCAGCTATCAAGTGATAACATAAAACCTTTGAGCTCTCATCCAAGTCCTACACTGGATTGGGATGGTACAACTGGCTGAAAAACGGTACAACTGGCTGAAAAACCTACACTGAGATGCAGCTCTGATAGCATTACTTTTTTAATGAAGTAGGTGTTTTTCAGCAGCTTATTTATTTTTCTCCTAAAAACCTGGCACTTGCAAACGTTTTGTTGTTGTTGTTTTCTGAAGTTGTTTTCACTGTGGCTCTGCTTCTAACGTTCTCCCAGCATTAATTTTTAATTGTACTGGGTTGTGGGTGAACAAATAACTACTCAGCATTTAGGCTGCACCACTGTGAACTCCTTACTTTCTTTAATGTGATTAAGAGTATGCTTGTCCCTACTAAAGGGGCCATAAGCAGAGAGCTGGAGAAGTGTAAGCTTCAGGTAAGTGACTATGATACTTCTCCTAAAAACTGCCCTACCTTCAACTACTCTAGAGCTTTGAGACCTATTTCTTCTACATTGGCAAGGAATGCCTCAGGTCTACTACTCCTAACCACATATTTACATATGAATGATTCAAATACAAACCATGACTAACTTCGAGAGGCACTGACCAATGAAGACCAAAGCAAGCCATCTCAGAAGCTGCTCTGTATTTCTCATCATGCTGGTCAGGTTTGGATTTAAGACTATTAGTGCTAAAATAAAAAACAAACATTTTCTAAAAGGCTTTCTGTCTCTTTTAAAGCATAAACAGCAGAGGACAATGACGACAGCAGATAAATGATGAATGTAAACCATGGTAACCAAGGTTTCCCTCTCGGTTCTTACCTGCCATGAATGTGTTTGAAAATGGAAAACAAAAAATAATCACTGTTCTGCTAAATTTTACTGCTTTAATAAGGAAAAAGCACCCGGCTATCATCAGCAGAATTTCATATTCTAATGTAATACAACAACAAATGAAAGGGGAAGCTGATATTCCAATTGCATTAATTGACTGAAGGCGGTACCAATCACCACTCCAATGGCAAATTAAACGTCCAAGTTGTTATAAAACCTGCTTCACTTGCATAACAACTGTTTGATTCTAATGCATGAAAAACAGAGGCTACTCACAAGCAAAAAATAAGACCAAGGTGCCAGAACATTTTTAGTTTTTAAAAAAAAAAAAAATGCAGTTAAATACTCAGATGGAAAGATGGCATATGCTTCACAGAAGAATAGTCATCATGGCCAGAAGTGTAATGCTCATTTGGCTAACTGGATGAGTGCGTACATGTGTCACACACACAGATTCTGTAAATATTTGTGTTTTAATTTTTCTTAGTAAGGGTGACTCACTGCAGTGTTTTACCACTGCAGCAAGTGTAGGCTCTGCAATAGTGTATTACTCCTTTTTTAATATTTTCTAATTGGAAAAAAAAAATCAAATCTCTGAAATTAATGAACTGATAAGGTTTAATATTATCTTAAATGATGGAATGGAGACAGTGCTTATTATATTTGCATTATATTTCCAAACAAGTAAAGCATAGTAAAATGATTCGCAATTGTCAAAACAGGATGGAGAATATGTCTGTAAAAGGAAAGACAGAACTCAGCAAGGAGTGTGAGGTTTTACTCCGTAAGTCTGATTAAACCACATGATAGATAAAAAATGAGGCTGAGTATCCATTCTGAATAAGATCACAACAAAAGACAACCCAACAGTGTCATATGGCTACCAAAAAATGCTTCAACACCAGAGTGCACCAATAGCATGAGAGCCATTCAGTTTCAGGTAGCATGAGGAAAATGTTTTCCAGCACTAGATAACAAAGCAATAAAACAGCTTTCATGGAGTAGGTTTTGGGTCATCAGTGGAGATGATTAAAAATAGGCCTGACAAACATTTACCAGCAGACAATGGAACTGCTTGGGACTCACTCTTTCCGCTTCCTCCAAAATCCTAGTTGTGAGGCTCTTTCAGTTCATTTGATGTCTAAGTCATTTAAAGGACATGGGACTGCAGTGGCTGCTCCACTGGCACAGTGCTTAGGTGAAACTGGTGAAGAGTCTCGCACGCAAGAAGTTACATTAATCTAACACATTTGACTGTAAAACCTTGATTCACGTTGCTTAGAACTCTGCCAACTTGTTTGGGATCAGATGAAGTATAAGCAGAGTAGAATAATAAACAGTATTTTACTTACACCCGAACAACACAGCTACTTCAGTCACAGAGCCCACAGGAGATGTAGTAGAGGCAGGAGAGGCGAATCACTGGCTTGTAGGCCAAAACCAGAAATGACTTTTCCTTTGGAGGGTTCTTACCTTCTCTCAACGCTAATCCAGAAAACATGGGAGCTGACAAGGACATGCAAAATGATAGGGCAGTGCAGAAGAGAAGGAAAGAGATAAGGTCCATCGCTAAAGTACAGTGTGGATAAGGCTAGCACTGGCATATTGAAGTTCACTGCCCAGGCGAAGAAACCATTGAAATATCAGGGATACTTCAAAAACTCAAATCCCAGCTATCTCAAGAAGGGGATCCAAACTAGCAAGCACTTGTTTTTAACACGTATTTTTCATCCTCTGCTCGCTGCCTGTAAAACGGGCAACATAATGTCATGGGAATACTCCACAGAACGCATTCATCAGCAACTGTGGAATTGAGATTCTGCAGCAAGGAGCCTGTCCCATCCCATTCCCTGATCTATTTTGCCCAGTGAGAAGTCTGTGACAACGACACAGTTCACTGACACAGGTCAGGTGCACCAGTTAATTAAATGCACTCTGAGCAAGCTGCTGCACATACGCAGCAGTATTAGCCTATGGCTAATCAGTTTTCGGGGGGAAAGGGGGGGAGAAAGGGAACAGAACAGAAGTAAACTAGGACAGGAAAGGTGATATAGCTGTCCTGTACACATGTTTGTCATGGGGTGAGGTGCAAGGGAAAGGTGGTTTGCAAGCTGGAGGTCTCGGGGTAAGGGTAAATCTGAAAGCTGTCCTCCAGCATCCTGATTTTTATTCTCTTTCTTTTCTCTATTCTGTTTCTCTAAAACCTCAGCACGTCCTTGTTAACGAGTGAAAGATAACACTAAAACTGATATTCAACCCCCTGCCATACTGCACTGTGCCGCTCGCTCCCGCCTCGGTGCGCGCTCCCGCCTCCCCGTCACGTGCCGAGAGGCGGGGCGGGAGTCACGTGAGCGCTGGCGGCCGGGCTGAAGGGAAGATGGCGGCGGAGAGGGAACCCCCGCCGATGGGGGAGACGCGGCCGGCCGAGCTGGAGGAGCTGGAGGACGGCGAGGACCTCTTCACCAGCACCGTGTCCACGCTGGAGGTGAGAGCCCGGCCCCTGCTCGCTTGGCGCTGCCTGTCACTGCGGTACGCGGCCCTGCCGCGGGAGCGGCTCCTCCTCTCGGCTCTGACCCGTGCTCCCACAGGCAGCCCGGCCCCTCGGGGCGCCGCCGCTCCTCGAGATCGCTCTCGTGCCAATATTAATAATAATAATAATAATAATAAAGAAAACGACGGAACCGCTTCTGCAAGCGCCGCAGCGCTGGGGGCCTCTTTTCTGCCCAGCCCAGGGCGGCTGGCGGTGCGAGGGGCACGAAACCCGCGGTAGGGGTGGGCCCCGCGCCGTGCCAGAGCTCTGTCAAGAGGTAATAAACGGCGGAAAAACGCGGCCTGACAGTGTCTGCCTGAACGTCCCCTCGTTCTGAAAGCAGCCGGTGTGCCTGTTCGGTGAGGCAGGTGCTTTTCTTGCTGCGTGGGAGGCGTGTTCCAAACCTTATTCTTCTTGTAAACAGCGAGCCATTCATAAATGAAAACGTGGCTGTGCCTCTTCCTGAAGTTTCCTGTCCGTGACCTTTGCGTTAATAGGATCAGTGCGTATTTCTTTGTTCTGTGGCTGCTGCCTGTTCTTAACGAAAAGGGGTCAGCATACAAAGTGACTCTTAGGTGTGTTTTAAAGATAGTGCCTTCCTTCAGATTATTGTCTTTTTGTAGATGCATCATTTGGGCAGTGGCAGAAAAAAGATGTGTGGAATTGTGCCGTAAAGGAATAACACGTGTTGTCAACCTGCAGTTGATGTCATTATATCAACAGACTTCGGTCCATCCCTGTGCGATGTTGTGTTACTGGAGTCTTTTCCTGTCCGTTTAGAAAGACTACAGTAAAACATATGTATCATTTTTAGTGATAAATCTGTTGCGGCTTAAATTCTACACCATGATGCAGTTAATGCCTAAATCGCAGTTACAGTGTAAAGTCCTCATCTTATGATAGCATGTAGTTACTGAAAACTTCTTTACCTTGATCCTGGCCAAAAAAAGCCCACACAGTTTCCATTGAGTGGTCTGGTTGGCATTTCTGTTTTGCCACTTTACTTTTGCATGCTGTTTATTTGGAGGAAAGTGGCAAAGTAGAAAGGGGAAGCCGCTTTGCTTAAAGATGAGCTTTAAAAAGCTTTGTCAGTAAAGCATTTTTTGACCTCTGATCAGCTACAGAATTTAGGGAAGACCATCGCTTTTATGATTTTATGGCAGATTTGGAAGGAAGAGTTCACAGCTCGTGAAGTTTAAACTTCTCAGTAGCATGATTCTAAGTAATTTAACTGAAGCGTACAGAGCACCTTAGTCTGAAGAGGGACAGGTATCTCACAGTATGGGCCTTGCGAAGCTTCCATCCTGATGTTTATAATCAAATAAATACTCCTGGAGTAGCTATTTCAAAATGGTAAAGTAACAACAAAATGCCATCGCGCTCTTCTTCGTGCATCACATACTTATTTGCAGATACTTCAGGTGAGCATCACAAGGGATGATGAGGCCTACTGCCAATTTATATGAGGATGCTGCTGTGGGAAGGGTTCTTAGTGGGTTTGTCTTGGAGCTCAGCATTTGCTTTTGATATGATTAATTTATCTTCTTGGTTCCCCTGAGCTTTTATCCTGCTTTCATTCTCTTTGAAGTGCACAGAAGGCATCCTGTTCCTTCTTCATCTGTGTAAGACTGCTAATAAGTCTTCCAGGTAGCTTACGCATTAAAAAGTCCCTTTGAAAACACACACTGATTCATTCAAGTTAGTTCTGAAAAAATATGAACTCAATGTAAGTTGTAAACAGCAAATGTGAAATACTTAAATGCTGTTTATGAGGAAGGCTCGCTAACTTTGTTGACTAATCAAGTGGAGGCTTGTTTAATTCAAGCTGATTTCTCTGAATATGAAGAGAACAAAGCTGAGCTTTGGCCTTCTTTGTGAAAAAGACTGAAATTTAACATCTTGCATTAAAGCATCTTAATTCTATAATGCAAAATGTTGAAACATCACACTGAGCTGTAACATCTGGAAATTCTGGGGCGTAGCAGCAGAATGTTCTAGGGCTTGGAAAGTTGCTGCGTTGGAGTTAATGAGAACACTTCCCTTCCTGTGAAAATAGGACTTGAAAACTCTGAGCAGCAGCTTGTGTAAGCTGGTACAGTGCTCGTTTCCTTCCTGGTTAGATATCCTCAGTGCCCCTGAGCAGTACAGTGATTCTAGAGTATTCATGGTACCAACAGTATTGTAATGCCTCATGGAATATCTCCCATTAAATTCGTGGTCACAGGGTGGTCTGTCTTTAGCTGCTGCAGTTGCTCTCATCAGTGACAACAACCACACTAAATTGGACAAATGATCCATCTAAGCCAAGACTGAATTTCCTGTGGTAGTCAGTGGTGTGTGTTGTGTGAAGAATGTTACTGATGATTATATCTGTTGGTGCTTTTCTGCAGTACAGTCCCAGCTACTGTTTTTCATAGCTTGAGGACCAAGGTGCCCTAGGTACCTAGGTAGCACTGTAATATTAATAACCCTCCGTGGATTTACTTAGTTTCTAAGTTTTCAGCAAACATCCCTCTCTTCTGTAAAGCAGGTGCCGTGTGAACGCATAGCTAAGTTACCACCTACTCATTTCAACTGATGTTTTTATTTCTCTTTTTTCCTATTATTGGACAAATACACTGAGACGCTTTAAAATAATGAGCATGCAGTAGATATGGTAATCTATCAAGTACTGTCATTTAGGTCAGGGTGTGTATGTAATCTCATTGACAGTTTAATAGTTTAGCCTAAGACCTGCAATATGTTGTTGTTTAGGTTTGTGGGTTTTTTTGTATAGTAGGCAGAATGTTAAGTACACACATATCCAGTTATCTTTATTGTTGTGTGTTTAATTTAACAGAGACAAATATGGTTTAGGTTGTAACAATCTCAGTAAAATATCTGACAGCAAAATATTAAGTCCTTGAACACTGTAACTTTGCAGAGAAGTAAGTCTGCAGAAGTAAGTCCAGATTCTATTGGAAGTATGTCCTGCTTCTTGGTGTTAAATCCAGTCTATGATGGAAGCACCTACTAGTTAATTCTGGCATGGCTGTGTGCGTTCTGTTTCTTTCCACTGAAACCTCACTCTTCTACCTCTGTCTTTATTCTGTTTAACCATGTTTAACCATGCAGTGATTTGTGTACTTCTGTCCATGCTGTTTTGGTGAAAATGGTTGAGGTTGTCTCAAAAACTGGAACAGTATGGCAATTTGCTTTTGTCAGCGTGTTATATTCAGGCCAAAGGAGGTTAGGCAGAGTTGAGATAGCTGGTTAATTTGGTCTGTGGGAGACCCCATGGTTGAGAAAATGGATGATGACCAAACATTTAGGGCTGTAACTTCAGCCAACAGAAAATGTGAGAACTTGTTTTTGTGCTTTCCTGCGTCAGAGCTATAAAGTTACTCATTTATTGACACGCCAATATAACTCAGAATGAAAGGGAAGAAATTTGACCTTGTTATTGCCATTGTAGGTTGGAATGTGCCCATGGACAGAAAATCGCAGTGGATGGAAGGGACTTCTGGTGATCATGCAGTGTTCAACCCCCCCCTACTTACTACAGCAGGTTCCCTGGTCAGGTTGCAAGTCTTGTCATTAGGAATCTGTTTGTTAGAGAGCAAGTAAAGCAGGATCTTAAGTGTACTGCATATCCAGATGTCCTGGTGTTTTGGTTGTTGGATGCTACCCCTGTATTTCTTTCTGCTTAGGAGTCAGGCAGCAGCTTTGCAGGCATATATCTTTCAGGAAATAAACAGGTTGGTGAATCACTGGCATAAGGTACATTTAAAACTCGTGAACAGCTATGCTGCCTGTGTATGTCTTGTTGATGTGGTGTTCTTAGTGTCTATCTACACTTTATTTTCTGATACTTAGATGTTCACTGCTTTGTGTATGTACTGGATTCTCTGTCAGCCTTTTTTAGACGTTTTAGCTCTATATCATAGCCAATATAGGACAAAGTTGAGCTGGAGGATTTGGAGTAAGCTCTCTTAATGTACAGCTGTAGCTTCATTATCAGTATTGTTGTGGGTGCTGTTGCGTAGCACTGACAAGGCTGAACAGAATAGTTAGATGATTAGGCATTACTGATGCTAGTTCTGACAGATTTGGGACAGTGGCTTTCTATGTCTCTGTAGTTCACTGAGAACAGCTGTCCTGTTGAAGATGGCTTTTGAGGATGACAGACAAAAATTTGCTGCAAAACTCTAAAAGAAAAAACAGCTGTTGCTGTATCCAAAGTTAATGTTCAGACAAGGAATCATCTTGTATAAACCCTGACTGAAGCTGAAAAATTCCTGAGGGCCATTGAAAGGTGGGAATTATCAGCAAAAGGCTATTTGGAAGGAAAGACGCTTTGCCCAGAAATCATCTTGAAAGTTAAACTTTAATACTTACTATTCTTAAAAACAGAAAGTCAGATTACACAACAGATACAAATTTTATGTTATGTTCATATAGTAAATAATTAATAGGGTGTCTTTTTCACTGGAAATCTTACTGCAAAGAGTCTAGACATTTTAACTTTTTAACAGCTTTTAACAGCTGCATGAATAACCTTTGTTTCTTGGGCTTTCTGTGGTGCATCTAGGGTTTATCTGAGGGATCTCATTTAGGTAATGCTCTCCACCTGAGCTTCAGGGACAGCCCTCCCCCTGCCATCTTTCCATCTGTTTATGTCTGTTCCTACAAAGACTTTGCTTCAGAGTTGGAAGGCCTAGGTTAAGCCCTCTGGATATTTTGCTGATTTGGACACATAAACTCTGTCATATTATGCCATGTGTGGATCAGGTTCAAGAGTTCAAGGAGTTTTTGTTTGTTTTTTTTTTCTCTGCTAGGGTTCTTTTTTGTAATTAGGAGCTGAGTATAGTGAAAAGTAACTGTCAGTTAGCAAAATAGCTACCTCACATAATACAAAGTAGATTAAGGGAATGCCTTGAAGATGTGAATAATCTTCAGTGATTTTTGTTTATTTATTTTTTCGCCATTCCTTAATCAGGAGCACAAATAAGGGATAAAGCTAGATACCATCTGCTGCATGCACCAAATGTTCAGGGAGGCTTGGCCATTTTACAGCTGTTTCTCATGGGAGATGAGTTGGCAGAAATGAACTACACATTATTCTGCATCTGTGCTAGGGTGGAGTACCCACTTCATGCTGAACCATAGATCTTCAAATACACAAATGGGGCTTTGCTTGAAGTTGAGCATCAGCAAGACTGTTTTGAAATGAGTAATCTGTAAGGGTTGATTTTGTGTGTGTGTGTGCAGAATGGCTTTTGTGGATAAAACTCTGAATTGCTTGATCCTCACGGGGAAGTCAGGCTTTTCGTTGCTCTGCTGTCACAGCTGAGGTGCATAGTCCTGAACTTGCAGCTGAAGCTGTACGCAGAGGTAGGCTGTTTCTTCTGGAACGTGTTACTTGCAAAGGTCAACACTGAAGTAATTTGAGAACACCCACATAATGCAAACAAACTGTCTGTACTATTGTTTGTAGAATAACAAAGCGTGTCAAGAAGTAAAGTTAATTTTAAATGTCCTAGTTCATTTCTTCTAAATTACTTATATCTTGTAATATAACTTAGGATCATGTTTTACAGTATGAAGAAGAACAGCTTTATTACCTTGTAGTTCTGTATGTTCTGTGTGATCACTTGGGTATGGATGGAAGTATGGGCTGAGAAGTGTATGTGTGTCCAGTGAACTGCTTGCTTCTAAGCTTGCAAACTCACCTTCCTGCCTAGAGTTCCTCACTGCTTCCACACTGACCTTCCTTGTAGGCCCTAGGGAAGAGTCCAGCAAACACTCTGAAAGGCTGCTCCTTTTGTTGCATATAACTTTGGGTTATTTTGTTTGTTTCCCTATTGTATATTTGGGCTTCTCAAGGAGTGGCAGCCTTTGGCAAAGGATTATGATCTCTATTGTTTGTATGGAACTGTTTCTCATTGCAGCAGTAGTAGGATTTACGTTTAAATGAATGCAGTTTTCTGTTATTCTTGGATTTTCATTCACCTTCTTCTCACTTCAGTAGGCAAAAGCTTAACACCTTTCCATGTCAAGAGAGAGCTGATTTCATATGTCCTGTGAAAAGCAATTTTATGCTATTTTCACATTTTATTTTCTGTCAAGACCTCAACTGCTCCTTCCTTACGTGCTAGATTTGACCAGAATTTCAGATGACTATGATTTGGATTGACTTAGGGGCCAGGAACTTACTCTGTGCTGCTTGAAGTAAAGCAACAGTTCTGTATGTCATGTCAGAACATCTACTGTTCGTGGAGAACCAGCTGTGAGGAAGACCTCTCCCTTAGTTGTGTTGGCTGTGCTACTGTGCAATATGTAATCTGGACAGATTATTTCAGTGTTTTTCTATTGTTTTTCAGGATCGTTGCTGCCGTTTTTAAACTCTTTTGGCATTTGTTGAAGTATGACCTGAAACCTTTCCTATCTGTTTTGAATTGTGATCCTCAGCAAAAGCGAGGAAGCAGGCAGTGGCACAGTTTACAGACACCCCTTGTGAAGTGCACATATTCACGAGCAGATATACTGTTGCTGAAAACTCCTTAAATAGATATCTTTGACAAAACTGCAGGAAGTGAGTTCTTCAAATTTTCTAGGACTGCTGGAATAACTGTGGTTGATACTTACTGAACAGGATTTGCTAATTGCGGTGCTGATCTTCAGTTGAAAGTAATTTGTTCTCTGAGTAAGCTGTGCATTTGGTGCCTCGGCTTCAGTATTGATTCTGTTTTCCTGAGTGTCTTCCATTTCACAAGGCAGATTCTAGGCCTCAATGATTAAAAACAAAACAAACAAATAAAAATATAAAAAGCACAAAATGTGCAACTGTGGCAGGCATAGCTTACATGTCAGTACAATGTTATCATCTATAGCAATAATTCCCTAATTCAGTCTGTTGCAAAGATACCTAAACTGCCTGTGGCTACAAGAAGAATTTAGTTCTTTTAGAGGCATCAACTTCTTTTAAAAATCACTGAAAAAGCTGATACAGAGAACTTGATGATATGGTTATTAGGTTTTTTTTCTGTTTACACTTCCAAATCTAAAAAATATAAGCCTTATATTTTAAGTCTGTAAAGGAGCTCAGTAATCAAATTACAATCAGCAATACTAATGAATTTATTATTGATACTTCTGTAGCAGCTTTTGTTTCGTGTTACTGAAGTTTGAGGAAATGAGTAACGTTTTTCTCCCCCAGCAAAGAAATAGAGAGCTGTAGACTATATCATATCCTTTGTTCATTGTTATTACACTAGGAATAGGAAATGGAAATAGCTGACATGGTTTCTTTTCTGTACATCTTCGTTTCTTTGCAATGAAAGAATGTTTGTTGCAGTAATTCCTACATGCTGACGCATGGGAACTAGTTGTGTGACAGTTATTTCACTTCGCTGTTGTTGTTGTTGTTTTTTTAACAGTCAAGTCCTTCATCTCCAGAGCCAGCAAGTCTTCCAGCAGAAGATCTCAGCACAAACTCCAATGGTCCAAAGCCAGCAGAAATGATAGATGATGATAGAGAAGATCTTTTTGCTGGTAATTACTTTTTTCTTCTAGAGTGTCTGTGTAAACAAACTCTTACTCTTGGAATCTGAGGAGTGTGCTTTTCTGAGAAGGAGAGTTAATGCTTTCTCTCTCTATTTAAAGTCATTTTCATTGCCTGGCTGTAAGGAAATTTGATGCAGTTCCTTTTAATGGAAACTTCAATTTTAATTTGATACAATTTGATACTACAACTAACTGTAACCATTGCTTATCATGTCAAAAGGTACGCTTCCTGGAAAGTTCATTAAGTAATGAACTGGTAAATTTCAGTATTAGCAGTGTCAGTAGCTTTCATAAGCAGCCTTTACTGGATTCACCAATTATATTTATTTCAAGTCCTGTGTTCTTCTGAAATGTGCTGTTATATTTCTGAACTTGAAAATTGGCAGGAGCAATAAGGAAGGAGAGACAAGTTTCTTCTTTAATCAGAATTTTTTGTTCTGTAATTGCTAACATATTGACACTGACAATATACTGAAAGTACATTGTGAAAATGTTTTGGAGTGTAGCCTTTCAGTTTGAACTGAGAAGACTTTACCTTGTTTTTTAGTTAAAACAAAGTGATACATGACTTATTTGGATGAGATGAATTTTAATTTCAATGATAAATTAGATCTGGGACTTTTTCCAACAAAATTTGCATGTGTTGCCTCAAGAGTAGCAGTGGCAATATATATTTTTGTAGGGTAGCAAAGAATTATTCTCACGCTGAATAAGTGGCACCTTGGGAAACTTATTAATAGAAAAGTTTAATTTTCTTAATTTGATAGTGGTTTACAGTTTTGGGTGTTTTTGGTTTTGTTTTTATTTCGTATGACTCTAGCATTTGTTAAATCTTTTTACTAGGTGTCAGCTTGTTGGTAGTATGTACTGTGAGACTGCATAGTGTGCTAGCAGTTCTCAGTAGTAATGCTTTCCCTGCTACTAGTTGTTGGTGAATCAGTTTGCAGTCTGTTTTGAATTCAATCCTAATCTAATCTCATAGATTCCCCGATACAACCATTTGAAAATAAGTTCTGGGCTTATTTTTTATAGGTATCTGTATACACAACTACATTATCTTTATTCTGAACTTAATCAAATTTCCATATACTTGAACTTTTATTTACTTAGGGCATTTTCAAATATGTTGACCAGTTTGTTGACTCTCTCAAACTATTTTAAGATAGGAGAGTAAAAAAAAACAGAAGGGCTTTCCTAGTTCTTTTGTATTTATGTTACGTAATTTTATGACTTGAAAAGACAGTGCTTCAGGAATGGAGCTTTCTAGTGCTAGTAGTTTGCACAATATATGAAGGCATTCCAGAGCTGTCTGGAATGGATGTGTTTTAGGAAAGCCAATTCTAATCTGGCAGGGTAATATAAAAGAAGGTGTCTGGATTAAATATTGATGAGAACCTGACAGAAGGAACAGGTGTCAGCAGCCAGATTGTTTCAACTAAAGTGAGTGATGTGAGGTAGTGAATGAGACTGATTTAATGAGTTTGAGTTTTTTCTGTGGAAGACATTCCTTTAAATGCATATTGCATTGAACTGAAAGCATCTGACATAATGCGTGTCTAACACAACTAAAACTGGTTTGTGAAGGGCAGTTTATGTACAGACTGAGGCACCGTGGAGTTTAAAACAGGGACAAAAAGCAATTTATGGAACTAGATCTATTTGCAGTGTCTTGTTCTGATCAGGAAGTCTGCATAATACTGTTGTATCCCATTGAAGAACTTCCAGCTTTGTATCACTGGCAGCATGGGAGTTCTACAAAAGATAATTAATTAAAAGGCCACACAGTTCAGGTGCTATACTCTCACAAGTATAATTACTTTTTTCTTTCTTAGGACCATTTTGCTAGACAGTGGTGTTAATCCAGCCCTTCAGTAGAAATGATATGATAAGAATACATGAGGGAATTGTTTTAGACTTGACGCGTGCACAAGCCTTAATATCTATGGAAGATGTAGGTCTGTATTGAAGTCTGGATCTGGGATACTTTTTTCAGACTTTTTTGACTGTACTTAAAGTTTCTTTGCTGTAGTTTTTCTGGACAGACATAAGAAAATATCTGAAATAATCTTTTTTTAGATATTCATTACCTCATCTCTGCTGACCCATAAGTTCTTCAGCAGAACTATATAAAACTGGGCTGTAAAGGTAGATGCAAATAATCTTTCCATCTGCTGTTGGAGGCTAATAAAGTTTGCTGCTGCATCCATAACTATTGTGGTTCTTGGTTCTGTAAATAAGCAAACTACCTTGTTAAACTCATTTAAGCACTTTCACTCTTAGTATAAAAGTCACTCTGTTGTTTATTTGGCCTAAAATGAATTACTTTATGTTTGCCTGTAGATCTCTTGCATCTGGGGAACACTGTGGTCAGTGCTTCATTTTGTATCAGCATTATTTTTAAGTGCTTTGAGATATGACTTTAAATACTGTCCATCCATAACTTGCTACCATAGAGTAAGTAATTAGATCATGAATTGATGTTTGAAATACTGGCTTCCAGTTCCACATGTAGCAGCTGGACGTATTTGTCTGTGCTTTCTGCCTCCAGTGCTCATGGAGGAGCAAGACTGTTAAGTTACACCCACACTCTTCCATTGTTTACAGAAAAAGAAAGAAAAATACAATTTTTCCACTCTTGCACCTGGGAAGGAATAACCACAAGTATCAGTACAGGCTGGGACATGATCTGCTGGAGAGGAGCTCTGCAGAGAAGGACCTGGGTCCTGGTAGTTGACAGGTTGCCATGAGCCAGCAGTGTGACCTGGTAGCCAAGAAGGCCAGTGGGATCCTGGGGTGCATTAAAAGGAGCATGGCGCGGCCAGCAGGGCAAGGGAGGTGATCTTCCCCCTCTGCTCTGCCCTGATCAGGCCTCGCTTTGTGTACTGTATCCACTTCTGGGCTCCCTGGTACAAAACAGACAGGGATCTCCTGGAGAGGGCCCAGCACAAGGCCACGAACATGATAAAGGGCCTGGAGCATCTCCCCTGTGAGGAAAGGCTGGGTGACCTGGATCTGTTCAGCCTTGAGGAAGGAAGACTGAGAGGGGGTCTTCTTAATGTTTATAAGTATATGAAGTGTGAGAGTCAAAAGGACACGGCCAACCTTTTTTCTGTGTTCTGTGGGGACAGGAGAGGGGGAAATGGCCATAAACTGGAGCATAGGAAGTTCCACATTAATATGAGAAGGAACTTCGTCACAGTGGGGATGACGGAGCACTGGACCAGGCTGCCCAGGGAGGCAGTGGATTATTCTTCTCTGGAGATATTCCAGACCCATGGACCCCCACCTGTGCAGCCCACTGCAGGGAGCCTGTTTTGCAGGGGGGGTTGGGCTCAGTGATCTCTGGAGGTCTCTTCCAACCCGTAACAATTCTGTAATACTGTAATACTCTTTATGTGTACCAGGCTTTGAAAAGTGGAATGAATGCGGCTTAGTTTCTTTTGAAAATTGAGCTGTTATGTAGACAAAAACTGCAAGAGCAGCTCTTTTCAAATTTGCATAATAAACTGTTTTGGGGAACTTTGCACGACTCAGAGTGGATCTGCATTAGTGCGTGAAGCTATGCTTGGTAAAGTGGTTGGAACTGACTGCAGGAAGTCTAGTTGGTGTTACGTTCTGAAATCAGTGGTGGAGTCAGTCTCTGTATCAGATTTTGGTTATGTGGTCAGTGTTATCTTTTGAGGAACTGAATTTCTTGCAAATGCACGTTTAGAAAGAACCACAGCATTAATCACTTGAACAGGAACTTCTCGTTAGACAGAAGGAAGATGTTTTGCCAGCGGTCAAAACCAACTAGTCAAGGAGCACGTGCAAGATTTGCAGTGCAGAGATTCAGGTCCCCCTGAAGTGTAGAGGAACAGTATATGTTCTGAAACAAGTATTCAGCTTCTAATGAGTTATTATAAGCCCCAAGAAGACTGTTGAAAGTAAAACTGATCTTAAAAGTCAGATTGCCTCATCTGATAAAAATATTTGTTTGTTAGGTTATGGGCTTTGGGGCGAAAGGCTGCATTATGATTGTGTAACTTCCTTTAAAGCATACTGGTTTGCTGAATGTGCGCAATTAGCCTATGACTAAATTAGTCATTCAGGGTACGAAACCAAGAAAGAATAGTCTTAAGAACAGAAAAAACTTAATTCTCTTTCAAAGTATCTTCTTAGTCACTTATTTCTGTAAACTTCTATGAATGCTTTAAAAGACTATTTACCTGACTGCATAGAAAAAACAATTATAATACTAATCATACTGTAGTCTAATATTAAGTGATGCACGTAGTTTTACTACTTACTTAAAGAAGTTACCAGCACAAGTAGGTGCTTGTTACAGATGCTCTTACTAGACTTGTACACTGTCACTTTCTTTCGTGTGTGTTTGTTATCTTTGTGATGGGCAGCTGTCTCAGCTACACAAAAACTGTCTCAAATTCTTTATCTAGAAGCCACAGAAGAAGTCTTATTGGACAGTCCTGAGAGGGATCCGATACTTTCACCAGAACCAACTCCTGCAATCACTCCTGTAACTCCTACTACATTAGTAGCTCCTAGAATGGAATCAAAAAGTGGAACAGCCCCTTCAAGTTTTGATAGATCAAGAGAAGAGGTATACCTCAAGTTTGGAACTGTCTTGTTTGGACTTTGAATGTTGTGGGTTATTTTCTTGTTGTTTTGTCTGTTTATTTTGTTTTAAATTACAATTCCTAAATATAATTTCACAGGTTTATGCTTTGATTAGGAGAAACGTGTATACATTTGTTTGTATTTTTGGCACTTAAACTTTGATATGCATTTGACTCTTTCAAAAATACCATGGTAGTTCATTACCTAACTGTATTGGAGATGTACAGATTAAGAAGTAACACACAGCATTTCTGCAGGTTAGATGTTGTAAAAGCGGGTGTAGGAGCAAGCCTTGAGCTTAACATGGGAGAAATGTTAATGATGTTTTATAACAGCTCTATCAAGTTACTGATTTTAACTTGGTTTTATTAAGTAGCTGTTAATGTGGAGTTGAAAGTGTCAGTCATTAGCATTATCCTGTGTACTAACAAACAGCTAAAAATGATCATGACTTAAGTATTGCTATTTAAATTTGATGTTCCATCCAGAGTCAGGACATAGGCAAATGGTATTCATTCTACACTATCCTCTTACTAAGTGTCAGTGTTAAATGAATGTGTAATCAAGACTTGCTTGTGACTCAAAAACTCCTCCTTCCCCAGAGTCTCTAAGATGTCATTTTCTTCTTATTTTCTTCCTCTTCTGCCCCAACATACTGTCCTTACTGGCACAGTGTTTCATTAGATCTCTGTTTTATCAAACTTTTGTACAATTGCATGAAAATTCTGCGTGATTAGAAACTAGGCAAGTATCAGGAATTCTCTACCCGTGACTTCTTCCTTCCCAAATATCTGTATTTTGATTTAAAGATTATAGAAACACTGCTAACAAGAGCATTTTTTAATATATTTTTATTTATTTATTTATTTTTTAACTCCAGCATCTGCTGGGATTGGAGGCAATGAAATAAGTATACCCACAAGGTCAATATTTACTAAAAATTCTGAGGCCAGCTTGACCTGAGAAGAAGCTGCCATACTAAAAGGTTTTGCAGGAAGGCTTGAAATTAAGAGCACTGCGAGAAATTACATTCACATAATGTTGAATGACGGGTCTGGAAGGGATTTTAATTACACGAGCATACTGACTTCTGCTTTCACTGTTCTCTTATTTTTGTACCTGCACATAATATGAGTGTGTATTAACTTGCTAAATATTCCTTTCCTAGATTGAAGAGGAAGCAAATGGAGATTTGTTTGATATAGAAATCAATGTGTCAGACCCAGAGAAAGTTGGTAAGTTTCTTCATTCTAGAAGTCAAATGACAGACTGTGTGTCCTGTTAGAGGCTGTTCTGAGATTGTAGCCTTATTTCTTACTCAGCTATCTTTTGGGTGCTCTTAGTATCTAAGTGGAAATACGAGTAATGTGTATTTGAGATCAAAAAGTATCTGGGAGGATTAAAGTAACTAATTCTAGGATAAGTCTTTTAATTTTCTTTCAGGGGATGGCATGAACGCTTATATGGCATACAGAGTAACAACAAAGGTAACTAGTTCAACAAGTATTTGCAGGTACGTTTGTATCATATCTATGTAAATGTATCAGCAAGTCATCACTAAAATTACTGTTTTTTTTCTTTTTTTTTTCCAAGACATCCATTTCTATGTTTCACCAAAGTGAGTTCTCTGTTAAAAGAAGATTCAGTGATTTTCTGGGCTTGCACAGCAAGTTAGCAACAAAGTACATGCATATTGGTTACATTGTGCCTCCAGCTCCAGAAAAAAGTATTGTAGGTAAGTCTAGTTCCTGTGCAATTGAAGGTTTATGTGCATGTCATTTAATTGGTGTGGTAGCAATGAAACATTTTAATACCCGAATGTGCTTCTAAAGTAATTACTGTTCTGCACGGCTATTTTTTCTTTTCCTTCTTATCAGGTGTTCCAGATTACAATATATATTCCTCCTGTTTTCAATTTTTAAAAAGTTAGGGTTAAGCTGAAAAGTTAGGTTGTGGCCTCTTCCTAACTCAGATCAGTGTTGGTAATAAGAAAGACATTCATCTTAATGCATGGTGCTCTGTTTCTTATCTACTAGTCTTTCTTCACCGTTGCCCCTCAAGAGCCAATTAGTCTGTCAAAACAGAGATGCTGAAGGAAGGTTTATTTTTAACTTGTGTTGTTATCAGCTGCTCACAATACACAGAGCTTCATACATACTTCACCTCTCTGATACTTCAGTTTGCTTCTTCTAATCATAGTGAATGGTGGAATGCTCAGTTAATTCTTCAAAGTTGTAATTTTAAAAATATTTCTGACACTAGTCTTACTGAATGCCTTGATGGATAAGATTTTTGCTCCATCTGGTAGAGAACAATGTTTATATACTGAAGTAAGTTAAGTTTTTTTTAGCTCTAAGTAGGAAAAGATCTTAGAAGATAATAAAACATTTAAAATAAGTAACTTGTGGAAGTCTAGTGGCTTTTCTGTGTAAATAAGTCACTGGACATTAGAGTGCTATTTGATCTGTAGGGAATGACAGAACTTTTCTTCTTCTCAGTTGTTTCATCTGTAAAGCTGATCAGAGCAACAGCTTGTCATTAATGTAGGAACTGACTTTCTTAAGATATGGATACATTGGGAAGACTCTTGAGTCTCTAGATTGTTTTTCAGGAGGGCATGAAAATCATACTTTAGAGTTGAACTGCCTGCTGTTCAGAGTAAGTTTGCTGTTTATTTCTATCAAGGCATATGTGGTCTAGTTCTGGAGGAGTGAAAGGATTCTGGTTTAAGATACAACTGAGAGGTAAAGGATGGCAAATGAGTTTACATCACACATTTATTCTAAGGTGTAATATGAACAACCTACATCCAGTTTTATGTGCGGTGTGTTGTACAAAATCCTTAATCTTTTCATTCTGTTACCCCATTTATAGGGCTTGGAGTTCTAAGTTAAAATAATTATTATTTTCTTTTATCATTTATTTATTTAGTGGGGCTTGAGAGGGACCTGCATTTGAGACGGTTCACAAATGCAAGTGGTGAATTACCAAATATCTTGTGGAACAACAGAATAAAACTGAGTATTGGTGAGCCGGAGTTCTGCATTCATCCAAACTGCCTTGTTTATACATCTGTTTTGAAAATCATTGATTTTATTTTTAAGAAAACAACTGAGAGAGAAACAGTTTTGGAAACTGCTGAACTAACTGGCCACGAAATACTTTTTCAGATTTTCAGAGTTTTCTACTCAGAACATATAGATTGAAAAGCACAGAAGCAATTGGAACAGAAATATTCTACATGCAGAAATGGGATGTTTGGATTATAACATAACTCTCCCATGCTTTAGAAAATATGAGTGATTTGGAATGTTCAGTGCGTCATGGTGTTTTTGATAGCACTTGGGTTTCTAAGTCCTCTGGGTATGAATCTTGAGTAAGAAAAATACTGACATCAACCAGTCTGGGTTCTTTCTTGCTGAAGCTGAATATATTTCACATACCACAAGACACCAAGAACTCCACAGTTGTGGTTCTTTGGCCACTCTTGACTTCATCTGAGGAAGGAAGTGGGTATAAAGCTGTGTCTGTTTTATTTTGACTGTTTTATTCTCTGTTCAGTTTACAGTTTTTCAGAATTCTTGAAACTACTGCCTGGTTTCTATTAGTTTATTAAAAACTGATCAGTTTTGAAACTTAAACTATAGTAGAAAGAAAATATTGGCTATGAAAAAAACAGTAAGTCTCAGGTTACAAGCTTATTTTCTTATTCTGCTTTATTAGTGTGTTTTCTTCTTTTGAAGATGACTGCCAGTAAGACTGCTGATCATTTATGTTGTCTTCATAAACCTAAATTCAGCTATTCTTTTTTTTTTAACATTTTAACCACAATAATGTGGTACAGAAAATTGTGCATTTCACAGGACTGTTCCAAGGCCATGCAGCCTGCAGCGTTCGTTCTTTCTGTTCCTGTGTAGTAATTTTTAGTGATTTTGCTTATGATATCTGAACCTAGATGAGCTTTACCTTCTAATCATATCAGCTATACTAATGAACTCTGTGTAATAAACTAAAATCAACATGATGCCATTTTCTTTAAAGGCATGACCAAGGTTAAAGTAGGGAAGGAAGATTCTTCATCTACTGAGTTTGTAGAAAAAAGAAGAGCAGCTCTCGAAAGGTAATGTGTGTATCCAAAACTTGTTAGCCTCCCTTAACAGGGATCGGAGCCATCTGTGCTTAGGTGTGTTCTGAAGACTGTATGCCGCTGTCTATTTTTTTGTGTTTAAAAAAAAAAAAATAGTATAATCCCATTAATACCTGCAAATGTGGACATGTTTATATGGCTAATTGCATCTACCACCTCTCTAGCTGATCAGTGCTTAGTTTTGAGACTGCAGAGAACCAGTAATCTGAACTTTCTTCATTAGCTTGCTTATGCATTAACAAAACTTGTGCAGATATATGAGCTTGTAGATATGATTTTTTTTAATAAACTGTTGCCGTGTTGTGATTGCCTCATTTGAGAACAATATTCCATACAACAGTTTCAGTTCAGTTAAACTGGAAAATAAGCAGCAGTCAAAGCTTTTAGTTTGTCTCTGGAACTCTGAAAAGTCGAGAACTTCGTACCTTGTCTGCTAGATCAATCAGTCTTTGGCATACAGTCTTAACAAAAAAATATCGTGTTAGATTCCTGTTGCTAGCATCTATCTATTTTCTTAATAATAGAAAAACATCTGAACAGATATTGAGCTTCCAAATACTGATAGGTTGCACTGTCTTACCTGTCACTGGAAACTGGTGTATGACTTAACATTTGCCACTTAAAATTGCACCCAGAAGTTAACGAAGTAGTTCTGTCACCTGGAGTAGAAATAAGAAACATCATGTGTGTTTAAACAGCAAGTTTGTTGCTAAAGGAGCGGTGCCATGAGATATAAAGACTTGGAGTAACAATAGAGACTGGAGGAATTGGGTTTAGATAAATGAGCTGACATTTTCCCACACACAACCTGAAGTCTCTGTCAGTAACAGAGATTACTGCTTTCCCCCTTTGTTTTCTCATGTGATCAATAGAACTATGATTAGGACAAGTCTTAATTCATTGTATATGTGCTTTATGTTTTTTTCTTCCATTTATTTGTTGAAGGAGTTTTGCTGTTCTACTGGTTCTAGTGGATGATGAGTATACCTCCTATACTGAGGAATGGACTCATCAGGATTTTTGATGGTGTTTTTCAGAAACACTGTGAAAATACTACCTGACAAGAAGCACCTTTTTCATCATGTCAGTTTTAGCTGGCTTTTGCTTTCAGAATCTCAAAGTTACACCCCTGTCAAGGTGTTCAAATACAATCTAAAAGTGGTGGTTTTGTTGTTTCCCAAGGGAAACATACTAATATGCTCCAGAAATCCAAACCGAATAAATGTGATTCAGTTTCCTCTTTCATGATCCCAGAGCTGTGGGGAAAGTGGGAGTAAAGCCTTGTTGAGTTCACTGAAATTTGTCTTCTGGTGTATTGAACTTATGTACTGCAAGTCTAGCAGATGTCCTCAGGCAACAGGCACTGGTGTCCAGTGAAGAAGTCAGTAACTCCCCTTGGACCAAGAGTGGTTCTATAGTTGCAGGTTTCTAAAGAAAAATGTATTTGCTTGACCTAGCAACTTAAACTTATTAATTATCAGAACACACAAGGAAAAGTTGAACAATCTAATTTATGAAATTGTTTCACTGCAAAGCTGAGTTTCCTTAGGAAGCACTGGAGATCCAGTGACCATAACTAATGGCAGGTGGAGAAAATAACTCATCGGTGGACTCAGTTTTTCAACTGAGTGTTCCATTCCACAGCACTCCAGGAGATTCTAAGCAATCTGTGCATGCCGTGGGTCTGATCTGGTATTTCACAGCCAAGACTGAGGCAAAACTAAACTTTGAAAAAAGTATAGAAGGTTGTTTGATAGTGTTCTGTCTGCAGATTTTAACTGGCAGTATCACATACTTGTTATGCCTTCATGGCCTTTTGAAGCATGGCAGTTCTACAAAGCACTATATGTATAATGTATCACTTCCTGTTAATGTATAATATTGCGGACATTGATGACAAACTTACGGTGCTTTTTAGTGGAATAACACTGAAATTTGGACTATTCCCTGACCCTTTTATAGTGACTTTACAAGTGTTGAAGTCCTGTTAGGTAATAAGGGACGTTGTGTGCTTCCTACATTGTAACAGCTTTTTAGATGGGATTTTTCCATTGCTCTCAGACACATTAAATCTGTTATCTAATATTTTAATTTTTAAAATCATAGGTATCTACAACGAACAGTAAAACACCCAACCTTGTTACAGGATCCAGATTTAAGGCAGTTCTTGGAAAATTCTGAGGTATTTTAAGTTCTCTTGTTTATTTTTTGGTATCGTGACGTATGAGGTAATATATTCTCCTTCTGTTGAGACCTAATCTCATAAGCTAATCTAAGATAGAACTGGATTGCACCTTGTATCCTGCAGTGGTCCATGGAACAGAATAGTGGAAGGATACTTAGGTGATGGTGGGTGCGTGCATCTGGGAGACGATGAGCTTGTAGCAACCAATAGCCATCTGCTGCACAGTGACTTCTTGAATTAGTTGGTTTCTGCATTTCTAGCTGATGCTTGTTGTGCACACAGTCACCATCTGTAGTTGATGTTGCTAATAGTTAAGTAAGATTAGGAAATTAATTGCCTTGGAAACAGGTTTCTAGCCTCTATGAGTCCTTCTTGGCATTTGTCAGTGTGATAACGTGATCCTGCTTGCAGCGCTACTGAACAATCTAGATGTTTTGTGAGTAGAGGACTCCCGCCACCTTCCACAGAATTAAATATATTGTTAAAGATGTGGTATCTCTTTATACACCTGCATAGTGGACTTACTGTAACACTGAGTCGTCTTTTGGCTAATGGTAGTATTTTAGTTTTGCATTCAGTGTATTTGACAATGGTACTAGCAAGACAAAATGTTAGATGTGAAAGGCCTGATGTGGTGCCCCACCTCGTTCAGCATTTTTAGACTAATTTGAATAATACTAGCATTTGTTAGCTTACCTTCTGAATACCTAAGCAAATGCTGTTTCTCTCAATACTCATCATTTAGGTGCAAAAATATGTCCACCTTTCAAGATTTTATACAGTATAAATCTTGCATTACAATGAAGTGTTTGACATAATTTCTTTCTTCTAATTGTAAGCATTGCTCTTCCTGTGGTGGCAGCTTATTCTCTGTTGCGTGTAGGTGGCTAGTTAGGACCTTTAGCTAGTTCATAATAACTTTGGACAAGTTGGCTGATTGTTCCATTTAAATGTAAAGATGTAGAAGAAAAGTAAATAGTCTATATTTTTAAGTTTTCCTCTGAGAATGTAAAAGTAGTAAATCCAAGAAATTAGATTCCACTATATTGAAACACATAGGACTAAAGAAAGCACTATATCCTTTCTTTTCCCCCTTGTGCCCCGTTAAACCTCCATCCTTTTAACCAGTCTGTTTGCTCTTATTTGTCATTCAATTCCAGCTGCCGAGAGCGGTTAACACCCAAGCTCTGAGTGGAGCAGGAATATTGAGGATGGTGAACAAGGCTGCCGACGCTGTCAACAAAATGACAATCAAGATGAATGAATCGGATGCAGTAAGAGCTGAATTTTCGACTTGAATAATGAGACGAATTAATGAGGCTCAACAATTGCATTTTAAGGCTGTAGAAGTAGAAAATGTGTTATTAATTTGCTTATTGGCTTGGATTCTTAGCTGTATCAGTTGACCACCCTGGCAGTACATGGGTAATTTGCTTCTTTAAACAAGAAATGTTGTTGGTAATCTAATTTGTAATGCTTGGTTCTTTCATCTTTTGTCAGTGGTTTGAAGAAAAACAGCAGCAATTTGAGAATCTGGATCAGCAACTTAGAAAACTTCATGCCAGCGTTGAAGCATTAGTCTGCCACAGAAAAGGTAGCTTCTCTTTTGTGTGTCTACATGAACTTAAGTTTAGGAAATGGTGATGGAGGGAGAATTACCGTGTCAGAACTCTTGACTAATGAGTAGAGTTATGCAGGAAATTTTAGTGCAAAAATCTTGTACCTTTTACCATAAACTGCTGTAGCAATTTGATATACCTGCTATTCATTTTAATTTTCTCTAGAATATCAGCCATCCCTTCTGTTGAACTTAAAAGTTCCTATATTGATTTAGTATGGGTTTTTTTCTTTTCTTGCAGAGATCTAATACCATACCTAGCAAGTGATTCTACTGCAGTAGGCATCTGTAAATGTATCTCTAGATCTAATGGCAAGAGTAGTTTTTTGGGTTTTTTTTGAGAAAAAAGTTACTGCATAAATCAATTCAAACATCTTATGGTTCTTTACTGCTCTGCTAAATGAGTTTAAGCTCTAAAATAGGAATTTTCTGTTATTCATTTGGTGCACATAACGGTACATCATCAAGCTGCTGTATAGGTAAACTTTTCTGAAAAGATAACCTAAAAATAACAACTTCGGATTTGTTTGTATTAGAGGGAAGTATTGCCTGCAAGTTTATGTTTTAATCACCTGTGTAGCTGTTATGTCAAAGGATGCTTTCCATTAGATTAAAACAAAACAACAACAAAACCACTGTTATTTGCAGTGTGAGACCATGAATATGCCTTTTGGTGTCACTGTGCTGTGCTAAAACTGATAGATTATGTTTCAACTCTGCACTTTCAAATGTGCATAAAGTTGCTTCTTCGTGATGCTACCATGAACTGTTGTCTATAGTGTAAAAAACACAGACATTAAATTTTAAAGAGATTATTGAAATCATGAGTATTATGTGTATGAAGGTGTCTGCAAACATTTCTGCTGTTCCAAGGATTCTACAAAAGCAGCAGAGTTGCAAACAAGGTTGCACTTCCAATTCCTAAGTCTTTTGGATAAATATGTATATATCCAAAGGCCCTTTGTAGGAGTTAACTTTTTACAAGGTGACTTGCCTGGGATTTGATGAAACAATTGCCGTAGTGCTTAGTAGTAAATAAGCTGAGAACTTTGGTTTCAAAGATACCAGTCAGCCATGCAGGTATAAGTTGTGTTTTTTTGTTGTATTTTTTTTCCTCTAAGATGTGTGTCAAAAGATAACAGTGTGTAACGTTATGCGCAGTTTAAAGAACTTTAGTCAGTAGGACAGTCCAACAAAAATTAAATTCCACTTGTGGTGGTGTTCTGGTGAAATACATAGGAATACACAGTGATGTTTTTCTCCATGTCTCCTGATAGAGGTGATAATACGGTCAGCAGAACGTCTGCTGATGGAGAGTTCTGTGCATTGTGAATGTCTTGTGCATTCTATCATGAGCTTTAGGAAATACATCTTCTATTTTATATTTGGTGAGGTTAGGATTGCACTAGGGCTGATCTGTGCTGCAAAGCAAGTCAACTACATTGTACTGAACATTATTTCTGTATTTTAGAACTTTCAGCCAACACAGCTGCCTTTGCTAAAAGTGCTGCCATGCTAGGTAACTCTGAGGACCACACTGCTCTGTCCAGGGCTTTGTCTCAGCTTGCAGAAGTTGAGGAAAAGATAGATCAATTGCATCAGGAACAAGCTTTTGCTGATTTCTACATGTTCTCAGAGCTGCTTGGTGATTACATTCGTCTCATTGCTGCAGTAAAAGTGAGTACTGGCCAAACAAGAGCTAATTTTGTGTTTAAAGTCACAGTCCTCAACTTTCACCTTCAAGGTAAATGAATGTTTGTATGTACATGCACATTTTTTACACACTTGAGACAGATCTTTTGCCTTTCACTCAGAGTAAAATGAACGAATTTGTGATCAGTTATTACAGCAATAAAAATATGGATGAATTTGTAGGATATAGAAAAAATGTAACTGGTCAGTATCTTCTTTAAGCAGTACAAATTGTACATGGGTTTGGGGCATGCTATATGCTATGAAGTCTAAGCAAGAGTATAATTTGTCCACATTTGTTGGCTAGCTATAAGCTTCCTTAAATTTGAAACCAGTATAGAATTTGGATCTATGTGTCATTAAAGAAAGCATCGGATTCTGTTGTCAGTCATACTGTAGAGTGTAACTCGGCTTTGACATAGGAAGGGATGTCTGAGAATTTTATCCAGAATTACCTCTGGACTTGTCAACATATTCTCTTGCCTTTCTCCATTCCCACCCCCCTTGGTTGCTTTGGTAATGTTTTGCTGGAATGAGAAACACAGTGTACTGTGGGACACTGCCCACTCTGAACAGGCTTCCTGAATGAATGCCCTCTGTTATTTATAGATGGTATTTAGCTGTGCAAGCATGCTGTTAAGTGAAATGCAAGTAGACATGGTAGACGTAGTGAGGTTTGAGTATAATTGTTCTAGCTTTATTCAGAAATAGCTTTTCCTACAAGAAATTTAAATACCTCTAAGAATGCCAGCTGTTTAATAAATGCCTTCATTCTCACAGGGTGTGTTTGATCACCGAATGAAATGCTGGCAGAAGTGGCAAGATGCTCAGGTTACTTTACAAAAGAAACGTGAAGCTGAAGCAAAGCTCCAGCTTGCCAACAAACCTGACAAGCTGCAGCAAGCTAAAGATGAGATAAAAGAGGTAATGTTATCAAACGTTATTTTGGAGATCAGACTTTCTGCTTTGACTCATTCATTCTGCATCAATGCACTACTTTATACCATTTTTATTTAAGAACTGCTTGCTCATTTTGCTGCCCACCATATTTACTGAAATTGTTGAAATTTATTTTTAAAATGTGCACAATTTCTACACGTTGTAGAGATCTGGAAGGCAGCTGAAGGCTGTCTCTACAGAGTCTGGGAAATGGGAGGAGGGGAAAAAGGACGAGTTGAATTGCATTTACGTTTTAACAAATGACTTGGATAGACACAGGAGCATCTTGACTAAGATGCTAAAATTTCACCAAAAAACAATCAACACAAAGAACTAATGGAGAACTGTTCCCATGTTTTGCTTTATTGTGCAGCGTATATCTACCCATATATATATGTATGTATATATGGTGTGATTTCAGTAAAAATAAGTCTTACATGTTGAAGTGTCATAATTTATACAATTTCTCTATCATGCTTCACTAAGGAAATTGAAGAGGTAGGACAACTTAATTATTTAACATTAATGCATTCTGATTATGCACCAGTATTCTCTCATTAAATAATGGGAGAACAGTAGATTTCGAACCCTTTTATGCAGTTATTTTGTTTGGCTTCCTCATTGCTCTCTAATCACAAGCTGCTTTGTTCTTCTTACATTTCAGTGTATTTTGCATATGGCTTTGAAGTTTCTCATTAACTTGGCTTTCTTTTTCTTTAAAAAAAGCCCTTGTTTACTGGGAAAACTTAGTGTGAGTCTTATGTGACCACATTCTTTCTGGTTGGTACTCTTGGTGTCATTCATCTGTTCACAGTACAAGTGATGTCATTCCTTAGCCAAAATTTGGTTGAATATTGACAGTAGTAAGAAATAGCCAGTGATTCTTTCTGAGTCCCAACATGAAAAGGGTTAATGGTGTTGTTCCTGAAGGGTGTACTTTTCCTCATTACTTTATGAGCATAGAAGGATGTTAGTTTGAATATGGGAATGAAAACATAGTTGCCATTGAAATAGATTCAAAGTTGCTGATTCTTTTATATATATATATATATAAGAATATATATAGTCCTATATATATAGGACTATTCTTTTATATATATATATAAAAGATACCATTTATATATATAAAAATACCATTACTGAAAAGGGGAAATTCCTCCTTATTGGAAACTATTACATGACAGGTCATCATTCAGTGATAATTTTTGTTAAATGTGGTACCTGTATGTGGCAAAACCAGGACAGGGGTCTGTACAGAGTCAGACATTGAAGTCTCCCACAGCTGTAGTTGCAGTGGTAGATCAGAATAGGCAGGCTGTCTATCCTTTCCTTGTCCCAGCTTTGTATTGTTCGGTTATTAGGTAACTGCTCAGTTTGTGTTTCCCTGAAGCAAATCTAGTTATGACATAATGTGTGGCTTCATAAATGTATATGTGAACATGAGCAGTTTCTGAGTAAATGTAAACCAAAAATATAAATGTCCAGATACTTATTGGAACAGATTCATCTCATAACATGACAGTGACTTGATAATGCAGCACAAGATGCTTTTGTGTATATGGAGCACCACTGACAGCTGTGTTGTCTTCTGGCTGCCTTTTACTGCAGAAGGTAACAGTTACTTGGATACGTTAGTTTCTGTGTTTCACTTTGTAAATTGGCATTTGAAATACCAGTTAACTGTGTCTGCAATGGCAGCCAGCAGGTAACTTTTTTTACAGCGTTATCTGTATGATGCTATAAATTAACAGTATGAATAGATGTATTAAAGTAGATGCAAAAGCAAGCCTACTAGTTACACGATGATGTTTGATGATAATGATCTTACTGTGTAGTTAGATGTCTATGTGTATAAACCAAGGATGAATATAACCTACTGTCATGTAGTACTGTTAGACAAATGCCACCCTCCCATTGTGACAAGAACCCCAAGCTGTAATGCCATTTTCTCTTAATTTTTCTTTAATGTTCTTCTTACCCACATTAGCTTTTTTACTCCTCTTGTCTCTTCAGTCTCCTCTGAAAAAGAGACCATTTCGGTTGTCCCAAACACCATACATTGTAACTGGGAAACCAAAAATGTGTGAGCTTGTCATCTCTAACAGAGAGATAAGCATATTACGACCATGGGCAGAGAGGAAGATTTAATCATTTTTTTCTGGGACTAGGAAAGCATAGGAAACTGACTTCTGAGACTCTTCTACATTCAATTTGGTAGGCAGTCGGAGAAGGCTCACAGATGTAGGTTCCTGTTATAGCAGTACCAGCAAAGTAACGTCTAATAAAGCTGTAGAGGTCCTTTTCCATTGCTAAAGATTCTCTAAAAGGTCTTAATAAGCTTTTGTCAGTAACGATACTGAGCTGTTTTTGTCATCTACAAATGTCATTATGTTAGAGGTACCATCGTTTAATCTGATGTCATCGTATTCTGCAAATTGATACGTGGAAGTTATAATTTGTCCAAAGGATGAATAGGTCCTTTTCATTTCCTGTATTAATGTTGTTAACGTATGAGAAAGTTCACGTACTGATTGACTGAGTGGGAAACACAAAAGTCTCATCTCTGCATGTCTTTCCTTTGCCAGTGGGAGACAAAAGTTCAGCAAGGGGAAAAAGATTTTGAACAGATCTCCAAAACGATTCGCAAGGAAGTGGGAAGATTTGAGGCATGTATAATTTTGTCTAAGTCAATGTTAGTTTTACTTGAGATAATACTGACATGCAAAGTAAAATCGGTGAAGAGGTTAATATGCCATAATTTATTTATTAACAGAAGGAACGAGTGAAAGACTTTAAAACTGTTATTATCAAGTACTTAGAGTCATTAGTGCAAACACAGCAGCAGGTAAGAAAAATTTTTAAGTTTCATACGTGTTAATATTTAAGATGTTACATACCAGCTTAATTACAAAGGACAATCTTTGAACTACTTCCAGATGTGCTGGACTGGAGAAAACGGTGACTGCAGTTTCCCAGCTATTACTGTGCTTCCTTGCACAGCTCTTTTCTGAGAAGCAAGGGAGAAGCTCCTGTGAGGGGAAGAGGGTGTGGGGAGGGTCTTGTCTGTTCTTGTGAAGCTCAAATAATGCTTGCTCTTTATCACTGGAGTAAATTCTGCTAGTTATGTGCTTAGTCCTACTGAAGAGACTTGGAGCGCTTAAATGCTTAATGCTCTTTTTAATATATTACTGAACATTGTAAAGCAGTAAAGTAGTTTTCAGTGACTCAGAAACAGGCTTTGTTCCCTAAAGAGTATTTGGAGTTTTTCTGTTTTCACTCCAGCACTATAACATTTCAGCCTTTTTTAACTGAGAACAACAGCAGCAAAAACGTGATGCACATTAGAGGCAAAAGTAGCAAATTAACCTTGCACACCCATTCTCTGTAATACAGTGCTCAACGTGCAATAATTACTGTTAACCAGACATATTAATCATCTTTTTGTTGCATCATGTAATGATGTGAGTGGATAATATTCAGCATCTGTGTTCTTACTTCACCCGAAGGAGGAAGGTATATTTGTTTTAAAGTATTTGGTGCTGTAGTGATTCTTTATTTTCTTTCTTTTTTTTTTTCTTCAAGCTAATAAAATACTGGGAGGCATTCCTACCTGAAGCCAAAGCCATTGCCTAAAGGAAGAATATTCCAAATGAGAAGACACTCTATATGTTTCTCCTGGATAAAATTAAATTCCACAGTGAAATCACTTTAAATCATCGAAATAAACCACTATATATTTTATGAATTAACATGTGGCTTTTTTTATATACTACAGCATTTTATTAACAAGCTGCACGTCCTGACCCTCGTTGAAGTGGACTGTGGCATGATGTTCTGCAATACATTGCTGAATTGAACACTATTGTGTCTTAATACTTGCACTGAAATGTGCACTGCAAGGCCAGAAAGCTGGTATTTTTGTTCTTTATGATACAGTGTTCTGTAGTTCGTTTACCTGATCTTTGTGAAACAATTTAATCGCTTCAATTAACGTTCACTTAAACATTCCTGTAAAAATCATGTTTTTGTGATCACAGTAATAAAGGGGATATTCATTGTGAAACATTAAGCTCTGCCTTTTGTGTCTGCTGTTTCTTGGAAGTAGCATTTATAACAACTTGAGATTGCATCAAAGGTTGAAACAACAATGAGGAAAGTATCCTGAAGGTGGTAATAAGGATCCACAGATAATTATTTGTGGTAAACTCTTTTCTAATTCTGATTTGCTTTTTTACAGGTATTCTTTTCACCTGAAGTTAATGCTGCATTAATACTCATAGTTGAAAGACACGTACAATCGCATACAGAGTTTCTGAAGGACTAAAATTACTTGTATGGTCCTACTGGACCAGTAATAAGAGGAGGAGGAAAAGTCAGTCAGTTGGTGGAGAGCATAAGGTAGTTGTAAGGGCTGACGTTCTCTTTGAGTAGAAAACACACATCTGGGAAATAATTGTATCTTCTGTAAAATACTGGGACAGTTACTGAAATGCTCAACATCAACATAGGAGATGCTGCTTTGTCTGTAGTGTCATTTAAATGATGTACTAAATTCATCAATGGAGTGTTTTAATGTTTACAGTTTCAGGGCAATATAACGTGTAAGAGAAACTGCTCCTTTCAGCTGGTCATAAGACTGCAGGATAAGCCTGTGAGTTTGCATTGATGGTCAAGGATAAAGAAACAACCGATACTAATTCTGAACAGAATGGGCAATTAAAGTGAGCTGTGATGCCATTCTCTGATTTACAAAACAAAGTTGTTGCAGACATCCAAGATGACCGTCTTCCATTTATTTATTTTTTCTATTTAGGATTCTGCTGATTCAGTATTTCTGAAAATTAACCATGGAAGTTGTATGGCATCAAAGTCAAAACACAGCAAGCCTTTATCGAGTGTCTTAAAATGCTGCAATGGCAGTACTTTCAGCTTATCACAACCCATGCACCAGTGGTAGTCATTTAGCTTGTAAGTGCTCTTCAGAAGCTCCAGTATGCCGTGAGTTTATGGTGAAGAAACTGTACTAGTCATAATGCTGCTGAATGCTTGGCTTGCAGGATACTCATGAGAACTGACCAGCAGGTCAACATTAAACTCAATCCAATGAGAGTGAAGATGGGTACTTCTGGATTGAGACTGAAATCAGATGTACAAATCTCAAAATGGACATCATTAATGCATTAATGATCTTTTTTTCATTATTTTCCCTAGCTTTTTTAGAACTTGTTTGTTTTGCTTATATCAGAACTAGATTACAGTTGAATTCAGGATGCAGTTTCTTTTGTCTCCAATAGGAGAATGAGAAATAGCCTTCACATAAGTATTCTGGTAGGGATTAGTGGGACTTGTTCATCTCCAGTACTAGACAACTGAAAACAGAAAAGGCTTAGGTATGCTTTTCTTCCTAAAACAAGAAGCCTATGGTAAGTTTAGCTGCATTTTTGGAGTGCAGAGTCACAATGGGTTGCTAATACAAAAACAGCGTAGTCTTTTTTTCACATCACAGTGCTCCGGTGAAATGTCACATTTGGCTTGCATAAAGCCCTTGTTGTTTCAAGAACCTGCTGATTTATTTTGTTCGTATTCTCCTCCTACCTTACCTGCAGTACTGCATTCATGTGCCCAGCACAAGAAGGACATGCAGCTAATGGAGCAGGCCCAGAGGGGAGCCCTGGAGATGATCAGACAGCTGGAGCACCAATCCTGCAGGCAAGGGCTGAGGGAGCTGGGTGTGTTCAGCCTGGAGAAGAGAAAGCTCCAAGGACAACCCTGTTGTTGCCTTCTGGTATCTAAAGGGCAGCAGCAGTAAATACAAGAGACTCTTTATCAGGGATACGTAGGACAAGAGGGAGTAGTTTTAAACTAAAAGAGGAGAGATTTAGGTCAGAAATTCTTTTGTCTGAGGGTGCCAAGGCACTGGCACTTGCTGCCCAGAGAAGTGAGTGCTCCATCCATCAGAAGGGGTCAAAGCCAGGTTGTCTAGTGGGTGGTGTCCCTGCCCATGGCAAGGGGTTGTGGAACTACATGATCTCCAAGGTCCTCTCCAATCCCAGATATAGATAACTGTGAAGATTGAGGGTTTACTGTCATTCCTTGTCTGGTTAACACCTGTATTGGCAGATGTCATTCAAAGCAAGTGAATGGGGGTGCTGCAAAAGTATCTTTCAAGAGGAACTTACTGCAGGGTATTGTACAAAAGTAAGTGTTATTTCCCTGAAACTCCAAACCTGGTTGCTGCTGAAGAATTACTTGTATGAATATAATGAATGCTGGTGAAATACTCATCTACTGCAGTTCAAGGAACTGACTGTAGAATAATGTATAAAAAGCGAAATGCTCCTTCATCTAACTCACCCTTGAGATTGCTACAACCTCAGAAGATATTTCCTACCATCAGTTCTGGATTATGCCCATTCCTGTAGGTTATGCTTTTTGAATTTAAAATGTGTGCCTACCAAAGGATGACATGGTACAGCTCAAACTGAGGACACTGTCATCTCTCTAATAATAATCGGTCTATGTAATTCTCTGGTTCTTCAGTCGCTGTCCCTTTTTTCAATGGAACAGACAGCCTTCCTGCCATTCCCTGCTCTGCCTCTCCTGGGTCACTGTTGTCTGAAGGCCTCACACAGCCGTTTGTGTTTCGGCATCTCTCAAGTTTGTGCCCCCCAAAACAGTTTGATTCCATTTCATAGGGATGGTGGTGGAGATGAGCTGTGCCGACTGTGTTCCACTGCAGAGCCAGCATCCACTAAAACTACATCTACGCGTCTGCTGTGCAATCTGTAGAGTAGAAAGGCTGACAATTTTAATCTGGCAAAGTGTGAGTCCATTGTAACTGTATCAGAAAACTAACTTTCGTGCACTGAAACACGAAGAATTGGGGTTGCAGGGTTGTTCGGGTTGATGCTTAATAGCAAGAAGGCAATTCTTTGTGTCTCTTGTTGCTTCTTGGGGTTTTTTTCACTCGTTTTTGTCTTGTGTCAAGAGGGAGAGCTTGCAAATAAGCAACGTAACATTTGACCGTGCTGCAGAAGGGGTTTGCAGCAGGGTTGTTTTGTTTTCTTCTACTGTCCCTGTCAACAAGGGAATGATGAACATCAGGAAGGAAAACAATATAATCAAAGTCTGCCTCCTGTCATTGAGAAAGTTAGTAAAGCAGGTGTCAGAGGACAGCTTACACAGCGGGTATTGATTTGAAAATAAAAGAAATAAGCAGTAGAAACGAAAAGGGGAGAGAAGACTGGAGATAAACCATATAGCTGTGGTTTAGAGATACCAAGATAGGAAGAGAACCAGGAAGGGAGGGTAGGACGAATCATGAGAAATAAAACGCCTTTATCTTAGCCTCACATCTATTGCGGTGCTCTGTTACAGGTTAGAGGAGCACCGTGCTGTATGAAAGCCTGTGGTTATCTTATGTAGTGGTTAACAGACTCATTTCCCCCCTCGCCCCACAACCCACCCGATACATGCAAAACTACCTCCTTGTCAGCTGCAAGCGTTCTGGCCATTAGGAGAAAGGACGAGCTTTTCACTTGGTACTGTGAGTTACTACAGGAAGAGAAATGGCTGATCGTTCCAGACTCAGCCTTTTTCCGCCTATTCCTTCCAGCGCAGCCCTGTTTGCACACTCTGGCTGCTGAAAGTGCCGCTTTGGGAACGGCGACATCTGCACCAAAGCAGGAAGGACGATGTGAACTCCTTATCAAATGGATTTTGCTGCCCTACGCAAGGTTCCTGCTGTGCATTTAGGAGACCAGTGTCTGCTCACCAGCCTTCTGATGAACTAATGACGTACCGTGCAAATTAAGCGCTATAGAATTAAATGTAACATCGTTATCATCCCCCCATCCCCACCCCCCTCCCCATCGCGGAGTCACGTGCGCGGAGTCACGTGCCGCCCAGAGATGGCCGCGGCGCTCGGCGGCCGCCCTCGGGCCTGAAGGCGGCGGGAGCGGCGTCGTGTCGGCGGGCCGCCATGGAGGTGTACATCCCCTCCTTTCGCTACGAGGAGAGCGAGCTGGAGCGGGGCTACACGGTGAGCCGCGCCGCCACACGCCGGGCCCGCCCCGCCCGCACCCCGCGAGGGGCTGCGACCCCGACGGCTGAGGCGGCCAGGCCGCGGTGGTCGCGCTTGTCGGCGGGGACGGGGCGGAGGGGGCTCGTCCGGGCCGGGCGGGGGGCGGAGGGAGGGAGCCCGGCTGCTCGGTGCTGCCGCGCGGGGTCCCGGCTGAAGGCACCGCCGTGAGCCGTGCCCCTGCCCAGGGAGCGGCCCGGCCCGGCGGGTTCCATCCGCGGCCCGTTCCGCAGGCCCCGTCCGTCCAGCGCCCCGCGGGCACACAGCGCCGGCTTCTTGCCTCGCACGCGTTCGGTCCGTAGAGCTGAGCCGCCGGGAAGAGTCGCGTCCCCCGGGGCAGCCCGCCCGGTGTCATTGCGGGCAGCGCTTCCCTGCTGGGCCGTCCAACAGGCGCACAGCCACCCGATGGCAGCCGTCCTGCGCTCCTCAGGGCGGGCAGGACCGTGCCAGGCTGCGCAGAGATGGTTTAATCCGACTTCTGTGCCTCTGCAGACCTCTCCAGGTCTGCAGAACAAGCTCAGCCTTCCAGGCTGTGGACGCGTGACCACAACTGTGCTTTTGCCTCTTAGTTTAGCTTGAGTGCAAGTGGAAACCTGCAGCATGATTTGGAGGACAGAGGTCATCTATAAAACACGGTAGAGAATGTAAAACAGATGGATCTAATGGATTGCAGCATGGCCCTCATCCCATATGAAGACACGTTGAGGGAGCTGGGCTTGTTTACCTTGGAGAAGACACCAGGGAGACTTCATTGTGGCTTTCCAGTACTGGAAGGGAGCATTTAAACAGTAGGGGAACGGCTGTTTGTGAGGGTGGGCAGTGATAGGACAAGGGGGAATGGTTTGAAACTGAGACAGGGGAGGTTGAGGTTGGACATTAGGAGGAAGTTTTTCACCCAGAGGGTGGTGACGCACTGTGTTGATGGATGGTTATTCCTGCATGGTTACCTTACCTCTTCAGTGCGATGAGGGGGCAGAATTCCTATACAACATCACATTAAAAATAAGCAATGCTGTAAACAGTTGGATCAGTTCTATGAACCCGTATTGAAATGCACAGGCAGAGTTCCTCTGGGTCAGGCATAGTTGTGGTAGAGGAGATGGAAATCGGTCCTGATGGTGTTTTACTGTGAGGGCTGCCTCCTGTTTTATTCTGTTGGGCCACGATGTCAGAGGTGGATGTTGGTGGTATGGCAGGAAAGGCTGAGACTTCTACCAGTGTTCCATCCCATGTTGTTGCTGTCTCAGATTGGCAGCAGAGGGGCACTCTGACAGAATGGCGTCTGACATGGAAGAGTGTATGAAGCAAAAGGCTGGAATTCAATTCCTCCATATGGAACAAGTGGCACCCATTCATTCACATTCCTTGCCACATGCTGAAGGGTTACAGAGACCAAACAGTGAATGTGAGCGCAGTGAGGGGTGGGTGGTGTGTTCCAGCAGGGGTGAGAGTGATGTGAAAGCAAGCCATGAAAAGTGTCTTGATCAGCTCATCCACTCAAGTTGGCTGATTACAACCAGAGTGCTGCATATGGAGCTGTATGTTGGGCTTCGGTCTGTTGGAAACCATGGTGAGTATTTTTGGGATAACACACAGTTTGCACCAGGTGGTTTCCACACATGCTGACAGAGGAACAGGAAGAATTCCGTGTGTGAGTTCGTCAGGACCCACTGAACCAATACGAGGCTGAAGATGGCTGTTTCCTGGGTTCCATCGTTACTGCTGATGAGATGTGGTGTCACTGCTACAAGCCAGAGTCAAAATGGCAGTCCATGGAGCGGAGACGTTGAATCCCGTATTGAAAGACAAGTTCAAGATGCAGCCGTCAGTGGGCACAGTGATGTTCACTGTCTTTTGGGACAGGAAACCACTGAACTCTGTGGATTTCCTGGAGCCTGCAGAAACTATCATCTCAGATTGCTGCATTGCGATGTTAGCTAAGCTGAAGGCTTCAACTTCCAGATTCATGCCAGGGAAGATGAACCTTTATCTTGCAACATGATGATGTTCAGAGCAGTGCTCTAAAGTATGGGCGCTGCAGGGAGTTGAAGTCTTTGTGATTAAGTAGATGTTTCACCAATTCTGAGCTATTAGGTGCGATGAATTATGAAAGCTGAGATAGAGGAAAGGGATGCTGTTACATACTGAATCTCCTTGCAGTACAGCCTTTAATTGAAAGGAGATGTTTGCTCTCCTGGAGCTCTGTAGTATATCTGAGTGAATGGTGTTTGTTCTATTAAATGTAACAGGTAATTCAACTTCAGTTATTGTACGTCATCAAGCTTGCAGATGTTACTAACCTTTAAAACTGTGCGATGATGTTCGCAGAAGGGCTGCTTAACACAGCTGTTCTTTGACAGGTGATTACTTGTTCCCTGGCGTGACTGAAGCAAAGAATAATCAGAGGAGATGTGATTAATGGTGCAAAAGCACAAGGGAAGTTGAGGCACGTCGAAATGGTTCCGGTGGGTTCCTTGCTAGCAGTGTGCCAGGAAGTCATAGAGGGCGTCTTTTCTGCTCTGTGGTTATCAAGGGGCTGTTGCACTGAAGCAGATCTTTGGCACTGTTGCTGATCGTGGTGGTGGTGCTGGCTTCCTGCATGCTGTGGCTGGCTCTGCATCCTTGCAGTGCTTCCCTGCCATCTCTGGGCTTCTGGTATCTTATGTCAGAGCAGGAACTGCTTTCTCTCGTACTCATCCTGTCAGCATTGCACTGTCTGGAAAGGAGAGCCTTCATCCTTTGCTGTGAGGAAGCTTGTTGGTTTGCTTTGCTTCCAGGTTGACTCAGGAAAAGAAAGGAGTACAAATAAGATGAAGGAACAGTCTGTAATGCAACACTTGAGGTGGTGCTTGGTCAACAGAGTAAATGGAGAGCTTGTTGTCTTCTGTCCTTCTTTCAGGGGCTCAGGCTAAAACGCTCTTCTGCTCTGCAGAGCCATGAAAGCTTTCTTTTTCTCTCTAGAGTAACCTTACACTTCTGCCTTTTTTGTGTGCGTATACATAAAGTGGTGCAACGCAGAATAAGGAAAATGTCTGTTTTTCCTTGTGGACAATTAGATTTCATTGTCAGTTTAAATTGATGACACTAGCTTCCAAACTATTGAGCCTGTGCTAATAAATGCAACAATTGTTCATAATTTGGCAGTGAATGACCTTTAAATGTAGACGCTTACTAAGGGTATCCCTAGGGAACAATTTAACTTCAAAATGACACTCGTGTGTTCTTGTTATCATTTAAATATGCTGCCTTTGTCAATAACAGAATAATAAATACTGGTTAGATTTCTAATGTTGATTCAGATGCTGGGAAACTTACTGAATATATTACTCTACATTTGATTTATATTGACCAAAAAAATTTTACAGTGGTGCACTGCTGGTCAAGGTGACATATGTTTAAAGGCGTTCTAGAGCAGAGGTCGTACTTGACTGACACGTGTGCTTACTGTGTTTCTGATTAACACTTTAATACTACTCCCAGAACCTCTCCCCGAGTTGTAAATGTTGTGGATGGAAGGTACAACCTGTGAGGCTGTAAAGTACCTGAGGCGTTTCTGAGAGTCTGTAGGCTTTATCTGCATTGAAGAGGTGTTCTGATTGCTAGGATCATAGAATGGCCTGAGTAGAAAAAGGCCCACAGTGCTCATCCAGTTCCAACCCCCTGCTGTGTGTAGGGTCACCAACCAGCAGCCCAGGCTGCCCAGAGCCACATCCAGCCTGGCCTTAAGTGCCAGTCCACAGCCTCCTTGGGCAACCTGTTCCAGTGCGTCACCACCCTCTGGGTGAGAAACTTCCTCCTAAGATCCAACCTAAACCTCCCCTGCCCCAGCTTAAAACCATTCCCCCTTGTCCTAGCAGTGCCCATCCTCATCAGCTATTCCCCCTCCTGTTTATACGCTCCTTTCCCACACTGAGGTCTCCCTGGAACCTTCTCCAAGGTAAACAAGCCCAGCTCCCTCAACCTTTCCTCATAGGAGAGCTGCTTCAGCCCTCTGATCATCTTAGTCCATCTGATCATACTAGGTTCTGCTCTTGTTAATGAAGGTACAAAACTACACAGATTTAAGGTTTAGTATAGCTTATGTACTTCAGCATTCTTTTGTTGCTGACACAGATGTGCAAAGAGTCTAAAAGGAAAGCTGTTAGGTGTTCTTCCACATATAGCCTAAGAGTAAGCCACCGCAGTAAGTGATAAATGTGAAAGTTAAAGGGGGAGTGTTTACAAATATTATAAAGAGTGAAGGAATTAATTATGTGAATGAGTTTTCATTAAAAAGCTTCTGGTATTACTACCACAGGCCCTCCACTGGCTCTTTGGATTCTGTGAATTTAGTAGCATAAAAAGCCTAAACTGGCCCAGTGTGCCTCAAGTACAGTGTTGGTCAGTGTGCTTTAAGTCCTGGCTTGTGCAAGCTCACTGAGTGTTATCTCCCAGATCCTACTGAAAGCAACAACAGTGCCTTACTGCAAGGGTGTTAAACAGGAGCATTAGGTCTGGTGAACCCACAGTTAGATGTTTTTACTGTCACAGTGTCTTCACAAAGAGCTTTTAAATGTCACGGCACACCAGATTTAGAAACCTCAATGTGGGGATGGATTTAATAATGTATTTATTTTTTTCCTGTATTGTGTATTTTGTTTTTGAACTTTGCAATACCTGATGCAATTCATTTTGGTAATTGGTTGTCGTCATCGTAACATTTATGAAGTTATCTTGTGATTCATCCTCATAACATTTATGAGGTTATCTTGTAATTTCAATATGTAACACCACCATTTTTGCTGGGTGGCTGATGAGTCCTGAAAGAGTTGAAAATACGCTATTCTCAGCCTTTGCTGTCTCTCCTTTTTGCTTCTTTTCAATTATTATTTTTTTCTGTGATGGCATTTAGAGGGTTTCTTACCTACAGGCTGAATATATAGACCTCAGTGATTCTTAAAGAATTATCTTTAAAGCTTAGGATTCCTGGAATTCACAAAACAGGAAGGAAGTCAATGGAACTTTCCTTATGCTTCAGATTGATGACCACACGGTGTTTCTTACTCAGTAGTAAGGACAAAGTTTGGCCAGTCCTGATCCACCTTTGCTGAGCAGAATCACGGAGTCATCTGAGTTGGGAGGGACCCAAGGAGTCTGGCTGAGCCAGGGGCCTCGTGCTGTGAGCACCATGCTGCCCATTGGTGGAAGTGCTTCTGTTAGGTGCCCCTTGTGGAAATGCATCAGTGCAGGATTTCCAGTGGCTGCTCTTTGGTCATTTCTTACTGTGAGCAAACATCATTCTGCGTTACAGTTTTGCAAGAACTGTGTGAGGAAATCTGTCTGCTTTTCATTTTCACTTCATGTCAAGCTTTAGATTTCTGTGGTTTGAGGAAGACTAAAACTGCGTTTTGTAGAACCCTATGAAAGGTTTCGATGACAAAGCAGATGTGCTGTCATTTACTTTGAAGTTGACGTTGCATTTTTTAATGGGAAATGAAAGGATAAATGTATGAAGTCTTTTAACAAGCTGCTAGTCCTTGGATTTCCTGATGGCAAATACCCATATCCAACCTGCAAGAATCTCTTTCCAGGAATGTTTTAGTCTTACTTCTACCTAAATACAATGTTGAAAGCAATTCGCATTTTGTAGACTAATACATATTGTAAGTTGTTCTGCTTTCAGTGATGCACTTGGACTGTGAAAAAGATGCTTGCATAATTCCAAGGTCTGAAATAAGCTGCAGTACTTCTGCAGCGACCTACATGAATGCAGACACAACTCATTCATCTTTTCTGAGTGTGTGCTGGGCAAGCCACAAGTCGGGCAGCTGTGGTGGATCACAGTGTTGGTGAGTCAGAGTTGAGACTATGGCCTCCAGGTGGCTGCTGTTAGATTGTTTGCATGGTATGCACAGAGAATTTGAGAGTTCCTGCTTGAGAGGGATCAGCCACACTGGTGGGAGCTGTTTGCCAGGGAGGTGTTGTGAAAAATAATGCTTGTCCTGTAGCATCAGTGTTTGACTGCTTTGACTTGTGTATTGAAATCAGTGTAGTGCTAGGATGGTCTTTATTCCCACCTTATTCCTGAAAACTGTGAGACAAGGATTACTGATCACTGTCATTTTATTTTATATATATATAAATATCATATAAATATATATTATATATATATATACCATATATATACCATATATATACCATATATATATATATATATATATATATATATATATATGGTATATATATGTATATATATATATATACACACAAACACACCATATATATATATATATATACCATCTTGCCCTGTAATTGATTCACTTTTTAGAAACTGATTCTGTTTTTTGAAGTGGAGCAGAGGGTGCTTGTGTGCTGCAGTATCTCCAGTTTGGAAAGTAGTGAAATCTAAAGCTTTCCTATTGCATCCTACGTAAGGACAAAGAAAGTCTTCATGGTGTGGTGAAATAATCAATTCATCAGCAGCAAGTTTGTATTGATTACATGGAACTGCTTTTATGAAAAGTGACCATATGCACATCAGCTGAGTGCCTTTACTTCTGCCCTTCCACATGTCTCTTCTGTTTTTTGGGGGGTTAGATTGCCTTCTTATTACTCAGTAATCAAGCCCTTTCCAGGAAGAGGACTGCTTGGTCACATATCTGCTTTTCAGTCAAGCTGTGATAGTAATTACAGTCTAACTTTATCGTCCTTTAGAGATACGGAAACATAATGAACGTGTCTTCATTTTAGTCATAAATTAAAGCACTAATAGATTTGTAGTAACGTCAGAGAATGTTATAACAGTATTTGCAGAGAAAGCAGCACAAAACAGATTTGGAGTTGAATGGTGCATAACTGCAAAACAGATTTAGAGTTTGATACGGTGACATTATAGAATCACAAAACACAATAGCCCATCACTTTTCTGATATTTTACAAATTCAAAGAGAAATTTATTCTGCAATGACATGAGTTACATGAAATTCCCAAACCTTCCATTTCTAAACGTGTCTCAGAAAACATTGAAAAGTTAAATTTTAAGTGAAGTTCAGCTCTCCCTGTAAAATACCAAGACCTTGCTTCTGGTTTGAAGTCATAGTGCAGGAGCCTGGAAGGGCAGTACAGAACCAGTGCATCTGTTCCTGTATTGAACTGAACACGTCAGAGGCCTTTCATTGTGCTGAACACAGAAAAGGGGATGAACAGTGATTTGTTCTTTTTGCCATTTCATGTCAGTGTTTTAAGAAGTCCTGTTTTACACAGGTTACATAGCTCAAGTGCACTATGAAGTAGGGCGGAATATACTGTATTTTTTCTTCTGAGTCTCCCCTGTACATCACAGTCTGGTTTTCATCACGAACTGGTATTTGCAGTTCTGTCTCCCCTTGGCAAATAGTTTTTTCTTCTGTGTTTTTTTGCTAAACTTTTTTCAAATCGGTTGAGGAGGGGGAAGAAGCATCTTTTTAGATGTTTTAAGAAAGAACTCCGTGAGAACTTGCCAGGAGTGTTAAGAGAAGACAATTACAGTCCTCTGTATATGAGACCATCTTTATTTTGGCTTGAATTAGAGAGGAAGCAGGAGAGGATATTTGAAGTTCACCACTTTCAGTTAAGAGGTCTTTCAGTATTTTCTCTTTACCTCCTAGCACATAATTGCTCCTGTATGGAAAGAAAATGTAAGTCGAGTACATTAATAGGAATCAGAAACAGTTCTAGGAGGCACGCTGTGTCTGCGTGCATTTTGGTATTCACATTTGAATTTTTCATTTACTACTAGATGCTGAGTTCAGCTTTAGAAAACCTCTGAACAGTTTTAAAAGAAAAAGGATTACTGTCTGGTTGGTAATTTGAAAATGTGAAATACGTCTGATTTCTGCCCCGTGCATGGGAAGAGGAAGGCATTTTTCCCTGCAAACTGAGTGTCCTGTAAAGTAGGAAAAGGGGACTATAATTCAGTTGCTTTAGTCATGAGCACCTCTGTTTATTCTTTTACTCCCCCCCACCCCCTTCTTTTCTTTTTAATGTGGAAATAATCATGAATGTCATTGTTCTTTAAATCCAGTGGCCAAGATAGTACTGCCCATGCTGAGCTTCTTTGACTACCTAGGTGTCTGAACAACACGCTTTGTGCACTTCCACAGCAAATGCAGTCGCTTCAGTCTGGAAATAGATTTGGTGCCTGGGAAGGAACCAGCAACATGCTGCACATTCACAACTAATGCGTGCGACTTGCCGACTGAATTGTCAAAAATGGCTGATTTGAAAGGGGGTAAAAACTTGCTTAAGGTAATCACAGATATAACTGTTATCTGTTAAGGGCTAGGAACTTAATGCCCCGTTTCTCAAATGAGATTTTACTATAACAAGATAGCTGTATCACACTCCTAAGTGAAAAGCTCATGAACTTGCCTGCATGGTTATTTCCAACCTCTGTTCTGCTAACAAGCTCCAAAAGTTGTTGTTGCTTATAAAAGTGGAAAATAGACCTGATAAAAATGTTTAGTCTGCAGGGCCGCGTTTTATTTATCATATCACAAAAGAGCAATGTTTTGTTGCATCATGGTCAAAATAGAAGCGACCTTGCTTGTTCATGAGTGCTCAAAGCTTACAGATAAGAGGCAAAATAATAGAGTACAATAGAAAGAGTGTAGTGTAATTATTTGTGGCTTGTCAAGTGAAGCCCTCTCAGGCCCCAAGTGATTCAAATCTGGGAACTCTGCACAATTCCGTACACTAACCATAGCCAGCATCAGAGAAATCTCACCCAGCTTCTCCGACAGTGCTGAAATTGCATCAGTTTGTCATGCACTGAGCATGCCAGCTCCACGCAATATCATTTGCTTGCAAATGGGCCTGGCCCCAATGCCCTGAGACACATTCTTTGGTATCTGACTCTTGGCCTGTGATTTGTCATGTCTCTAGTGCTATCGGCGCAAAGTAATTTTAATAGATTCTGATGGTTTGCTTGTGGAAGGTAAAGAATGCAGTACAGATTGTGTCAGGTAGCTCTCTGTGGCATGTAACATGGTTGAGCTCTCATGATGGTGATAGCCAAACAGAGAGTATGGAGAAACGGGAACCCTGTTTTCAGTAGTATTTAACACCCCTATTCTCAACACTCCGCTGGGGACGGGCACCTTTGCTACCTCAGCAGAGACAGGAATTTAGCAGCTGAAGAAAGAAACATTATTTGTGCTTAAGAGCTGCTTGTGGATGGAGCATGAAGACAAAAAATAGGTGGCTTTGCTCCTTCGTGCTGGGGCAGGGGAGGGCGGTTCTTTGGAGGTGTAAAAATGTTCAGTAATTTCTGTGGAGGAAACTGAATTTATTCCATTTTTATTTCCTTGGTGCTTAACCGAGTATTAATTATTTGGAGGTGTAGGACTCTCTAAAAAACATCACTGCATGTTTTTAGCAGTTAGGGCCTTCAACACTGTTCACAAAAAAAAAAGAGAGAGAGAGAAGGGCTTGTACAATTTGTTCTAAAATGTATCTGATACGAAACTGGATAAATTTGATTTAGAATGTAGATTTCTGATGAATTTATCTGTAGATTTTAATGACCTATTTGAGACTCGTTAAACCTTCGTTTGGAGTAGTTTTATTTCATTACGAAATAAATGTGTGCCTTTCTTTTTTTTTTTGCTCTTCCTTTGACACCACTGAGATGAGATTATTTTGCCATTGACAACTCTGATCTTTGCATCATTTTTTTTTTAATATATATATTTTTTTTTTCAGCTGACTTCCTAAATTGATTACTACTTCTGTGTTGGAGCCTGCAGCATAGCTCACCAGCATTCTGCTGACACCAATCGATTAATGTGAAGGTGTTAATGTTAGTGATTTCATCTAAGAAACATTCAAAACCATGTCAGTAATCTGTTCTTAAAAACTGCCAGATCCTTGAATCTTGTTGTTTTGAGACACGTTCGGTTGGGTTAACAAGAATTTCTTTGAAGAGCAGAAAAAAAAGAGTGTGTTACCGAGTCCTGTGGGAAGGGCAAATTTTAATCAGTTGTTGTACATTAGTATGGCGTACATGCACGTGCTTTAATATTTAACAAACTGCTTTAAAATAAAATGTTCTTATTAATATTCATGGCATCTCTGAGGGATTTATAAAAATGCTTGAGCACAATCCCTATTTTTTTTTCCAGTTTTACCTAGGGAATATCTGACAGCAGTGTAACTCTGAGCACCCCGCTAGCTAGTCTGTGCGGCTCTGCCATTTTCCTTCCCCCTTCAGCTTTAACAGTTTTTAGCAGTTTTCTTTAGCTAAGCACAAATTTCCCCTTTCTGTTCTAAATATATTCAGAAAAATACTATTGTGTTACACAGTTTCTGAGAGAAGTTCTGGGCCGCGGCCAGAGCCCACTGTTCATATTGCGCACATAAAGAAGGAAAAGTTCTTTTCCAGTGTGAGGTATACCGACCTTTGAAAATGTTTTGCTTTTATTTCTTGGAGTTTTTTCTGTAGTATGGCTTGTGGGTTTTTTGTAAAGCATTGTGCTAGCTGTTGTGTTATACGTGCATCATTAAAACAGCTCTTGAGAGTTCATCTGAAGTAGCTTTGTTCTCTTCCCTTTGGAAGTATTACGGCTTCTCATAGTGGCACGGTTGCTGAAATAATCATGAGCTGCTCCATCTCTTTTTTCTCTACGCAGGAAACTAAACATCTTTAGTTTGCTGAAGGTCTTCCTGGGGGATAGCCATTCTTTCTGTTCCTAAATGGCATTACATTTTGAGGCAGACTTGTTACACCAGATGTTTTTCCTTGTTTAAACACCACTAATACCATTCTGTAAAGCATTTGTGTTCATTATTTATCTTCTATAGTACTTCAGACTTAAAAATGTTTAACAGTGAAGAATGGGACCAAGTGTTTCTGTGTCTGTAGCTGTGTGCATGCATAGCAGTGAAGGTAGATACAGACCACTGTGGGAAAACATATCAGTCTTTAAGCTAGTCAAGAAACAACAAGAATTTGTTGCCACTCTTACTTCAAAGTGCCATCTGAAGAGGCATGGAGATGAGCTATACAAGTTTGGAAAGTTACGAGACTTCACATTTCCTAAAGACAGAACTTACAGAATAAACTCCAAGTAGCGTGTGCCACTTATTACCAAGAATTTCCAGGAGTTGATCAGAGGATTTTACTCCTAAAAGACTATTTCAGGGGGAATTGAGACAGTGAATACTGTTGCTGCGTTGCTTACATTTATCTGCAGAAGTTACTAAAGATGTGCTGTAATCTTGCATTTGGTTAATGCATTTATCAGTTACCTCTTTTTGACTTCACGGGTGAGCTGTTCCTTGCCAATGCTCTCTTTGCTGTTTAAAGGTTAGTGCTGTCTTACTTGAGTGATGGTTTCTTACATGTTCCTTACTAGTGCAGACCTTGTCTCTTACCTCACGAAGGAGGCACTGTGTAATGACTTTTGGTGAAGTTCTTGTCTGCTTCACTCTGCATGCATTTTGTTGAGCACAAGTATGCTCCACTGAACCTTGGACCATGTATTTTGCCATACCTCAGAGGTGTAGAACAAGGCAATAAAATGGTGCTTTGGTATCTACCATTCCTGTTCCCTTTTGCTTTTTGCAGCCAGACACGTTCAGGTAGCTTAGCTTCTCTGTGTTCTCAGTGTCAGTGATTTACTTATTGATGATTTTTAGATTAGCTTTTCCCCCTTAACACCAAGGAAATCATCAAAATATCTTCTGCAGTTCCTAAAGGACTCGTATTTTAAAACAGAAGACTTGGATGTACAGCAGTATGATGATGTGCCTCTGGTCTAAGCACTAAATAAGCCAGTTGTCCTTCATTGCTATCCTTGGTGCTTGCAGAGTGTTTGATGCTGACCAAATTAGAAGTGCTCAGCATGCAAGAATCGCTGTTATTAGCAAGAATGATGACTAAGACAAAAAGTCTTTATTCGTCGTATCTCATGCAAGCAGTTTCTGTGTTTCTTAGGGAAACGGTGAGATTATTTTGGGCAGTGTGATAAGCAGACAGAGAGTCAGTGTTCACTCAGTCCTCAGATGCAAACTTTGTATGATGGAAGCTTCTTTTTGCCTCCTGCATTGGTAGCAGTTCTTAGTTGCTAGTTTGTAGACATTGAAAGACAGTTCCATTTACAAATCTCCAACAGATTTGCAGAAGAGCATTGGGGAGTGATTGATCAATTTATCAGGAGAGACAAGGGAGTAGCTAGGTAGTTTGTGTAGTGGCTGATATCCTCTGTCAGCGGTTTGGAGGCCTCAAAGCTGGATCACCTGGGCACTTAACTAAAGCAGTATTAAATGTTTGATCTTGAGAACAACTTCAGCACAGACTTATTTGGAGAGAGCTGACAAGAGAGAAGATCTAATTTTGATTACCGTTACATATACAGGTCATCATGAGTGGTTTTTACCCCAGAGCTCAGTGTGTGCCAACTGCGTGGCTGTTTTGGGAGAGATGCCTTTTTGGATGTTCAAATCTGCAGAACAGACAATTGACCATGAGGACGTGCTTTGAGGAGGAGTTGTGTGGAAACCCCCCAGTTTGCCAAACAGGTTCTCACCTCCCTGCAGTCACAGTGTGGGTTTGCACTGCCATGCAGAGATTGCATTTTGGATGCGGATACAAGTAAAAGGCCATCATTTGATCAGAGCAGCTTACTGATGTAGTAATAGGTCTGGTACAGCAGCTGACTGGGCAGTTTTGAATGGACAGCATAATTTCTTGAATTTTCTGACTTTGGACTGCAAAACTTTTAAGCTCAGTGTTCTTTGGCTGTATTTTTATTGCCTAATAATGCCCAAATGTATATTTTTACAGGATATGTTGTAGTGCTCCATGCATTTCAGTGAAAATAGTATCAAAGTTCATTGTATAGTTTCGGAGGGGGCGAAAAAAAAAAGTCAAGTTACAGGCTTCTTAAATGTTTTATAGCATGCCAGTGTTGTTTTTGTTGGTTTTTTTTTTCTTCCTTTTATTCTCCTTTGTGTAGTGTTGTAAATATTTAAATACGGGTCCCAAAAATAAAATCTCTATAAAGTGTGGAGCTTAAGCTGAAGACTCTAGGGGTTTAGTGTGCTAAATTAGCACTGGCTGAATGCATTCTAAAAACATCTTTGGGCTGCAATTGTTCACTTCAACAACTTTGTTGACTGGTCAAAAGTGAAAAATCATGTTGTAGACCAGACTGTTTGTGACCACTGAGAAGTTCAGAGGTCTTAATTTTGCCTCCAGGTCCCAGCTAGCCCTGAGCAGCTGGGAGTGGTAATGTTCATACTGTGAGCTTACAGAAAACAAGTCTTGGGCAATGCTGGATTGATGTGGAAATTTGCAGTAACTACAGAATATTCCCCTTACTTTGCAGGAATTTTAGAACAGCGAGAGGAGTTTTGTTTGTTACTTCAGCTTTCTGAGCAAAGGCTTCCTTTAGGAGTGGAAATCAGCATTGCTTCTGTTTCTGCAAGACCTACTCCAGAAGGAATGCCTCTTATTTTATTATTAGTGTTATTGTGCTCATTGTAACTTGTAGTTTCCATGAAGATAAATAAGGGGCATTACTTCCAGAGCCACCTATACAGGATCTTGGCATTAATCCTATCTGAAATGAAGTCAAAGGTTTGTCTCATCTCTTGTGCACTTTATGTTGTAATTTTGTATGTGTCATTAAAAAGACTGAGGTTCAAATAAATGCTCTGAAAATTCACATTTGGTTCAAGCTTTACAGTTTTCAAGTTGTTTTTGAGCTGAGCTGCGTGCTGAATGAACACTCAACACTCACTCTAAACTGCTGTATTTTTCTTTATTGATCTGCAAGCACACTCATATTGCTCTTAAGATCTTGAACTGTTTCTCCTACAACTTTAATTGTTAAATTAATAGTGTATTAAGTGATATGTGCATTGCAGAGTCCATTACTGGTCACCTAATATTGGGTTATTAGTTGCATGTTAAAGCAGGTAGTGTTTAGACTAATAGATACTTCTATGACATATATGTCTAATATGTGTAATAGAAATAGTAGTAAACTTAATCTGATTCATGGGGACTTCTTGTAGCAACTGGCATTAATGCTGAATTGGGAAAGCCCAGTAAAAATGTATTTTTCATTTAAAGACAGTAGGCTAGAGATTGTTCCTTCTAGGCATTTTTAAGGTGGGGGACGTTTGAACTCTTAATAATAACCTCTCAGCCTTAGATGCAGGTAATATGGTGTTATTTACAAGACCTTTTTTTGATTATTTTCTCGTTTACATTAAAAAGAATTGAATTTTAAAAACTCCTTAGAATACAGTGGTGGATTTTTTGCTTCCAAATTATTAGCCTCACTCATTCTGTAACTTGATCGATGTAATTATACTCTTAGCTGAGGTTTGTCTTCATAAACTCGCCTGGATTTGTTCCTGCGAGGGGTGGTTTCCTGCCGGGTTTATCTTTGCTCAGGTGCCTTGCTGACCGGCAGGGGTCACTCTGTGCATTGAATTTGGGAAGTATGTAAAGTCCCTTTAATTACATTATTTTTAATTGCATATGCTAGCATATTTGAAACCATAAATCGTACAAAAGAATTGTGCTTGTTACTTTTTGTAATAATCTACTGTGTTTGTGCCAAGCACAAATAGTAGTTAACATTTTTAAGGAAAACTGCAAAGCATTCAGCAGTTGGATACTGCAAGTCTAACCTAATGCAGTCCCAGTTGACTTTGTAAGAGTCAGAATTAACAGCTTGAAAAGTTAGGAAGTGGCTCTTATTGTATCTGCTATGTTTTTGTGCCTTACAATGCTGAAAAGACACTGGGAAGTCTGATGAGACGGATCTGTGGGCTACATAAATGCTTCAGTAGTGTTTTCTTCCACTTAATTCAAAATTGAAACTTTAAGGCCACTTTTAACAACACTAGTGGAAAGATGTCAAGCATGTGTTGCCTTTTCCATAAGTGTGTATTTATTAGGATAAGTAGGTGGTTGATAGTATCCTGCCCAAGTCTGTTGGTTAATCGTGCAACGAGTCCATAATCAATGTGGTCACTTCAAACCTCTGTGTAAAATCCATTGCCAGTTTTTCTGCATTGTCTGTGCTGAGGAAAATCTCTTTCCCTTCTATAAAATCTATAGCTAAGTGTTTGAAATATTTCTAGTATAAGGATGAAAGGACATAAGTATCTTGATCTATTCATAATTTATCAAATCCTGAATGAAATGGCAAGACTTTGTAGTTTGCAGTACTTCAATTGCTGGAATTTCTTAATGAGGTATACGTTGCACATAATTAAATGGAACCAACTACTCTGTTAATTTTCATATCCATTACTTGACCTCTTCGAAACACAGGGCAGAGTTTTCTGTACCTGTGTTGTTCTGTACTACAGCCACGTTTGTTGAAGCTCACGTATATATCCTGAGGAGCCTTAACTCAAAATGTCTTTTAACTGCTAAGAATCTTCCTCTGTAGCGCTCTATGGAGAAATCACTGTTTTCCAGGAAAATCACCCTCTTCTGATGCCCTTTGTCAGATCCAGGAACTGAGAGTTCAGTCTCAGGTCTGGGCAAGTCACAGTGCTCTGACAGATTGCTGCAGAAAAGCCTGAAGAGACACGTGGAGTTGGTTGAAAGTGAGATAAAGAGTAAGAGCATATATTTAAGTTTTCTCTGTAATAACAGTACTTACACTCAGAGCCTGCCTGTCAGGAGCGAACTGATTAATTTCTGTAGTTCTGGTAGAACAGCAGATTGGAACAGAAAGAGGTAGCAAGCTATTAGGGAGTAGTGTTGCATGCTTTTCTGTACCTGCTGAGATTTGCTTAATTTGACTGGTGAGAACTATCTAAAAACTTGTGCCGATCACTTTTACACACATTCCACTCTGACAAGAGAATGAAAGATCTGCACAAGGATGATCTCTGTCCATTACTTTGTTGAGATTTTTATTCTATTGGTAGTGTTGTAGCACTGCAATGAAGAATATTTCTGCTTTTTTCCCTTAGCTGTCTTCTCTTTACTAGACATTGTATAGCACTGAGAAGGGGGATAACAGTTGGCAGAAGACAGCACCACTGTTTACACTGTATTTTTGTATTTGAAAATTGGTATGTGGGTTGATTAGGTATGATACAAAGAACTTGCAGGCACAGAAAAGTCTTCAAGTGACTGATAAATAGTTAATTGGAATTGAATAAAAAAAATAACCATTCTGACAAAGTGTTAACATTTTGTTACAACTGTTAGCTGAACTAATGTTACTTCTGTTAAATAGTTTCTTAGTGTAGATTAATTGCTCTCTCCGTGTGATATTTGTTCACTGCATCTACAGTGAAGTCACTATAGCTTGTAAGAATAACAGTTTTCCCTCTGCCTCTAAGACTACTAGTTGTTCTGGTCACATAAACATAACATTTTAACACTTTTTTAACACTTTTATTTCCTCAGAACTTTGAAACGGGCCTCCTGCCAGATTACCTTATATCATATTCATCAAAATTCAAGAAAAATATGTGAATATTTCTTCCTCTCCAGTAGATAAATACATGGCAAAATTCTGCTGAGGTTCATCATGATGATACCTTGGTGACATGCTAGGAATTGAGGCGGTTAGTTTCAGCTAGGTAATTCTAGCAGTTACATTTGTACATAGTGGTCAGCATGACCTACATGTGATTTATTCTGGTGGCTGATGATAATTGAGTAGTGATAATTGGAAGTCTACTGTATGTTCTTTTAAAAGGAAATGTTTGGTTAGAACAAATGGCTGCTTTATTGCTTGGTGATTGATTGTATTATTTCTTGTAACTGCAATTCTTTCTTCCAAAAAAACAACCCATTCCAAGGCAGTTTGAATAAGACTTTCCATGAGTTCAGAGTTTTGGTGCAAAATAGCTGGGTGACAAAACGTCGGTCTCCTGAAGGATGCTTTTAGACAGCAGTGTGGTGAACCAGGTACTCGGCAGTGGGGAATTAATTTTGCATCTTCATCCACGGAGGAAACGTGTACTCACCTCTCTCTGAAATATATTCAGAGGGTATTTTTTTTTTAACTGCGTTGACAAGAGCACCAAATTTGTGTGTTCAGGCAAAGAGAACAGGTTCCAGAATCCTGCAGATATAATATTTATCACTTTATTGAGCACAACAGTGTTGTGGTGGATTTAAATGAGCGTGTTATTCTTTATCTGCTGATTTTCTATACATATAAACTTTGGTTGTATTCAGGTCTTCTTCTCCAGTCATAGGTGCAGATATTGTACCTTTTAAAAACTGATTTGATGTCTTGAATCTTTGGGATTCAAGACGACAGAGGGAACTGTAAATTACTGTGTATAAGTGAAGTGTAAATGTTTGAGACCACATGCATATGTTTTTCAGGATTCCTTTTTAAGACGTTGGGTTCTCAGTTTATTATCTGCCTTTTTAAGACAACAGCCTATGGCACTAAAATCTATATTTTTCCACTAACAAAGAAAGGTGCCTCTGATGCATAATGAATGCAAGTATTTGCTTTTCTTTTGACTTTGACTTTAACTCCATTGAGTTTAACAAGGAAAACAAAAGTCATTGCTTCAGCTTTGTGTGCCTGTCTGGAAAGAAGTGACGATACTGCTACAGGCGTGCTTTGAGCAATGGCTGGGGCATTTACCCAGCTCATATATCCCTGTCATAAAGAGTCAGTTTCTCTTCTTCTGAAGTCAGATGTAGTGATGTAGGCTTTCTCTGAATCATTCACAGGGAAGAAAAAGCATTCTGTCTCCTCTGAAAGAGAATCATACCTGTGATGGATACTTTCCTGTAATGAAATAAAGGAATATTAAATAATGTCCTAAATCTGAGTAAATAATTTGGATTATTGCATGATGCAGTTAGGAGCTGGCTATTGCCTTAGAAAAAAAATGAAAGCTAAATCAAAAAGAGATTAAGTTGTAGCTTCCATGTTTTTTAAGTTAACAAACATTCTCTAAAGATTGGAATAGTAAAATGTGTTTATTGTAATTCTCCTTCAAATTCTGCTTGTCCTCGTGGATCCATATGTTAACAGCCTGTCATACGGTCTGTGTTTCCAGTTCTCTAAGCTCTGTTACAGTTGAAGTACATGGCTACAGGGTACATCCTGGAAAAACCGGGAATAAATACAGGGTGGTGTATCCTTGATTTTCAGGGTGGTTCAAAATAAATTTATTGAATAAGCAGGAATGTTTTTTGTGCTTTGGGTAGATACTTTGCACTCAAATTAAAAGTCAGATTTGTGGTTCATTTAAAAGTAAGTTCGCTTTGGTTTGAGTGTTTGAGTTGTTTGTTGTTTTTTGTTTGTTTGTTTGTTTTTCCTAATTGGTTGTGAATTGCTGCCACCATCAGTATTAGCGTCGAGGCTTTGAGCCCACATATTTATAGTATCAGACAACTGAGATGAAGAGAGTTTCCTTTTTTCTGCATAAGCACAACATACAAGAACCAGACTTGGAAAGGACAAAATGTAATTTGTCTGTGACTTCTTGTCTAAAGATATTCTTCCTGATACTGTGAAGTTCTTAAGAATAAAAGTTTATGCCGTAGTGTTACTGCAGAAATGTTAAGAATTTCTTTATCTTTGTTTTCTCGTTTATTTTTGCAAAGACTCTTTAAAACCTTCCCAAATACACATAAAATAATTCTTAGATCTACGTGAAATATCCACACTCAGTTGTCTGCAATACTTCCTACTAACTTCATGAAGATTACAGAGGATTTGCTGTTAAGAAATTTGGCATCACAAATGTTGAATACGTAATTGTTTGGATTGTTATGCTTTATGTGTTTTGGTTTGGTTTTTTTTTGTTTTGTTTTGGTTTTTTTGGGTTTTTTTTAATCATTCATTTCCCCTTAGATCTGTACATATTAAATATGTATGGTTTTGTGTGTGTGCAAAAAAATGCTGACAGCTGGCCATAGTATCTGAGATGACCGAGTTATTGCTAGACATATGCTGAGCTAGGTGTGTGAAAGTGTTGAAGGTATTTTTGAAAGCCATTCGATTATATTCAGTACTTGGGTTCATTTTTGAGTCGTTGTAAGTATCGGCTTGTAGTATGAAATTTTCAGTTACAGGCAATAAGCACACACTGAAATTCTTCCTGAGTTCACGTGAGGTTAATTCACCTTCTGAAGGGAGAGAAAACTGGAAGGGAAAAAGATGTTTTGCCAGGGTTAATAAAATAAAAAACAGTCTTGCGTTTGCTGCTCTGAAAAGCTGTAGTGCTGCTGGGTTTTGTGTGCATGGCTTTCCCCCAGGCTCCCTCTTATACGGAACTGTGAAGTTTCATTAGTGTGGGGAAAGTGGTTGCTCTCTACCCAAACACTGATCCAAGCTTAGCCAGATGGCCTCTGGAAATTTCAATTTGCCCCAAGATGTTCTTCATTCTCAAAGCAAAATTATTCTAGATTCTTTGCAGTAGATGTGTTACAAAAGCACCAAGAAGAGAACATGCTTACCAGTAAGCATTTTTGTCTGTGAGAAGTTGGAGTGATTCAGTGAAACAGAAAACAGCAACTCTTGCCATCTTTTCCCATTGTTGCTTATATGTCCAAATTGTTTCTGCTAAGAAAAATCAGATGTACTCCGATTAAGTTATTCAATTACATTTCTCTGATACTCCTAAAGCATGTATTTCTTTAGTTGTATGGGACTTTGATTCAGTCAAACTTCGGTCTCATGCTGCTATTTCTAAGTCAAGTGAAAGGAGATGCCTCTGAGAGCTGAGTCGTTTGTTTCCTTCCTCTTAAAACAGAAGTAATTTTATGAGTGTGACAGGTGGCCGGTATCTTTGCTTTAAATCTGAAGACTGTTTTCAATTGTAAGTAGTTAAATAAGTGTATGGATTAACTTAGGCTGAGCAACAGTTATCAGTCATGAAGGATGACTCTTGAACCATCTTTTTCCCCTTAGATTTTTCTTGTTTGAAGCAAAGACTTACTTGCTTATGTCCACTCTAAGATATAAAATAAAGAGCAAGTTCTTCTGAGTTCTGTTCATTTATCAGCCTAAACCCAGAATTTCGTGATTTAAAGTTCTTCTGTTAATATGCTGGCATTTTTCAGTCGTTGCAGGTTACTTTGTCGTGGCTGCTTTGAGTCTTGCATTTATACAGCTAATATAAACATAGGTTCTGTAAGGACTATCTGTACAGCTACAGCATGACAGATTACTCTGTGCAAAATAAGGTTACGGTCATAGGGAGATTCTATTCAAGGCTACAGAAAGAAGGGAATAAAAATAAAAAGATAGATATTTTCTCTGTAGGGCACTGTAGGACAGTGTGTGTGGGGAGCTGCTGTCCAAGAACTCTTCAGCATTTAAATCAATATAGTTTGAAAGACTCTCATGCAAGTAGATATAATAACCTCTGTAATACTAATGATCAGTTATCCCTTCCATTGGGAAACTGTACCAGTCCCAAGTACAAAAATGGTCATTTAAAATGTCTTTACTAAGCAGCACAGTATTCTACAGAAGTAAATCTTGAGTAGATCTGGCTCCCTAAATGGTAATTCCATCTTTTTTTAAAAGGTCAGCTCAATTAAATTTTGGCAAGATTGAGTCTTCATTGTCTCTTAGTATATTCATCAGGACACATTGGCTGGTAGCTTGCAAGTGTTCATGAGCAAATCGGGTTAATAATACACTGGTACCAGTACAAATAGATTGTCCTCATCACTGCATAGACAAAACACTCATGAGAACCGTGCAATTCTTTAAGCACTAGTGGCATGATATAATGAAGTTGTATTCCATTAAGCAGTTGTATACAAGGGAGCAAAATGTCATCACCTGAGTGTGGCTGCATTTCTGTGATACAACCTCATCTGTTCCGTCAACTAGTTTTGCTGTGATCAATAAGCAGTTTTCTGTGGCCTTTCACTACTGTCAGATGTCATTGAATGATGTAAATACACGTCAGAAACTAGAAACTTGACAGCTCACCTAGACTAAAGAGAGAAGTGCAGGAGGGGGTGTGCTGCTGGGATAGACAGAGATGACAGCTGGATGTCTGCTGTGTATAAATGATTTGGTATTGCTACAGACGAGATTTTTCATTTTCCATAAGCATGCAGCAAGATGATCGTGCCTTGTACATGAGTCAGATAATTCAGAAATACTGAAAAACGCCTCCTTGTATTACAGGACACAGGACAAAGCATTTTAAATGGTCTACTTACCTGTGACCTTTTCCTTTTATTCTTGTGTCTGTATGCTAAGTCTTGAGTCCTACCTTCTCTTAAAATAAAGGAAGATGAAATAAGTGTTGAAAATAGTCTCCCTTGCAGGGAAAGTCTCCAGTCATGTTGGCGTACTCTTTCATCAGATAACTGACTTTCATCAGCAACTTCAGGTTTGCGTTAGCGAAGCACAGGATCAGAACTTTGTGAGTGTTGTGCTGTGTTGTCGGGTTCTTTTGTTTGGTTGGTTTGGTTTAGATTAATTGTGGAGTAGTTTCGAAATGGCTTTCAGAACTGACAGCGGAGGATTGAAGAAAATGGATGTATTCCACTGTGATGAATTTCAGATGGGGTGTGCAGTTTTATTCTTACTTGAAATGTTTGATTGAATTTCACGATTCCAACAGGGCATCAGCTGGCATAACTGTTAATAAAAAGAGGTTAGTGGCACTCAGTTTTGCACTTCCAGTTTTTAGGAATGGATTTTTGTTCCGGTTTTAATGTAAGAAACTTATGACACAAATTCCAAGCACAATTTTCTGGGAAATGGGGATGTTTCTGTAATCGGTGTTTGTAGATGAACAGACACTTAAACTGTTGAAGAATAAGCATAGTGTTTGGCTTTTTCTCTTAAGTGTTGATTTACTCCTTAAGAAAGAAAGACATCCTTAACCATACTCGCAGTCTCATAGGAAGGAAAGCAAGGAAGCTGTGCATTTGAAGAGAAAGCAAATAGGAAAATCAAATCTGCTTTAAATATATATATATATATATATATATATATAAATCTAGTAATGTGAAGTAGCATGAGATCTGTGCTTTTACCTATTTAGAACAGCTGTCATTGCCACCTGGTGCCTTCTACTCTTGCTTTCCTGGCCACTGGCGAAACTGCTTAGGAGATGAGGGTTGAGGATTCACAGCCTTAATAAGATTAACATGCTTTGAATGCTTTTCCCCTGTCACTGGAACATGGTTTTTATGAAGGAAAGCTTCAGAGTCCATCATTTATATTGTTAATTATTTGGAGTGAGTTATCTCTGTTTCATATAGGAGGAATAGGCTAGTTGCTCATCTGCCCACATACATCAGTAACAAGCACAACTGAACGCAAAGCAGATGATGGTGAATCAGTAATTGCTTCTCTGCCAGCATACTTAAATTCATTTACTGGATATGATGAACTTGTAACTTCTGCAGTGGAAGGAAGGCCTCTGTGGATGTTGTGTGTGGGCTGATTCTTATTTTGAATCACAAAGTGGTTTTGAATTAATTTCTGAGTTGACTCATCAACTCACAGGCAGCGTTGTTCTTTATGCAAGTGTGAAATGTGTGTATAGAATAATTGCCACGACAAGAGTAGTATCAAGGTATGGCTATTAAGTGAAACTTTTGTCTCTGATCTCATTTTGACTGCTTTTAATGGGGGAGAAATGGCAATGACTGACTTGTAGAGGGGAGGAAGTTATTGGACAGAAGAAAGCTATTTTAGCTGCAGTCTTGTCTGTCTGGAGTCAGAATTCCTTGAGAATGGTTACTCCTGAAGATATGGAAGTCAGCTCTTCAACAGCATAGTGCTTTCCCGTGTTTTCAGATACTTTCAGTTCTAAACAAGTCTACTCTGTATTAATTCAGTTTGTTTTACAAAATCACTTTTGCTTTACTCTGGCTATTTGACTGCTAACACTGCAAGTAAGATTAGATATTTTGTAGTCCAGTGTAGACCCTCTAAGTGTTGTAACCTCCAGAATACCTTGAAAATTGCCACATCAAGAGTGTGGAATTCCATTTTTCCATTGCTTACAATCTTGCACTTAATGTGACACTATGTTTTTAAAGCTCTTTCTAGAGCTATTCCTGCAGTAGTTCTGAAATACTCTTGCAATTCTAAATGTACTACACAGTGTTAGTCAGATTTCTGATAAGAGAATTGTGTGGTTGACCCAAACTTGTTGAGATCATATCAATTTTCTGTATCCTTCTGGTGTGTTTTTTTTTCCTCCGTGTATTGCATCTAATAAGATAAATATATAGTTGTATTTTTGTATTTACAGATTTTGCAGTGTTTCTGTCACTTCAAGTTCTTGTTCCTTATTAAGACTTCAGAGATACAAACCAGTAGCTCAGTAATTGCTTTCTTGAATCTGCCTTTAATAATTACATTTAGTAAAGCTGTATCGAAAATTAGAAAGGCAGACTAATGGAAAACTAGATTTTTCACTGAATTAGAAAGCAAGACAATCCATATATTGACAACATTTCAAGTTGAAACAGATCAGGAAAACTGTTTTGGACTGTCTGTGCAAAGAGGCAAACAGAGGCCTGATGTGCAGTGTCATCTGCATTTTATACAGCCAGAGAAACTATAAGAGATTTCATGTAGGTAGGTGTCTTGAATGGGGACAGTACAAATCCGATTTGGGAGCAAGTCACTTGAGGTTTTGGTTTTTTTTTTTAGTCAGAGATTTTTTTTCTTAACACGAACAAGAAGTCCAAGAAAGTACAACTTTGTGCTGATTAAAGCGCCTTGAAATAAAAGGCTAGGGAGAGATGAAGCATATTTTGTTATTGTAGACTGGACCATAATCTGCTGAAGAATGTTTCTTGAGTTTGTTATGACAGCACTGTGAGCCAGTCTGCATGAAGAGGGTAGGAGAGAAAAGGTATTTGGTCATTGTTTAGTCACAACTGAGACCTCTCACCAAAAATTTAAGGCATCTGGATTCCCATTTTAAGAACAAGCAAAAACATTAAAACTATTTTCAGACTTCTATTCCTGATACGGTGAATGTTTTAAATGCTTTAAATCAAGCAAGCACTTGATTTACTTACAAGCACAGCGTTTACAGTAATAAATGGGTGCTTGCAGCCACAGTGATATTTAAGGTTAGAATAAGTGGGTTTACATCAGGTTGGTTGCCAGCTGTTGCTGGGGTCAGTTCTCTGTAAGGTTTCCATTGATGATCTGGATGCAGGACACCAATGCACACTGAGTCTGCGGACAGTGCTGAATCAAAAGAGCTGTTTGATTTCTTCAAGGACAGATAGGCCTTGCAGAGAGATCTGGAGAAACTGGAGAGCTGGGAAGTCTGCAACCATGTGGAGCTGAACGAGAGCATGTGCTGTATTCGGCACCTGGCAGAGGGCAGCCCTTGGCTCTTTGTACAGACCAGGGGCTGAGGAGCTGCAGAGTAATCCCACCCAAAGGGATGCAGGGTTCCAGTACAGGGTGTGGGTCTGGGTGCTGCTGTGTGGGGCCAGGGGTGGGACTCAGGGGTCTTTGTGGTTTTATGAACAACAAAGGAAGTAACACTAGACAGCCACCAATCTGAGGATTGCATCCATTTATGGAACCTGTTAAAAGTGTTATGTTAATATTGTTCTCACTTAGAATGGAAATGATGAACGCAAGAAAGCACTGCCAGTTAGCAGAAGTGCTGAGAAGAACAAAAGGGAGATGCTTTGTTTGAAGGGGGACATGCCTTCAGTTTCCTCCTAGTTGTCTTTATTTGCTGGTGGAGCTGATCAGTGTTACTTGTAATCTGGGGAGGATTCTGTGGATTGTGAATAAACTGCTACTTCAACAGTAACTTTTTTTCACTATCTGCTTAAAGATGAAAGACGCACAGAGAAAAATATTGTGAAATTAATGGAAATACTTATTGTCTCTGTAGTTTAACACTAAGCACCACCCAGCCTCTTGCTGGATAAGACTAAGAACTTATGGCTTGAGTTGCAGTTTGCTAGGTGAAGCAAAACCTGCATATGTGAGCAGAGCAAAACAAGGAGTTCATTCACTGCTTCCTGTTGGCAGGAAGACATTCATCCACTTCCAGGAAAGCAGGGCTCATCACGTGTAACAGTGTGTTGGGAAAATAAATGCTATCACTTCTTTACCCCAGCTTTTATTACTCAGTATGACTTCATATGGTGTGAGATTTTGTAAAAAGCATCCAGTGCAAAGAAAGGTCTGGAAATAAAATAACAGACTTTGCAGTACGTATTGCTGTTTCTGTTTGGTAGGATTCACAAGCTGCATGTTTTGGGTTATAACGGGTTGACTTGTCTTTTGTGCAAAGCCTTTTTTGAAACCCATTGTATTGGGAGGTAGTTGTAAACTGCAGTAACTCATCTTTTCTTCCTTCACGTCCATTAGAAATGCTGTCAGTTTTTCCTGTCAGAAATGTTAATGTTCAGTTTCAGTAGAACATTACAATTATACATGAAGTTACTGATTAAGATCTTACAAATCTAGTGTGATAAGAGAGTAAGAAAATGTCACCCTTCTACCTATTGCAGCAGTTTGCTCTTTTTTTACCTGTATGTCTTAATGAATTTTCCTCCATTTTCTATGAGCTTAAATTATAATTAAGGAGTTTTTTCCTACTGAAAAATCCTCAGCTGGGTTAATTGCATATTTTTAATGCATTTCAATGATACAGAAGTTTTGAGAAAAAGTAACTTTTAAATGCATTTCAAGAATGCCTTGCTTGTTGATTTTCCAGTTACTTATTGTTGTCATATCCCAAAAACAGTGTCTGGAGCAAAATGTTATATTGGTTCACGATTGTGCAGATGACATCTTTTTGAGCCTTTCTTTTTTCTCACGGGGCAGAGGAGCAAAGAGGTATTTTTCATGGAGAGTCTCCTTCTTCAGGTAGAAAAATCAGTACGTTTTGTTGAATAGCTCTTCTGTTTGATATACTGTAGGAGGAGCTGAGAAGTGTTGAACCTAAGAGTAGAACATCAGTGTTCCCTGCTGCAGTTCCAATTCTGATGTTAAATCAGATGCTTACACTGATGGTACATGTGGGAGATGGCTTTGGGCCATGTGTGGGCTTTTGTGTGAGCTTGGAAGGAGCTTTGTTCCTCTTGTTTTCCCTCTGCATTGTACCACCCTGATAAAGAGCCTTCAGCAATAATGCTGAAATGACAGAATCAGGAAGAGGCTAGGAAGTTCAAGAGTCACAGATTCTCATGTCTGAAATAGGGACCAGTAAAGCCGTGCGTGTCATGGATAATGTGTCTGTGTAAGCATATTGGCTGTCTCTGGTCTAGATCTGTTGGCTCTCTGCGGGCTTGGGCTTTTAACCTTAGGCCTCTGAATCGTGCCCAAGTGAGATGCTTTAAGTAGGTTTTCCTGGGGAAAACCATAAATTCAATCCTTCAGCGCTGCAATAGCAAAATTCCCAGAGTCTGTAGATTTACAGTTTGCATTAATCTTGAGGCCATACTGTACGCTCTATTTTTTTGTACTGTTTCTTTCACGTTCTCATTCCTACATGGGAAGAAGCTATAAAGGTATGTGCTTTGCTCATTGGTTCCCACAACAGTGGCAGTCCTGCAAGTGAAACAGACACATATAGGGGAAAGGTAGTGTGCAACTGACTGCTGAGAATGTGTCTGCAAAGCTGGGTTGCTGTACAACGCTGATGTTTGAGTGCTTAAATCTGTAACAGTCATTTCTTAGGGGTTTCCCTTTTTCTACTGTTTATTTCTGAGAAGGCACAAAGGGATGAAAGGAAGGGAGTGCAACTTTTGGAGAGGTATTGCCCCAGCTACACGGGTGGTGGATGTCCCTTGTGTAGACTCCTAGACTGACATCCACCTCAGCTTTCAAATGTTTAAACGTCATCCACTCGTTTCTTCCCCCCTGCTATCACAGTGGCTCCAGCTTTTGGGTGAAGCATGGAAGTTCTGTTCTGCAGGCCTGAAATTCGCAGTAACTTTGTGGAGATTCCATAAAATTTCAACTGTATTCTTGGCCTTATCCACGTCTTGGGGGATTTACTGTGAAATGTATAAAATGGTTTTTCTTTGTTATTGGTTTTGGTTTGTTTGTTTGTTTGTTTGTTTGTTTGTTTTTTGTATCAGAGGTGGTGGTTGTTTCTTTTGTTCTTTTTCTCACAAATAAAGCAAAGTACATTTTTCTTTGAGGATGTGCTTGGAGTGTCTCTGTTGAAACCTTCTACAAATGTTTTCTATCTGAATCACATAATCTGGTGCAGAAACGTCTAAGCCCAAAAATTAGAGGTTGGCAGAACTGTAAGAAACTGAGCACAGTCTTGTAATGGAAAATATTAGATTGTTCTAACTACTCGTGTCACTGCCAGTAATTTCTGTAATACAGCTCATTAAATCAACTCCGTCTCGTATCCTCATGGTATGTTACTGAGCTGCAAGCTAAAAATAGCACCAGTGTGTGTGAACTGCTGCATGAAGCAGGAAAGCAAGGAATGCATTGATGCAAAGTGAATGCCACTTCTTTATCCCTCCATATTTCTTACTTGTGAGAAGCAAAGGTGCGAGAACAGGTGAGCAAGGAGAGAGGATGTACAGAATGATGGGCAGCTGCTACTTGAAGCAGCTGGAGGTAAATACCTCATAGACAACCAAGGCCAGGTAAGTTGCTGTGAACAAAGAGGTGATGATTCTTGTAAATAAATAGAAAACTCAACTTGCACCGCAACTAAAAATATGAAGTAAACTAAGAAAAGTTTGAATTCCTCCTGCAAGCAGGTACTGGAGACTCACAGTTATGGGGCTTTTGTAACAAAAAATACTTGAAGGGGTTATTTGTGGCAGAGTTTAATGTGAATAGAAACTGCAGAAGTTTTTCTGAGGTGTTTTTGGTTTTTTTTAATAAAAGGTAGGATTCAGAAAAAAAACAAACAAACAAAGATTCAGTGAGTTTTACATAAGGGTGTCAAATTGTCATTAAGCTCATAATAACTTAAGAATATTTGAAGCCTCAGAATGAGGGAATAAATGATATCTGTATCGCCCATTTGTGTAGCGGCATCTTCCTGTCATCCTTTTATCTTCTTTTTGTCCCTTGGTAGCACTTCTGAATTCGTGCAGCAGGGTTTAGGGGCTGTGCTTATCTGAGTGGCTCGGTATCTGCAGGTGGTGGTGCATATACAGCTTGCTTGGAACAGTGAAACAAATGTGCTTCAGACCCAAGAATCGGGAGCTTGGACTAACACTTCATAGATAAGTGAGCATTTGGGTACTTTTTTCTCACAGTGCTGTGTTTAGAAATCCTCTGGTTTTTATTAGTGGAGTATCCAAGCCAAGCTGGCTCCTCTGTAGTCTGTGCATGGCCATGACTTAGAATCATAGAATCGTTTGAGTTGGAAGGGAACATGAAAGGTCATCTAGTCCAACTCCTGCAATGAACGGGGACATTTTTACTCCATGACTGTATCACAGTCAGAACAACAGCCAGCCCAGGCAACAATGACTTATTTTTTTCCCTTATTTGAGAAAAAGTAACTTGCAGATTTTTAGACCTCTGAATTAGGTGTTTTTGACGAGACTGATGCGCTGAATTATCTTTGGTTCATATTAAACATTTAGCACAGGTTTCAGTAGTCTGTTACGTTTTGCTTTGTTTGCAGCATGCAGTTCTTGCACATTCCCAGTATCAGACTCAAACTATAACCTGTTTCAAACCCTTCTGAAATATGTTGTATCGGCCAGATAAAGTGTTACGTATACATGTACAGGAATGTACTCACTGTTTACTTTACTATCTCCCAAATGATGGAGAGACCAGTTATAAATTAACATAATCCTCACTGAATCAATTTTCATTGTCTTCGGAATTATAAATATTTAATTGTATAACCAGTGCTCTCTGATAGGTTATTCAATCTTGTAGAGCAGCATAGCTGAGAGGATGCTTCAGTTTTATATATTGTTCTGAATATCGGTTTGTATTAGTATATCTGCTGCCTTTGAATCCACTTAATACATCGATGTAATTGAATTGAATGTAGTTCTGTAAGTGTTTCACATGTTGCATTACCTCATGCACGGGTGTTGAGTTGAATCCTATGCTGCCTGAAGTCTTCCACTGCTGCCAGTACAGGTCTGTCTGAAATGTCTGTGGTTCAGCTGCTTGCTGTATTTACACTGTACGACTAGGAATGAAAGTTAGGCAATGTTTGTCTCTCATCCTTCTGTCCTCCCATTGTCAAGATCTGTGACAGCACTGAGTCCAAAGGGATGTGCCTGCGTCCCTCTGAATCCCTGCACCAGGGGAGATTCAGGTTGCACATTAGGAAATACCCTGAGAGAGTGACTGCAGTGGGCTGCCCAGGGAGGTGGTGGAGTCGCAGTCCCTGGAGGTGTTCAAGGAACGTGTAGCTGTACTGACAGACATGGGTTAGTGGGAAATAGTGGTGACAGGTGGATGGTTGGACTGGATGATCTCAGAGGTCTTTTCCAACTTCGGTGATTCTGCAATTCTGTGATCCTCTGGACTTCACACTCATTCAGCTTCCTTCTGTTGGATGTCTCCACCTCACCAGCTGCAGCTCCTGCAGGAATACCTGGAGAGATCTAGGCTGGTCCTGGCAGCACCGGCAGACTTTGCCAGTTCTGCAGCTTGTGCAGCCCTCACCACTGCCAACAGGGCATGAACTAATTCTGACTTACAACTGTCTACATTCATTGTGGCCACTAGGCTAATTACAGCATGGACACTGTTAGCCCCAGCAGGTGAATTCAGGACCTTAATAACTTAAATCTTAATCTGGGCCCAGTATTTTATTGTTTGTTTGGCACTGTTTGTGATGGCTTCTCTTACAATTTCTCAAGCAGTTGCACAGCATTTTTTGTTTCCATTCCATCTGCCTTCTGTACAAGTGAAGAACCACCTTGTTTTCTCTAGTTTAATGCATCAAAAATGAAATCCTGATAACCTCTTTCAGGTCTTCTCTCTGTAGCAGCAGGCTCAGTCCAGTAAGACATGAAGCTGCTACACAGCTTGTTGAGTTGGTCTTCATCCCATTTTCAATTGCTGTTCAAAAGAAATTAACTTTGCAGGGAAACCTTTGGTGAGCAAGATTGCCTTCTTTAATAAATGGCTATAGTGACTCTTCAGAAGCAAACGCTGATGTTTGAAATAAAGCTGCCAGTTTTGTATAAGAACAATACAGATAGAACGCAACAGCTTAGGTAGTTTTAGCTCAGTTCTGAAAGGCAGAACAAACAGTATTTCTTTGCCTTGCGCTACAAAGAATGTGAAGTGCATTTTATGTGTGCTGGCTAAATCCCATTGTGTTTAGTATTCCTGTGTGTTTAGCAACCTGTCAGCACAGGAAAAAGCTAAATTTGTGTATCATGGTAAACATATATATGAGACAGTGCAAAGCCAGCTTCTTTGAAGTGTGATGCCCATCACCGTGCTGTGTTCTGTTTGAATTGATTTCTGGCTGAGATCTGGGTTGCATGGCACATGTTTCTCTAAATGTAGTCTTTACACGTCGCTCACATGTTCTAAGTAATCGCTGTTTGTGCCAAGTGTTGGGTTAACTCCTTCCTTAATATATCAAAGCCTCGAGGAATAGGATGTAATATCTTCATTGTGCCCACAGCTCTGCTTGCAGGTGCCACTCAGCCTTGTCACACGCTGGTGCCTGGACTTGGTATTAGCTGGGTTATTGAGTTTTCACCAAAACTCCAGGCTTCTGAAAGGGACATCTGACACGGCTGTTATTTGCTGTTGGCACAAAGAAGGCTGCTGCACACTGGTTTAATCATGCCAGAGAGTTTATGGTAATTCAGTAAGCAAGTCGGGAGGATACTGAATTATTGCAAGTTACATGCGGCTGCAGTGTGTGCTTTTTTAACATGTTCTTGGACACTGTTTGGTAATTTTTTTAGCACGCATTCAGTATCAATATTTTGGAAGTCTTGGATAGCCCACAAGTTTTCAGACAGCAATTACAAACGCAAACAAAATAACACAGACTTTAAATTATCATAGAAGCATAGCAGGAAGGGACCTTTAAAGGTCATTTGATCCAACTCCCCTGCAATGAACACAGACACCTACAGCTCAATCAGGTGCTCAGAGCCCTGTCCAGCCTGACATTGAGTATCCGCAGGAAAAAACTTTGGTTTCTAGCTTCCATTAAAGTGGAGTTTCTTGCAGCTAGTTGACTGCAGCAGGGGGATATTTTCATTGTAGCTGGGAGCTGCCTCTTACCTTGAAAGGTGCGAGGATTCTTCACAGTCTGTGGATGAAATAGCAGTGTTTCGTGATGAAATATGACTGCTAACATTTGGTCACACTTCGAGTTCATCTGTTACACGTACATTTTTTTGTCATCTTTTTTTGCTTCTTGTATTCAAGTATTTCATCCCAGTTTATTATTTTTATTAGAAAATCCGTATCTCTCCCATTACAAAGCCTCATGGTTGTTCTATTAGTTGAATATTTCTGATAAGAGACATTGAGATAATCCAGATGAAGAAGTGGAGCAGAGCAGGCTATTATTTTTGGTTTTGTTCTGTGTGACTGTGAGGGCTGTGATATATTCAGAACCTTTTCCTTTTTCAGTAAAAGATCAAGACATTGTTTCGTGATTTTAATTCAAAGGATGCTAGCCAGATAGGTGACCACGCTGACAACTAGGCTTTAAAGGGGTGCCACCTCCGTAGCAGTTGTTCTCTGCAGGTCTAATAAAGAAAAATACCAAAAACAGGGTCAGATCTTGTAGCTTCTTGCTTGGTTACAAATTATATTTCCATAGTCAGTGTTTCACTGGCAAGGGAAAGGCTTTTGAGCTTGGAAAGCCAAGAAAGTTATTCTTCAGGAAATGACAGCAAAGCTCCTATGGGATTTTTTTTTTATTATTTTCTTTTTTTATGAACGATGTGTTTGGAAAAGATTGGTTTAAAGTGAGTTGAAAAAAATCAGAAAACTACTTACTCTTACATGTCAGCAGCTCCTTCACTCAGCAGTGACACTTGCACAGAAGCCTCCCTCGAGCCTCCCGTCTTGCAGGAGTTAGTCTCACCGGGTTGTGCTATAAATCGTTCTACCAGCTCTCCCTCTAAACACTAAGAAATGTGACATACTTAAAGGCCATCCTCAGAAAGAATACCCTAGAGTCCTGTGCACGCTTTGTGTGTAATTCCTACCAATACTCCATTTTATGACTGTGGAGCACCTTTACTGCAAAAGAGGGTAGAATATGGATTATCCTTAATTATTTCATAGCTTTTGTGGGAAAGACAAACTACATGCTAAAGATCGTTGAACAGACCGTAGTCTGGTCTTCTTTTGTGGGCTCTAATTAATACCTGATCTTGTATCTAGGACCGAGTTTAAAAGCTTGGATCTATGTAAGATGGATCACAGTATTTAGAGTGCAGGGAAGATGGCAGGCTGCAGGTCTAATAGGGCTTTTGAACTGAGTTTGGGTTGGACAGCATACCTGGAAATGCAATGGTTGTGAATCTCTTGGGAGCCTTTCTTTGTCCTTCCATATGGCCATGACAAAGATTTAAGGCTGAGTGTCTTGGCGCTTTAAATGCATTAGCTGTTCCTTGGACAAAAGGCACGCTGAAGCTTCTAAAGGGATGCATTTATTTCTGTAAGTAATGCATTAAATAGAAGTAGTGTTGGTAAGTTTGCTATTAGGAGAGAAGAGCTCAGTACAAGAATCCTGTAGGATTTTCTTTCCTGTTGAATATTAGATGGATGTGTCTGTTTGCTGTAAATATCCCTTTTTCTGCTCCTGGCTTTTGCATCTCCTCACTCTGAACAAAGTTGCCCCCAAACCTTTTTTCTCAAGTGTAATTTCTCAGAATTTTATATACTTTGTAACTAATTTTCTCCCTATATATGAATACACACTAAGTGATAGTAGTAACTTACAGTGATAACAAAAAGTGTAATGTATCTAATTTATTTGATTGAACATTCAGAGTATCAACTTTGTGTTTCTCATGTAATAGGAAGCCTCGCTGCGACATTACTCTGCCAGTTTTCCTCCCTGTTCTTGATCATATTTGTCATCCTTGTCGGGTTTTGTTTAACTTGTCCTTCTGATTTTGGGGTGAGCTTCTGGTTTCTTGTGCTTTTGGGTTGGTTGTTGGATTTTTGAGACATAATTACTGGAACTGTGTATTTCTGTGTCACATTCGGAGGCAGCAGTCAGCTGTTTTTGTTAAGTGTGAGCTCTTGATGTGCATAGAACTGAAGGAGGTTGCTGTCAGTTTAGGTTTGCATGGTTCTCTACCATACCTCTGCACTTAAAGGAGTGTGTTTGTTGTATTTGCTCCTATTTTCTTCCACTTTAAGCTGTCTCAGAAATTCACAGTGATGCAACACCAATTATTTGCTCTTGCATTGTACGTTGTAGTTATTATGTAATGTTGTGCAACTGCTGTGCTTTCTGGAGCAAAAAAAAATCTTATTCTTCGTGGAAACGTGTCATTTAGCGAGAGAAGGAGTGAGTTCAAAAACTGGAGAACAGCAAAATTATGTATAATTGCCATTAACAAGAAGTGGTTTCCAGTATCTTGAGTATATGCGTTAATGACAGCCTAATGACAGCTGAATAATAATATGGGCTGGTTTTTTGTTTTTTTTTTTTTGCCTGTTTATGTCTAATGTTTTTGTTTTAAACAGCAGTTCATGCAGTGTAGATCCACTGCCAGCCCTTGTAAATTTCAGGTGGCTGCAAAAACTGAACCCAAGGGCTCTACACTGTAAGAGGCAAAGTGAAAACATTTGTATTGATGGAGCCAACTGAAGGTATGAAGGTATCAGAGTTGTGGTCTTTGAGTTGGCACTGCTGTGTGCAGAAGTCTGTGGCTCCGTGTTTGCAGGTCTCCTGTGAGGAAGACCCAGTAAATCTGTACATCCTCTACACAGCAAAACTTATGCAAACCTTGCTGGTAAGATTAAAAGGGAAGTTGACCAAGCGCTGCACACTTTTTGCTTCTGAAAACATTTATACAATTAATTAACCGGTGGTGAAACAGAGCAAAATAGATACCAGCTTTTGGAAAGAAGGTCAACAGAGGGATTTTTATTTCCCTTTAACCCCCGTGTTCCAACTATTCTCCTTCATAAATGACAGATCTGCTCTCTCTAGGCGGAAGGAGATTTCCCTGAAGTTGCAAATGCCTGACTTAGATCAGGATGGGTGCACACAAGTCTGAGTGTGATACAGGAAGGTTACCTGCCCCAGGAGCCTGTTTGACATCTCCAGGTTGCCAGCAAGCCCTGCAGCCAGCAGAACTGCTGAGCTTACATTGGTGCTCAGGCTGTTACCTGACTGAGGTGCAATTGGATGTTGTGAGTTGGTAGCAATTGCTGGAGCTTTAGTTAATTCAGAACCGTGGCAACATCTTAACCAGCCACTTGGTCACTGCTAATTTAAGTATTATTATATTGTGTTATCCATTCTTCCCCCAAATTGTCCTTGAGTCTCCATATCCGCAACACGTTTCCTGTGCAATCAGAAGCATTTTGTGCCTTCTGGAACTATTTCTTCCACGCAGTGTGTAGAGTATAAGATGTAAGTAATGTTTTCCTCTCATATAATTAGGGTGTTAAGTCTGGACTAAAGGAAAAAGTTTACATTGATTTTTCTTTGCATCCGATCCTCTTTTCAGCTCTGAACTTAAAGTATATTCCTGAGGGTACCTTGGAGTTTTTGCACATTGAGAGGAGAATTCTTTAATAGCCTATAGCTGTTCTCCCAAAATAGTCTAAATAGACAAGGAAAAAAAAAAAAATCAATGCACCCAAATAAGGTCGTTTGCTCACAGTGATTAGGACACAGAAATAGTCCTTTTCAAGGAGGCGGAATGTATCTCAAGTTATTTTGACGGATTACAAAGATCCGAACTAATTTTGGTCATGTAAACATCGGTGTGAAGTGACTCTGGTCTCATCCATCCCGCGTTCAAATGGAGGTGGATGTGTTTCGGGCTGGATTGAATGAAGTGCCATCTGTTTCTCAGGTGGTTTGACTCGCCAGCAAGAGCCATCGCGTTTAGACCTGTATTAGAAAGGCAGGTTCCAGCTGACAATAGGTAGCATTTATTCTGCAGAATTCCTGTCTGTTTGCTCTGATCCAAGCTCTGTGTACATAACTGTGACAGAAAACCCTTTTTTCTGCACGCAGATGTAAACACTGTTTGCAAATTTATTTCAAAGTACTTTCACTCGCTCCAAGCCTCAGGTCTTGATGTCATCATCTTTCCTGACCATTGTCTTTCGTTCTTCTGGAAATAATTATTTCCGGCATTTTCTGAGCAAAACAGGAAAAAACAAGAAAAAAAAAGAAAGAAAAAACTCCTGGAAAGATCAGGCACCTTTTTTGTATTGCTTTTCTGCTGATCTTGTCTTCATTTAATAGACCATGTTTTCTTGAGTACTTCAAAATATTTCTCACCACTTGCCCTTAGTACTGACCTCGCAACCTGAGAATGAAGGAAGTGTCATGTTAGTGACTACTAATTAGTGCATTCCGAGAGCTGCTTCTCCTGGCCTTCAACCTCCCAGAGGCAGCAACAAAAGCTGTCACATGTATCATAGAAAGAAAACAAGTGTTCATCGCGGCTTTTTTGTTGTTCCCCCCACACACCCCAGGTTACAGATAGTAGCTCGATGGAAACTGCATCCGAGTTTGTAGGTTAGGAGGTAATTAACCCGCAGAGTAGTAGTTGAATGTTTTTCCCCATGCATAGCACGAGGCTTTTATTACCTGGGTTTTTACTGCATGTGTGCTATTTTCATGGTAAGAAAGGAAAATAAACCTTTATTTCCTCTCAGCCTTTTTGTTGTTATTCCTGCTGTCTTATTTTTTTTTTTATACTCCCCACTGTATTAAATATTTCTGAAATTGTTTCAACATTTTTATTATTTATAATTTCTCAGGTCTTCAAAATAGAAGTGCTGATGAGTGGAAGGAAGCATTTTGTGGAGAAGAGGTATAGTGAATTCCATGCTCTCCATAAAAAGGTAATTATCTCTTTATACGTAGCAGATTTGTTTTACTCTAATTGTTTCCCCTCACTTGAAATTGTTAACGTTTATGCCTTATCTTAAATACGTCTTGTGATTCATGTCTCTGGAAGACAGTCCTTAGTTTAAACAGTTGTCTGCTTTGTGGAAGTGAGGATGGTGGGTAGTCGGCTGATATTTCTAACTCTCCTATTGTTTTTTACGTGCTGTGTTGCTAAAATGCCATCTTTAGTATGTTGGGTTTTTTTTTTTCTTCTTACAAAATGATGAAATACAGCACGTTCCTATAGCAAAGCAATACGGCTTTGTTTTTTTTATTCTGTTAATGCAAGTAATTTATGTTAAATCTATAAATTGAATTGCTAACCCTCTGAGCTGAGGCAACAGCTTGTGCACACCAGGAATCTAAGTATGAAAAAGGCTGAATAAGCTGGCTTACTCTACTGCTCTTCCTACAGTGAATGTGGTTGGAAATATCCCTTAAGCCTGTCTACTGAGTCCTCTTATTGGTGTGTGAAGTGAACTTAATTCTCTCATGATTGAGTGTCCACTAATTGTTTTGCTGTCTGTTAAAGGGAAGGTACAACTTCTCCCCAGGCGGAGCTAGGTGCTTCTATTGCAACTTACCTAAAGGCAAGTCTAAATCTTTTCTGCCTTGTGAGAAGCAAATATTGTGAAGAATAGTTCTGGAAAGGCAGCAGCCTACTGGTGTTGGGATTATGCTGAAGAGCTTCAGTCCTTTCCTGGAAGCAGGGTCAACTTTTGTTGCTTTGGCACTGAAGGAGTATGTGTAGGCTTGACTGCTTTTGCTTGTGCTGCTTTTCTTCAGCACCAAAAAGCTGCCTCTGCAAAAGATAGAGAGGAGCATAGGGAAGAGTATGTGGCATTTACAGCTCCTGCCACTGCAGCACCACAGGAGCTTGCTTATACCAGCATGTTTGGTATCCCTGAGTCATCTCAGGAATGGTCTCATTCAGGGAGGAAGCAGAGAGGAGGCAGAGGGAATGAATTTTGACAGCCTTACATTGATATGAGCCAACCTGGGACAACAGAAAGAAACTGTTGAGGTAGATGTGTCTTTGTCCTAAAGAATCTTATAAACAAATATATTTTGCTTTACTGCACAGTAATCAATATGTGCTATTATTTCTTGGCCTTTTGCTTCTTGCCTGAGTTGTGGTAATTGACTGCTACTTTATAAAGTGCATTTTCTTGTTTATTGCTTTAATTTGGATCTCTGTCACATCTTTTTTCTCGTGTTTTATTTGAATATGATAGCATGAGCAACAGCGTCAGAATCAGCAATACAGCTGTAACAAACCTAGCCTGTCCCATATGTGTGCCTTATTTTACACAAATTAATCCAACAAATGAAAGTAAAAGAGTGGGCTGACTAAAACTTGCACACAACTTGGTAAGTTAGGAAGCATTAAAAGGGAAAAATTAACTTTTCTATGCTAAAAGTGCATATCCAAGTAGATTGTTTCCTGTAGTTGACTAATTTTACTGTGCCTCCTGGAGTTGCATGGTCTAGTTTCCATTTATCTTTGTTTACTGGCACGTTTCCCCTCATTGCTCCACACAAGTGTCATGAATGACTGTACTCTTAGTCTCAGGTTTGTCACCTTCCAGAAACTCTCTTAGTAGAGAATTATCCTTAAAACACCAAAAAAAGCCATTAATGATGCCCCTCTTCTCTCTGTCCAAAAATAGCAGCAAAATATTCAGCCAAAACTCAAACAGGACTTTTGGATCACCACTGAATACGTCTTACACCTCATCTGCTTGGTGTCTGTCTTAAGTTATGCTGTGGTTTCCTTACTTGTTCCAGCACAGATGCAAAGCACCCAACATATTTGGCACAACATGCTATTCAAGTCTTCCTTTTCTTCCACAATAATACTTAGGTCTGTAGTAAACAAAGAGCTCCTGATGTGAGGATGCTTCAGTGCTTTAAGTGTTGCAGAAATACCGAAGGAAGTGTTCTCTAACAATACATACCATCATTTCACCCTTTATTCATTTGTTTTGTGTTAGAAAAAGCAGAAAATCCCAAAGGTCTTAAGATTCCCTTCTTCCCCTTTAATTCAGAAGGTAAGTCCCACTCTCCAATGCTGTACGTGCCTGAGAATTATAAAGGTATCATTAAATGTATTGCATTTTCAAGGTGCCCTTAGCACTGGGGATGAGCAGCAGAAATAAAGCCTTTGCTGGGGTAGAGAGTGGGGCAGATTGCTCCTTTGCCTGAGGAGGTTGTGCTGCACTGGAATCTTGTGCAGGAAGGGAAGGACAGCATAGCTGATGAGAAATTATTCATTCATCAGAGTGCCAATAATGCTAGTTAAGTTCTACACATCAAGTTTTGCAAATTATTTATAATTTTAGAGTAGTTGTGACTTTTAATATTTGGATAAATAATTCCATAATTCGTGTGAGACATCTTTTAGACTTGAGTTTCACAGGGACTGCAATTTGACAGATCTGCACCCTCAGCAGGTGTGCAGATGACATCGAGATGAGTGGTGTGGTTTACATGCTAGAAGGAAGGGATGCCATCCAGAGAGACCTGGACAGGCTTTAGAAGTGGGTTCGTGCCAATCTCATGAAGTTCAACAAAGCCAAGTGCAAGGTCCTTCACCAGGCTGGGGCAAGCACAAGTGCAGGCTGGGCAGAGAATGACTTGAGAGCAGCCCTAAGGAGAGAACTATTTGGGAGTGCTCTTGTCAGACCCCACCTGCAGTGCTGTGTTCAGGTCTGGGGCCTCAGCACAAGAAGGACATGGAGCTGGTGGAGCAGGTCCAGAGGAGGGTCATGAAGATGATCAGAGGGCTGGAGCAGCTCCCCTTTGAGGACAGGGTGAGGGAGCTGGGGCTCTGAAGCCTGGAGAAGACTCCAAGAAGACCGTATAGCAGCCTGACAGTACTAGAAAGGGACCTACAAGAAAGCTGGGGAGGGACTGTTTATAGGGGAAGGTAGTGACAGGAAGAGGGGAAATGGCTTTAAACGAGGAAAGGATGGATTTAGACTAGATATTAGGAAGAAATTCTTTACTGTGGGGGTGGTGAGACACTGGCACTAGTTGCCCAGTGAAGCTGTGGTTGCCCCCACACTGGAAGCACTCAAGGCCAGGCTGGATGGGGCTGTGAGCAACCTGGTCTAGTGGAAAAATCATATTTTGTATTTTGGCTGTAAGGTCACGCAGTAAATGTACATGAGTTTGAGCAGGGCTCGTTTTCATTTCTTGTTAAGTTGTAATACAGCGATGTTAAGAAATAGGGAAGTTGCAAAATATTTCCAGAGCAATGGAGATTTCTACTCTGGAGCTTCGTTACTTGTGATTGTAGAGACGTTGAAATGTTGGCACTGCTTTTTCCTATAGTGACATCTCAGCAATCTCAAAGATGAAATGTAAATTCTCAGTCTCCCATGGGTACACATGTCAAAGTCAATTTTGAGCTTCTTTCCTTGCCTCCCTTGCCTCAGATTTACTCAGAGGCGATATACAACAGAAAGAATGTCCAATGTCACCTCCTATTAAAATGCAGTGAAGCCTATTCCCGTTATTGTTTTTGCTCTGTAGTTTTGAGGGAAACGTTAATATTGGCTGGTTGCTCTAGAAGGAGATTTCTTACTGCTGTCATAATAGATATCTGTGTCTGTCTGTCTGCTCTCATTTACGCTTACACACACATATTTCTGCATATATCTATAGAAGCTTTCTTATGGGAATCTTCAGAGGAGCAGTTGTGGAGCTTTCTTGAGAGTATATTCAGTGGCAGTCTTGCTGTTTCTCTGTGTAAGCTACTAAATACAACTGCCAATCCACTGGGGCAATGTGAGGGCGTGCATATCATGCTCTCTTGATTACAGAAAAACGTTCAGCTCTCCTCCTTCCCCCACCTGTACATAAATGCCTAAATCTGGCTCAAGAAATGATTGTGGTGCTTTGTCACCAGGCTTAGCAGTGTAATGGTACATTAGATGTATGGTGCGGTGATGTTGTAAGGTGTCACACAAAGTCACCTAATGAGGAAACGAAGCACAAGAGGGACTTAATGTTGTGTCTTATACCTTCACTGGGTGCTTAAAGTGGCTGCTGAATCCAGCTGTCAAGTGCTGGGTGTTCTTTCCTCATCTGCTGTTAGCTGCTGTGAGGTACCTTGAGCCCTTGCTTCGTGGTTTCTGGGCTTCTTGAGTGTTTTCCCCAGGCTTGGCCTTGCAAGTCACCAGAGTCAGAGACTGCCACTGCTTGGCTTTAGTTACCCTTCAGCCCCATCCTGCTCACTGCTCAGCTACCAGCTCAGCTGGCTGGCTCCAGTGTGTGATCAGTGTGACATGGTTCCTCATTTCCAGTATTCTAAAGTAGCTGTCTGCTGTTAGGTTGTAAAGGCTTTAATGACAAGTTGTGCCAGGCATTCTGTTCACTGAAAAGGGCAAATGAACACGGGGATTTTTAACTGCAGCCTGTAGGTATGAAGGAGCTTAAGTCAGTTGTTATGACTTGAACTTGATTGGTGAGGATCTTGGTTGCTGTGCTGTTTTCCTTGTGTGGTTATTTTACTGATAATATCTCTTATCTCTTAATGTAAACACGTTTACTTTAAAGGGGCACTATTATCCTTTCTTTTAGTCTGGATTTCTTTCTTTTTTTTTCAGCTGAAGAAATGCATAAGGACTCCAGAGATCCCCTCAAAGCACGTAAGGAACTGGGTCCCAAAGGTGCTGGAGCAGAGACGACAAGGCTTGGAGCTGTACTTGCAGGTGAGTCTCCTCTCACTGGTGTGGGGGTAAATTCAGCATACCTTTTCAGAGCTGTAGTATCGAAAGCATCCGTGGGTAGTTCAGGTAAAAAGAGGGTTGTTTCAACAAGAAGCAGTTTAAAATGTGGACAGCGAGTTGCATCCTTACTGACAGTGTTCACTCAGCAAGTCTAGCAGCTAGAAACCTGGGCTGTTTGCATTTTGCTTCTGATTGGGCTGCTTCTCATTAGGGTGCTGTCTGACTTCCACAAACTTATAGGCACCATATTTTCTTGCACGTAAGATAGTAATACTATTCTTTCCAAATCTGATCTTGTTGTGCTAAAGAAGAGTGTTGAGAAAGAAGGAGGCTTTATCTAAGTGGCCTCAGATTAGGCAGACTACAGAAGAAGCAGCTCATCAAATTCATATCCTTCTTCTGCACATGTCTGTATCTGAATTGTTCGTCTAGTTGAAGTAGGCATTCATCATCTCTTATTCATCTCACTGGGGGCACTTCATTTAGAGTCCTACCTGGGCACTCATTTTGCTGCGGACTGTGAAGGGAACCCACAGGAACTATTTGGACATACAAATGCATAAATATATGAATGATAAATCCCATCCTTTTTTAATAGATGAAATTTCTACTCTCACTGTGATTGCTTCAAAAATTATTCTCTTATAAGTTCAAAATGCCCTGTGGCATAGTTCTACAGCCATTTCCCTGGTGACAATATAAGAGTAAGGTGTTCCTCTGCACATATTCCCAGTTCACTGCACCTGCTGCTGTTTTATTAAAGGAGACCACAGAAATGGTCTGAGCCAAAAGATAACAGTTTTGTGAGGAGATCAAGTGTGAGAGTGTTTTGTTTTTACTCAGATTATTTCCAGTGTCTGATTTATGTCATCATCCACTGCTGCAGTGGCGCAACTGGAAAAGTGGTGAGCTGCAGCATAATATACAATGAGAAGCCATCAAAGAAAACAAACGTTAACATCCACCACTCAAACTCAGGAGCCTGCCTCATGTTCAGAACAAAGATTACTTAAGGAGGAGGAAATAATTGCAATGTGATGCAAGAAGGTATTTCTGACATTCTTTAAAAAGCAAGTTGGAAAGGAATAGGAAAGACCAGCTCAATTTTTGTTCTGAGATATAAGGAGAGTTTCTGGAAGTAGAGTTTATTTTTGTTTTTTATTTTAAAATATTTAGTGATTATTTTTCAACTGAAACATGGAATCATAGAATTGTTTGGGTTGGAAGGCACCTTTAAAGGCCATGTAGTCCAACTGCCCTGCAGGTGAACAGGGACACCTACACCTTGATCAGGTGCCCATCCAGCCTGACTTTGAATGCCTCCAAGGATGGGGCTTCTGTAACACCTCACTGGGCAACCTGTTTCAGTGCCTCACCACCCTCAAAAAATCCTTTCTTATATCCAATCTAGATGTCTGTCCTCGAGTTTGAAACCGTTTCCTCTTGTCTTGTCACAGTAGATCCTGCTAAAGTGTCTGTCCCCTTCTTACTTATAGCCCCTCATCAGATACTGATAGGCCACTATTGGGTCTCCCCACAGTCTTCTCTTCTAAAGGCCTAACAGCCTCACCTCTCAGCCTGTCCTCATAGGGTGATGTTCTGTCACCACTGTGGATGTCATTGAGGAAGATGTTAAAGAGCTTTGGTCTCAGTACTGCCTCCTGAGGGGTTCCACCTGATCTCTACCTGACATTGAGCTGTTGACCACCCCTCTATGAGTACAATCTTGCAGCCGGTTCCTGGACCATCAAACAGTTCACCTCCCACATCCATATCTTAACAATTTGGAGAGAATTATGTCATGGGGGACCAAGTAAAAAGCCTTACTGAAGTCTAGATAGATGATGTCAATGGATCTTCCCTTGTCCACTGGTGCAGTTACACCATCATAAAAAGCAGCAAGGTTGGTCAGGCAGGGCCTGCCCTTAGTGAAGCTGTATTTGCTGCCCTACAGTACCACCCCACTCTTCCATGTGCCTTAGCATAGCTTCCAGGAGGATCTGTTCCATGGTCTTCCCTGGTACAGAGGTGAGCTTGACAGGTAGTAGTTCCCTGGGCCCTTCTTTCTACCCTTCTCAAAAATGGATGCAGCGTTGCCTTTTCCAGTCACCATGACTGTTCAAGTATCATCAAGAGTGGCTCAGTTTATTATGGGTTAAAAATAACACCGCAGTAGACAAGTCCTTTTGATTTGAGAAAAGGAAAAAAAAAAGATCTTTTTTGTTTCAGTGGCTGTCAGCACAGTTTGTGCAATCGTCGGCGAGTTTTTGTTTTACAGTTTTCTGTCACTTTTTTTTTCTTTTTTATTACTGATTAAACTTTAAAAGAACATCTCCCCCTACTGGAAGAGTTAGTCAAGTCTTAGATTGTGCATTCTTCGCGTAATTGACTCATACCACCTTCTGTCACTGGTGGCTATCACAGGAATATGCAGTGGTTAAAACTTGAAAGGACAGCTAGTGGTCAACTGATGAAAACAAGGCCAGCCTCTTAGTTGTATATACCCATACTAATTTGCATACCAAATCATATTAAACAAAAAGAAATCATTCGTGTTGTTTTCAAAGACATTAATTTCCAGTTTGCTAACAGCGAACAAAACTAATCATCAGTGAAGCTTTAGCTTTTAAAACAACGAGAGCCTAATTTTAGGAAAACAAATGCTCATTTCAAGGAAGTTCACTTATCAGAGTGCCAAACATTTTCAAGACAGTGTAGGAATGTGCTCCAATTTCAGAATACATTGGGTCTGTTTTTAATTCAGCAGTGTGTGTATAAAGTGTGGCTGATGTGATTTCAAGTTACACTAATGGAATTTAATCCTCAAAAGTAGGTTGGCTGCTGCCATCATTAGTCAGTTGTGGTCCTAGAAACCATTTGTGCAGACAGTAAACTACTGCGTGCTTATTGCTGCAGTTTTGTTCAAAACCAGTCAGAATATCACACAGATACTTTCAAATTACTCATTTTATGCAGCATGTGATGATTTCTCCTAATTTCATTATTTTACCATGCATCTTGGAAAACCCTGTGCCAAAGACAAAGAATACGCTATGCCAATTGCAGTCACACACAGACGTCTTTCTGACATAGCCTAATCATGATGAGTTTTTAACATATTTTTAATGAAGTAATCCCCTGTGGTTGAAATTTGGATAAAAACCATGAGATGAAATTAGAACATTTGATCTGTCTCTGTATCATATAGTAAGGAAAGCAAAGAATTCCATGGTCCGAGATGGGAAGCGCTGCAGCTTGCCTTACCTCATCTTCTCATGGTGAAACCATCCTTTCAGATTCTATCAGTGTATGGGTTTTGTTTCTGGTAGTACCTGGACAGGAGGTCAGAAACATTATCATTGTAATTTTCTAATGATCAGCAAAATGGTGAATAAACCAAACATTGTTAGGCTGTGATGTAGAAATACGCGTTCTAGCTATATTAGCACTATTCAGCAAAATCCTCTGCAAGCTAAAATTCATCATACAGGTTATTTTCTTGGTTTTGAAAGCTAGCTGAGGATGTATTCATCCTATAATGGCCTGATATTCCTGAAATCGTCAAAGATTGGTTTATATGTGTTATTTTTAAGTGACTTTCATATTCTATGATCTTGCCTGAGATTTACATCTTTTGTTTTTAATACAGTGAGACAGTTGACTGGTAATGCACTAGTGCACTTAATGGAATAGTGTGCATAATAATCATAGAGAGCCCTTGTGAATGTTAAGATAAACTGACTAGTGAAAGAAATAATTCTGCTTAATCTGATAATGAGGAAACAGATGCAAAAATAAGAGAATGACAGAGCATGGGCCCTAACATTCAAGCAAGTTAGTAGGAAGCACTAACCAATTTCTCCCCTGCTGATCCATGGTAACTAACTGTGCATGAGCTTAGCCTTAGATGTTGTGTTTGAAGATGATACAGATCACTCCGTTCTCCTTCTTGCACACTGTAGCTTGTGTTTGAGTTCAGTGAGTCATCTTTTGGATAGGCCAGCTGAACTGGTAGTTGGGTTTTTGTTCTGGACACTGAAGATGTTGGAATTCCTAAGAAGAGCACTGAGGGCCTTATTTTTGGTTACTGCAGCGACTCTGTTTGTCAGTGTGATCAGTATTTGTTACAATTAGATTTTGTGTAATGTACTCTTGGAAGGAGCAGTTTTTATGGAGCTTATTTCCAGTGAGCTGATAGTTGGGAAGAACTTGATCTAACCTCCTGCCCTCTGCTGATTTGAAGTTAGGTCATATCCTTGTCCCATTGAGCTGACACTGGACGTTATTGCCATCCAGGCTCTCTGACCAGGGACTTACTCTTTGTCAGGCCAGCCTTTTGAAGTTCAATGAAGTAGATATTCTCTCATCCTTTGGGGCAGAAGAAATTTCATCATTTGTTGATACCATCAGTCCATTGAGATGGAAGTTATGGTTAACAGAATTCACTGTAAAGTGGCACCCACAGTTCAACGTCAGAGTATGTCACTGCTAGTCTGAAATTGTTTGATTATAGAGAGGTTTTGGAGAAGGCCCCTCTTTGTGATGAGCTTCGGGATACTGTCTTCTTCATTGTGGTCCAGGAGGCCTGAAGAGATTCTTCCTGTGACCTGCAGGGATCTCATATAAAACCGAGAGCTGTAAACCTTCTGAACCTGTGTGTGTGGAAGTATGTAAGGTCTGTATGTATGTACATCTCTAATGAGCTAATACACAGAGGTGATCTCTCTATCAAGGGTTGAGTTATTCCTGAATACCCGTGTGTTAATACATAAAGGTACTGAGTCGAAACTGTTTAAAGGGAAGACTGGAAAAGTTTGTGGAAGACTTTATGCTTATCTTAGGAAGTATGTGGCTTGGAAATAACTTTTGAGGCTGCTGATCTATTGAGGGAAGGTATCTCATGCTAGTCCTGTTCATTTATGCTCTTCCTTGGTGACCTTTTATTGCAGCTGCTTTTGGAGGCTGGATACGATACTGAATGCACCTCTGAGGTTAATTGCTTTGCATGTGTTGGGTATCTGGCTCTATACTTTGAATGCACAGGAAGAAATTTCAGATGACGGAACTTCTGTGCAAAATGTGGGCCTATTTTTGTTCTTCTCCACCTTACTCTGTGGGCTTTGTCTCACTGTGCTTCCTTTTAACCTATCACCGTATCTGAGAGCAAGAGCTGGATAGGATTCTCCTTGACTTCCTTTTGTCATTCATTAATCATCACAAAGATTTCTGTAGAAGCCATCCTCCCCTTTGTCCTATGTACATATTCTCTGTTGGAATCTATTTCTAACTAATTTAACACCAAATTGGCTTATTTGCAGGGGGGAAAAAAAAAGAGAGAGAGAGAGTGAGAGAAAGAAAAGAAATCCCATCAGGTCCAGAACGGATGCTTATCGCTTTTCTTTCTGATTGCTGTTTCTGGGAAGCAGTTTTCTTTTAAATGCAGATGAATACATTGGGAGGAAAGAGGCTGGTCTTAGGAAGCTGCAAGTGAAAGTTGGGAGCAGTGAAATAAGATCTAACTCGTGTCTTGCTGGAAAGGCAGTTGGATCACACATGTCCATTAATCACAACAAAAATTCTCTTTATCATCCAAAATTAATCAGTGTCATCCTTCTCTAATGCCGTTTAGTCTGCGGTAATCGAGGTTGAGCTCCACCTGTAAGGAGCTATAAAAGCAATGGTATGACAAGAATAAAAAGGCAAAATGTTCTTTGTCCTTATTAAAGATTGTGAGCAGAGTGTTAAATAATATTAATGGCTTGGATTGTCAGTACTTAACAGTACTTTCCTAGTACAAGTGATTTTATTGATCGATACCGTCTCAATGTAACAGGGCAGATTATTCTACTGATTTTATCGAAACCTTAACTAAGTTTGTTAGTATACCACATATCTTTAAATAGATCTAGATGATGATGTAGATTAAGGAAAGCAGACCACCATCCATCTTTTTTTGATTGGTTAATAACTTAAATCCATCATTGCTAAGACCAGCTCTTTTAAGATTCTGTTGTGCATACACGTTTCTTTGGTGGTACAGATACGTAGCTGGTTTTCAGTGGCTGTGGGTTTTCAGGGAGTGTGTTTGACAGACTTGCACACTGGCTCAGCGGAGCTATAAAACAAAAGGGGGAAGCAAAATTAATTTTGCAGATCATTTAAAAGAGAGCTTTTTAATAACAATCTCTGCTTACAATTTTATTTTATTACATGCTGTGTTCTTTACAGCAGTGTTTAAACCATGCTTAGGAAAATCACCTGATTTTCTTATTGATTTTTAAGTGGTGGCACTTTGTAATTTTACGATTCGTATATTTTCCTTCATCTTCAATAATCTGTAGATTCTCTTTTGCTACATGGAGCTACGCTACATGATTTTCTCTCTCATTCTCCCATTAAGTCAGAACAGATGACAGTAAACTTTACTCAGTGGAAAGCAAAATTGACACTAGAGGTCATGACAAATTTTAAAGCCATATATGAGCAGTTTTCCCTTTTCATAATGCTGTAGTAGAACTTACTGTTGCCCAAGTTAAGATCATGTGCATCAAAGTACATGTACTGCATATTGTATATACAGTGAGAAATGGTCTCCATCATGACCTGCATATGTTCAAAGTAACCAGAAGATTCTGAGGGAAGAGAAAGAAATGAAGTTCTTTGCCCTGTGTCACAGCCTGTATGAGCAAGATGTTAAATCTGGAGTCCCCATTTTGTGGCTTGCAGCTGCAGTCTGCTGACTCCATCATTCTAATATCCAGGGCACCTTCTAGCGCAATAAGAAGTTTGAGTCTCTTATCTTATTTAGCCACAATGAAAGGAAAAAAAAAAAAATGTGATCCTGAAGGCAGCTCCCCATTTAACACACGGAGTTTACATTTTTCAATTTATTTTCTTTTTCCTTTATAAATATTAATAGATTTGTTTGAGTTTGGGGGTAGGGAGGGAGGGGGAAGAAAAAAGTTAAACAACTTCTGTCCATTGTGGTAAAGGAAGGAGGGAGCTGCAGTTCTTCTAAGGGCAGTTATTATCCCCACCCAGTACTATGGTAGAATGGCAGTTGCTCCCACCTTTTCATCAATACATATTATTTTAAACGTGTTTTCATTATCTGCTCTGTGTTGTTTTACATGAGCCAATTCTTACTTTTTCATGTACAAATGATTATTGCTTTTTTAAACTGTGTTTTCAAGGCCAGTTAAGCCTTACGGGCTTTCTCTTCAAAATCAACTTGCAAAATTATTTAATGAAGAGAAACATACTTTCTAGTGAAACAGTATTTTATTACTGCATGTGTAGTGCAATACAGAATGGTCTGTTATGATTATTCAGTAGCATATAGCATTAAATAAACCCAAGTTTGCCAAATTGTTGCCTCGATGCAATCCAGTTGCAGTCTTTTGCCTACACTCTTTGTGTGGCTGGAGGCCATTCATCAGTTTTCTTTATGTATTTGTGAGGTGTGTGTGAGTGCAGAGGAAAGGTGTGTGAAGAAATGAATAAATCTGCCCTTATATATAGCAGGGTTTGGGTTTTTACACGTTGGAACATATTTGAAGGTGGGAGGTTGAAAACAAAACAGTGAATACATTCTGAATAACTAAATGCCATTCATTCTGTGCTTTGCATGAAGAACTGGCTCTTGGGGGCAAAAAGTAATGCGGGATCACGTAAGCAACAGTTAATGCATCTTCTTTAAGAGGGCTGAATGTAAGTTTGAATGATAAAATTATTCTGACAGTTCTTCTCTTTGAAGTGTGTGATAACTTCCGTGTTTTTATCTAGTGTTGTTTATATCTGCTAAAGGGTCTGGAGCACCAGTCTTATGAGGAGCTGCTGAGGGAACTGGGATTGTTTAGTCTGGAGAGGAAGAGGATGAGGGCAGACCTCATCGCTCTCTGCAACTCCCCTGAACGGAGGTTGCAGCAAGGAGGGTGTCAGTCTCTTTTCTCAAGTGACAAGTGATAGGACACAAAGCAATGGCCTCAGGTTGTGCTGGGGAGGTTCAGATTGAATATCAGGGAGGATTTCTTCACAGAAAGGGCAGTCAAGCTTTGAAACAGGCTGCTTTGCAGCAGGCTGTCCATGGATGTGGTGGAGTCCCTGGAAGCACTTAAGAGATATGTGGATATGGCGCTTAGGGAAATGGTGTAGCAGTGGATTTGGCAGTGCTAAGTGATGGCTGGAACTGGTGATCTTATGGGTCCTTTCCAACCTAAAATGGATATTGCCTGTAAAGAGCACAGAAGAGTGACTGGTCTGGCGAAAGTGTGGACAACACAACTAGTCTTCCTTAGATAGGTTGTAGGAGGATGATGCTCATTATTTTCTGCTGACACAATCTTTGAACAAATCAGCATTGCTTGCCTTGAATTTTCTTTTCACCATCTCATTGTCTCTGTAATAGGAACACAACAAGGATTTAGCTAAGAGCTGAAAAAAAGAGCACATTGTGCTAAAACTATTGACTGTAGTAGGTCTTGACTGAGACAGACTTGAATTTAAGTGCATGCACACTTACAAGTACGTATGTGTTAAGAAATAATGGTAAACTTCTACCGTGTGGTGCGTTTTTGCTGTGGTTGTTAATGCCAGAAGCTTTAGTAGAGTTTCATTGTGATAAATACTACAAATTCTATATAAGAAAATCTTGTAAGATTTATATAAAGGAGTACATATGGATAAAGGTATATAGCATAATAAAGGCATAGAATATGATATAATACAATACAATACAATACAATACAATACAATACAATACAATACAATACAATACAATACAATATAATATAATATAATATAATATAATATAATATAATATAATATAATATAATATAATATAATATAATAGTTAGGTTTATGGTGCAGTTTCTTTTTTTAAGTTACTGGTAGCTGCTGTGGTTTTATCTAATATACTTTTTCTTCCGTAGTTGAAAAAAGTTTGCAGAAACAAATCATGGAGTAGAGGCAGAACCTTAATTTCATTAGGCACGCTGTAACTGGTGAAGATTAATGCATATATCTCTTGCTAATTCTTTTCAATTACTCAGTTCATATAAATTCCCAGACCTTGTTAATTATGCTGAAGTCAAGTGGTAATTTTTAACAGTATTTCCACAGCAAGGGAATTTTCCTGGTGTAACCTTGCCCTCCTGCAGAAACTCTCAGCAGATTAGGCATTCTGACTCCAGTTCATTCATTTTCAGCACAAGCCTAATTGCTGCCGACTGCCTGCCACAGGTACCCTGGTTATCGTACATTTAAGGGATGCAGGTTCTTCTGAGAACAAATAAGGAAAGATTAATTGTTTGTTTTGTTTCATCCCAAGAGAAATGTGGGAGCTTAATCAAGAAAAATAATTTCTTCTGTTGATTTGGCTTATTTGTGGAAAGGGATAATTGTATAGAGGCAAAGCATAGAGCTATGCATTTTGAAAGAAATTCTGCCATTTACCTACGTGGGAAGCAAAGATACAGCAAAATGAATGTAACGCAGCATTGGAACTGATGGGGATGGTTCACATTTCTCATAGTAAGTAATTTGGCTGCTAGGCTTTTATTTGAACCAATATTGCTAGGTGGTATTGTCATTTGTTTTGTCTGCTTCTTTGGAAATCTAATCAAGGAGACAATAGTAGGTGGAAAAACGCTTTTCCAAATTGTCCTTAATTGCTGGAGCACAAAGTGAGCTAAACACTCTGGTATTTCCAATTAAAGAACTTGTTTCCAGCAAGGACCATTAAATCTATCTTTCCCAATCTGATAAATAAGCTATCAAAGAGTGGAACAGATTAATTGAGAGCAATTAGTTCAAAGCTCAGTATAAAAGTCAGACTAAACCAATGTTATCAATGAATGCAAATTTTACGTAAAGAAGCACTGTTGCAACAAAATGGAGTTGAGAGTAACCAGAAAATACAAAAAACAAATAAGCTGCGATGCAGATGTTTTCCCTCGCAGTAAGAGCATTAAAAGCCACGTGTTTGAAGACCTTAGACAATGGGACATCCAAATGTATTTGACAACTCCTTTGCTAGATACGTGTCTCTTGCAATGTAGTGCAAGGAATAACGGACATGAGAAGATCACAGATCCCACAGCTAAGAGCCAGTCACAAGATTTACTCCACTTGTATCTAAAACTGAAGAAAGCTCTACTTGTGGAGCCGTAGAATGGCTTGGGTTGAACAGCAACTTAAGTCTCCCTGCTGAGGTCAGGGCTTTAGTGCCACAGTTTGTTACTGACTGGTAGATGTCATAGTCTCTACCCATGGTTGTTTACATTCGTAACCAGTTACAGTTGTGCCTAATAGCGTAAGCCTGGTGTGTTAGATTATTATTCCTCTTTAGTACAGTTAGATCTCTGTAGTGATGCATACCTAGAGAGTTTTGAAGTGTGCCCCTTTCTTCCAGCTGTGTCTGCATGCCAGTTTGTATTGTTGTACATGCTGCAAGCATCATTCCATGCATGGCTCTTCTGAATATTTCCCATAATGATAAACTCTAGGACTTTGAGCGTTGGTTAAGTTCAAAGAAAGCGTTGCACGTTGGTTCAGTTGATGGTGTTAGCTTTTGCACATCACGTTCCTAGATTTATTCAGTCAAGGAGAAAGATGGAGACTGTACGCTCATTCTGTTCTATACTAAGCAGACTTCATTACTAGGACAGTTTTTATGGAGCTGCCCTACTCAGTTGTATCCCCCTCCACGTTGACATGAATCATGTCAACTCTTAGGCACGAGTACGCTGACTGACAGGGCTTGTAAAACTGCTCTCCTAGACCAGCAGCTTTTGGGGTGTGGTTGGAGCCTGCTTTTGCAGAATTACAGTTTTTAAATGGTTGGATAGAAATCTTATTTCTTATGCTGTTACAACCCACTGGGCATATCTGTTCTAGGAAAATGAAAAGGTCAGTGCTAACCTTCCTGATACGCGATGTGAGAAAATGTCACTCCGGCTAGATATATCAGGCTGGGGGAGTTCATCTTCAATTTACCAGTATCTTTGTTTTAATTATTTCTAGAATATCATCATCAGTGGGGAAATACAGTATCCATTACTGCGATACTGTGCTGTCACATCACCCCATGTTCTGATGATAACTAACGTGGTTCAACAGACGTAGTGCTTTGAATGGTCTGTTTCCAGGATTCTTCTTTAATCTTTGCTCTCGAGCTGATGGTCACAGCTGTACCATGAGTTACTGCTTTTCTGAGCAGCTCCCCGATGTATTGCCTTGTGGAAGTTTGTACTTTCAAGTGTCCTCAAGGCACCACAAGGAAGTTAGAAGAGTGGAGCCTCTCCAAGGACATCCATCTCCTGGCTCAGCACATCCAGGTTTCCCAGCCTGCTTTTCAGCATGGGATCCAGACCTCGTACAAAGTTCAGTGGTAAAAAATCTCTAATTTCAGTTCTCAAAAGGACTCATAAAACAGCAAAACACTTCAGTAAAGCTGCAATGGAGCAGAATCTGCGCACAGAATTCACAACCCTCAGCCTTGTGGCTGTCAGCAGTGTAGCATTCGTCTCTACGTTACCTATCAAATGTTTTTCTGTGTATTTGGACTCTGAATCACCAAGGTCATGCACTGATACATGCTAATAGTTTTGAACAGCAGCAGTTACATAACTCCTCAATGAGGAAGCAGTTTGCGTTTTTGTAATGACACTGCATTTATATACCATTTACAGTTGCTGTTTGCTGTACAGTTGGATATCTTTATTGCTAATTTTCAGTCAGCTGATACAACCCTAATAAGTTAGCCAGCTTTAAACACTGAAACAATGAAGATGCATACTGGAAGAGAAAGTTACCATAGCATACTGGGAACGTTTTTAGTTCTGGAAATAAATGCTGGTGGGTTTTTATGGTTGAATGCAGATATCCAGGAGCAGCATTTATCATGTAGAAGTAGAAGGGAGAATTTCAGTCTGGTCTGGCAGCCATGATTGGCATCTGAAAATGAATGGACACCGACCTAAAGGAGAAATAAAAATATCCCAATTGTTCTAATCTGGGGAATTAATTTTGCCCAGATATTTCTAAGGGGCAGTACCAAGAGAATCAGGGGGAAGTCCAGCATCAGACCAGGTGGTCGATGCTGACGTAGTGGACCAGCAGAGAGGTTGTTCTTGCTAATGAGTGGATGGAGATGTGTAAATTATTTTCCCTGCATTTTACTTACCTGGTTTCTCAGTCAGCATGTTGTCATTTTTAAATGTACATCAGAGCCATTCAGCTTCTTCCCAGTTTTTCTGGATTGCCAGTTTTGTTTTAAACTTCATTTTGTCCTCATCTCATTCATGCGATTGAAGCAGCAGTCATACTGTTGTCTTGTAATGATCGAGTGTTTGAGGTCACTTCCTTGGCCAGGTTTAAGCTGTAAACTTAAATTCTGCTGTAAACGCTCTCTGAACTCTTATTCTATATTCATGTCCCACTTTGAGTTTTTGGCATCAGCTCTTAAGACATACTTAGGCTGATGGCATGGTCCAGTTTTATTTGCTAGTCATGCAGTCCAGAGTCTGACTAAGCTCTCTGCCCCATAGCATTACCAGAGACTAAACTGTCTCCTAAGAGGCACTAAGAAATATGACTTAAAATAACAGTTTAAACTTCAGATGCCTACAAGGTTTATTTCTAGGGTAAGCCAAGGCCTTCAGGGACACAGCAACCACTAGGAATGGTGCAACAACCTTTTTGCAAGTTTTTCTTCCTTGGGAAACCCAGGGACCAAAAATGAATAATAGAAGTAAAGAAAATGTCCGTCTAAAAAAATCACAACTGTGTGCTTGATGAATTAATGATTCCCAGTTTCAAACTCACCAGCAAGTTTGACTGTCAAAAATAAAGTAGTTCTCCAATTGCTGGCTAAGGAACATGCAGCAATTGCTAAGTGGGAAGGTAGTAAAAAGCATTTTATTTACAGACGGCAGCTCTTGCACTTGCAAGCCTTCTTGCACTGTTTTAATATTGTGTTAATTTTCAACAGAAAAGCTGTGTTACTTCCATTGGGGAGCTCACTTGCAATTTTATTTGTCCTTTGGAGAGAACTCGTCACTCCTTTAATAATATGGGATATGGAGAGTTTTAGCCAAATCGGGACCTTATCTGCAGGTCTGCGTGCTGTAATAAATTCAGCCTTCCACTGATGCTGCTTGTTGGCCATCAGCACAGAGGAGGTAAATAAGCATTCCCCGACCAAGTTGGGGCTGTCTCTCTTCACAGGTAATTGCATTGTTCTCACCTTTATGGAGGAATCCCTTGCTGGCCAGTTTTGGGAGGGATAAGTGTCAAAGAACAGAACTGTAATGAAGTCCCTGTGATTGAGCAAAGATTACATTGCTCCGTTAATTCTGTAAAAACTTGTCAGTTTGCCACCCAAATAAATGCCTGGAGCGCGTAAAACATGGAGCAGAGTGACCTCTAGAAGAAAAATCAATGGCAATTCATATTTCATATGTCTATAATTGCTTGTGAAAGCATGGCAGCAGTTTGTTTATAGAGCAGCTTGTTCTACCAGGAATTGTTTCCTGACTTTTTCTTCTTTTCAGTGGTGGTGCCTCTCATGGATCGTGAGTTACAGCCAGATGCAGCAATAGAGAACTTTTATTGGTGGCGATTCTTTATTATTACTTTCACACTGCAGCCTTCAGAATTGCTGCGTTTGAACCGGAGCCCTAACCTGTCGTCACAAGTACTTCGTGTTCACAACTGTTTCCTCAGAGGACTCCCGATGCTGTTTTCTATTTTCCTTTTAGTAGGCAAGGCTTTATCTTCTGTGAAGTTATTCATTTGCTAGCATTTTAGCCGTCAAACCCAACACGCTGTGAGGCCTTCATCTTTAAGCGGTTTCTCACAGAGACAAGGAATTCTCCATCCGCTAATTTAGAGACAGGAATTTCAAGACGCCTCCCCCGCCCTCTGCTTTGCTTTGTTTTTTCATTTCTCTTTTTTAAGATGCTGTTGTAAGATTTGTATCCCCACTGAGGACCAAGATGTCATAGGGATAGAGAAAATGCCGCTCACTTTATGGATTACTGTTAGGTCAACAAAACTTTGGCAGCATTGATTAACTTGACAGTGAGTACAGCAGTACATTTATCACTTATGGCTGTGCTGTAGAAAATCTAATAAGAGGCAAACAATTCCCTTTAGAGCAGTAACAGGTTCACTGTGGCTAACGGTGCATGCACTGGAAATTTCTGACTTTAAATTATACCCTTGCTGCTAGTTGGGTCATTGACTCAAAGCTACTGCACTTTTGCTGCCATGTTCTGTATTATTAATTTGATCAAAATTGCTTGGGCTTCTATAAGTGTGATCAAACCATATATTGGAGTTCATATCAGCTCATACGTGTTTTTGAAGAAGGCATGTGGAATGAGCTTGCTCAGAGCTTGCAGGAGGGGCGGCTATCTCTTACAGCCTAAGGCTGGGTTCTCACAAGGTTATAAAATGAAAAGACTGAAGTGTTGTTCATGAATTAATCCCTCATCCACATTTTGACAAGCCTACAACCAACTGTGTGTCTTGTGACTAAACAATTATATCCATGGTTGATCAGAAAGACTTTTTTGCATACCCGTGATTCTGTACTTTATTAATTACCAGCAGTTGCCTTAAGAATTCCCTGCATGTGTGTTTATAGGTATGTTCATACAGTTATCTGTCCTGTTTGTTCGCAGAATTATGAGAGATGAATAATGGACGAGTGACTCTTCTCTCTCCATTTCAGTAGCTACTGTTTGGTTCTCATACCTTATTTTTGATGGGAAATGTCTTTTTGTGCAGTCTGTTTATGCTTAATTTAATAAATATTTCCTGGAAGCCCATGGGCAGGGCATTGGGAAGTGACTGTGTTGCAAGTATATAGACTATATATGCTTTCTTTTGTTGCTGTTGTTGATTGTTCTTTTAAATGAAGGTAAGATATCAGTTTCATGGAGCATCCAAAGGCTTTCCTGCTCTTAAAACAAAGGCCTTGTGCCTGAATAATTGCATCCCTGCCCACAAACAAAAAAAGAATGAGAGCACACAAATCAGAACATACAGCGTGCAGCTGAATTTGTGGCTTTGTTTTTTCTGACGTATGCAACGAAATTACTGCTCAAATGAGAAAGCAATTAATTTTTTTCATGGAAGGGATGGAGCTCACTGGAGAAGAGAGCCCTTGTGATTAATGACTGTTATTTCCAGTACTTTGAGTTGTTTTTGGGAACTGTTTAAATTGGTGGGTTTGTTCTGCAGTATCTGTAAAAATGATGTTGTTTTCTGTGGTGGGAGAGAGGTATTCTACTCGAATCAATTGTCAGGAGGCTTAATGTAATAAGGCAGTTTGTGGTCTGACTAAAAGAAACACTGTGCTAAAGAAATTCCCATAGCAGTTTGTTTTTAAAAGAAAAACTGAGTTCACCTGAAACATAAATACACTGAAAACCAAGACTTAATAAGGCGGAGCAGTTTCAGTGGGTTTCCGTCCAGTGCGAGCCTCGTAATGGCTTTTATTTAACCGAGTATCTGTGCTAATGGTAACATAGCTCAATTAACAGCATAGCAGCAGGCTCTGTGCAGCAAATCATCAGGCAGGCTGGCGTAAGTAAGGCAAGAAATGGCGCTTTCAGTTTCATTCTCCCTTTCTTAATTTGAAGGGCAGAAGTTGTGTTTCTCGCTCAGATCATACATTAGAGGCAACAAGACACGTTTCCACACGTTTTCCAGGGTTCATGCAATAAAGGAGTTACCCTACTGCCTGCCTTACTGAACAGAGACCTGATATTGATTAACTATCACAGTGGCATCAGAACTACTCTTAGGATTCAATTTTTTTGTTGTTTTGCATATTTTATTGATCAAAAGTGGTAAATGAGCATCAAGCGTGCAAGAAGACGATGAATTGTTTACTTGCATAAAATAACCTTTCAATAAGCGAAGATGCATTGCTCACACTTTTGGTGCTGTTCTGCTGCCGAAGCAGATGGCATTCAGCTGCTATTGATTTGCTCCTATAGTTACAGAGCAGCATGTAACAGGGCACGCTCATTTCACTGAAAGAGAGGTGAGGGATTTTTTGCCAGTGGTGGTGGGCTTGAAAAAGGGAAGGGAGGGAAGGGGCTTTTTTTTTCCTGTCCTTCTTTCCTTTTTTTTTTCCCCCTGTTTTTTTGTGTTAAGGATTTTCTAAAGGGAGGTGGGAAGCGAATAATAAAAAGTAGAGAACCTTGTAACTCTATTATCAGCGCTGGGAAAACAAAAAGCAAAGCTTGCATGGTTGCAGAGAAAGGGAAAGTTACACTGCCTAATCCTAGCACTTCCAATAACATTAATTCATGATGATGCTGTACTTGCTGCACATTGACTCTGTGATCAAGCAAGTGCCTGAAATTGCAGTAAACATCCAGAATTTATTGTCACAAAATCTACACCTGACTTCTTTAGTTTGTGTATTTCTATTTTTTTCTAATTTATACATAGTTTTCTTATTTGTGTGAAGACCGTAGGCTTTTTTGCAAGAGAAAATCACACTGGGACACTGGGATGTGCTTGCTGGGCTGCATTCTGCACACAGCTGATTTCACTGATGAGTGAAGACTTTGGTCATTCGCTGTTGTATCTTTCCAAGAGATGGCAGGATGGCAAAAAAAGCTTTTTCTGACAGCGCATTTCAAGCTGGTTTCAATGCAGTGTTTTGGCACTGAGGGATTCAACAGCAGTAACTTTGGCAGATTTTAATGAGATGCAGATATATCATAAAGCACTGTGAACAGAGCAGAGGAATGGCTGTCCTAGGACAAAGCATTGCACTTAGCTAACAGGCTCCTTTCTGGAAGAGT